>NC_138776.1:128908405-129495173 GCF_965119305.1 Pelophylax lessonae
TTGCAGCAAAAAAACAAAAAAGTATATACAGCACTAAATGTAATGTAATGCTGTTAAACACTACACCACACTCACACTACACTGACACACTACCCTGACACTACATTAACACTACACTATACTCACACTGTACCCACAATACACTAACACTACACTCACACGACACTATACTCACACTACACTGACACTCTACACTGACACTACATTAACACTACACTATACTCACTGCCCACCCCGACACTAACACTACACTTACACTACACTGACACTACACTATACTCACACTACACTGACACTACATTAACACTACACTATACTCACTGCCCACCACTACACTAACACTACACTCAAACTACACTGACACTACACTATACTCACACTACACTGACACTCTACACTCACACTACACTGACACTCTACACTGACACTACATTAACACTACACTATACTCACTGCCCACCCCGACACTAACACTACACTTACACTACACTGACACTACACTATACTCACACTACACTGACACTACATTAACACTACACTATACTCACTGCCCACCACTACACTAACACTACACTCAAACTACACTGACACTACACTATACTCACACTACACTGACACTCTACACTCACACTACACTAACACTCTACAACCAGATTTATAATGACACACTAACTAGCTAGTAGCTAACTAAGCCTTGCTCTATCTATCTCCACCCAAAAAGACACTGCAAAATGTTCATGTGAGAAGGAACCTTTTAAAGTGTGGGGTGGGACTATGAGCACTGAGCCATGATTGGGCAAAGTCATCATGACTTTGTCCAATCAGGGCTCTGGCAGTGTTCTGTGCCCTAAATGGGCAAAGCCTTGCACCTGACCAGCATTGTGGGGCACTCAAGGAGTGAACATCTCACTGAGTGCCCCGCAAATTCGGGTGATCACCAAAAGGGTGATGTTTGGGCCGAACTGCTTACCCAACACTAATAGCCAAGAACTGCACAGATACAAGGCTTGTGTCATTGCAGAGGCAGCATTCCAGTCCAGGAAGATGACCTTGGAAGTTGCATGATGCCTGGACAAAAATGGCACCGTACTTCTAAGCAGTAAAGCAGACAAAGGCATCATCAAGAGAATACTGTGATCTTAGTGAGAGGTAATAAATATCTTTAAGTGGTATACTTCATTTGTATTCACTTAACAAGAGCAAATAAATCTTATAATAGGTCCACTTTAGTTTAACACAGATCATTGTAATATGATGCATTTTATGCATTATAAGTAAAAAAGAAAGAGAAAAGAGGGTGCGAGAAGGATGTAATAGAGGGGTGAGGGCTGTGGTTGAAATGCGGGGGATTAGAGAGAAGCATGCAGCATCAGTTTTTAGATAATATTGTCTTCTGCTGCCACTTACCATCTCTGATGTAGGCTTGCTGTACATCTATGAATTGAAGTAAAATGCAGGGAAATGACTGCACTATGAATGAATGGCACCCCAACAAATAAGTACAGTAGCCTGAATCTACCTGTTCTGGTCTGTTTTTTCAGTTGCCATGCATTAGTAGCCAATTCAAATTGACTTAGGGCACGTGTGTCAAACACAAGGCCCGCGGGCCAATTGCAGCCCCCCAGGCTATTTCATGTGCCATTGCACCTCTCCTGCAGCTGCAGAACCCCCCCCCCCCCCCAGTCTCAGTAGTCGGCAGCAGAGGAGACAGAAATCCTTTGCCAGATCCAGCGCTTCTCTGTGCAGCTTCAGAAAGGCTCATCTTTGCCCACCCCCTTCTCAGCAGTCCACAGCAGAGAGGAGGGCAGAACTCCTCCTACAGATCCTGCAACTCTCTGTGCAGCCACAACACCACCTTGCCTCTGCCTCCCCTGGTCTCAGCATTCAGCAGACTCTGGAAGCTTGCTCCAGCCCTCCTCTGGTCCTCCTCCCAACCCTGTACTTTCTTCCTCCCAGATACACCTGCATCTTCTTCCTGGCAGCAGAACAAGGTAAGGGGGGTGCTTTTTGATGTAAGGAAGGGTGGGTGACTCGACTTCTGATGGTGGGGAGCTCTTAACCTCTCATATAAGGGTGTAAGGGGGCGTGGGGTGCTCTGGACATCTAATCTTACAGATATAACCGGCCCTTTGAGGGCAACCATAATGCTGATGTGGCCTGTGATGAAATTGAGTTTGACACCCCTGACTTAGGGCAACACATTAATGCACAAAATACTGCACGTGAGCGCACATACTAGTAACAGACTGCAACAGAACGCAAACGTCTGGAGGGGCCTTTAGAGTGCACAGCTTTTCACCATGTCTCTTTGAATGTGCTCAGTTCACACTGCCGCAAGTTGGGATCTGACTTGTGAGACCCCAAGTCGCATGATATGTGAAATCCCATGTTAGTCAATGAAGTAGTTCCTGTACTACCTCAAGGTGACTTCTTTCTGACGTATGCCCAAACACATTATTAGAAGCCGCCTCCAAGTTGGATCCTCATCTATATTGATGTGATTTAAATCTGACATTACAAGAGGATTACCCAGGCATTCCCTGCAATGTAGCCCCTCCCACAGATCGGCAGTACACCTTCCTGTAAGCTGTTATCTCTGCATGCCTGCACAAGACAAGACTGCTGCAGATTTTGCAATGGTATCCAGAGCATGCAAGTGCTAGACTATGAGGATCACAATAGCTGATGTTCTTATTGGCCAAAGTCGTATGGCATGAAAGTTGCCACAAATTTGCATCGAAGTAGTACTCAATTTGCATCAAGTCACCAGAAAATTGCCAGGAAGTCGCCTGGCAAAGTCGCACTGTAAGTCGCGTGACTTTCAGGTCGCAGTAGTTTAAACTGAGCCTTAAGCAGCACAAACATGTCATATTTCTGCAAGCAAAGTAAAATAATGCCACACTTGCATTCTTGTTACTATTTCACCATTGCTGATCTCACATGGAGATTTTACTTTTCTTTCTCCTGTTGCCTTCAATATTTTCTAAGCAACAAACAACTGGGAGTTATGGCTTGCCTCTGGGGCAGTGAACGAATGTGAAGTGCTCTGTGCTGAGTGGCTTCCTGTTCATTCACAAAGTAAAGCATTGTAAACACAGTTTACTATGCTTCAGTTATGAATGAACACAGTGAGCGAGTGGATTCACTGTGTTTATTTAGAAAGGAAAGGGGCCGGTAAATTACATATTTACTAGCCCCTTCACCCACTCTCCATCCTGAAACATCCCACGCAGCAGCCAGGGAAGAGGAGACAAGGGAAGCCAGCAGCACTGCATGGCGGGGGGGAGCTAACACAGAAAGAAGTTCAGGCAGTAGAGGAAGTCAGTGCCGCACATAGCGATAGGGGCTTGCAAAGGCATAACTGGCACACCCCCTGCACATGCCTATGTCAACAGAACACCCAGACAACTATCATTTTTAGAAGAACACCCAGACAACTAGCATTTTTAGAAGAACACCCAGACAACTAGCATTTTTAGAAGAACACCCAAACAACTAGCATTTTTAGAAGATCACTAGCGGTAGCCTGTATTCAATAAATTGTACAGAAAGTGAAACCTATCAGTAATTTTGCAAGTGTTTACCTATATATTCATGGCATGTAATCATTTAAAACAATAGTTTTTTTTTTTAAATTGTACCTTGTTGAATTAGAAAAGAAGTTGACGAGCTCTAATAAGGTGACTGTGCTTTGGCTGGATAGGTCATTAGTTGTCATTTTGCTACAGGCAGAAGGATTTATTTTCTTAGTGTCTGCTGTTCCTGTGATCACTCACTCAAACTGTGCATTGTAACAAGTGTAGCACCTGCCTAGGTAGGTGCTAGGTAAAGGCATTGTTTTTCTTCATCTGCTTATCAGGGGAGCAGCCTGATCAGTAGTTCTGTCTGTTGCATGTGTCCAGGGTGTGATTCAACTGGTCTGAGGGAGTGTCCCCACTGTATCCAATAGGGGAGCCTGTTGGACAGTGGAGGAAACCCAGCCAGTGACACAGGCTTTTGTGGCTCTCCCAGTGGGAGGGCACAAGAGTGGTGCATCCTGGGATAGGTCATAAAAGCCAGGGGCACATGTGACAGGGCGTCTTTGGGCAGTAAGCCAGGTCCCAGGAGGAGGGTTGCGGTTTGTCTCTCCTCCTGTCAGCAAGGAAGGTGGTCACAGGCAGTCGGCCTAGTGAAACAGTGTGTGATGCTGAGCTAGGAGGTCCAGGATACTGACAAGTGGAGCTGAAGGCAGAGCAACCCAGGGAAAAACAGTGTCCGTGAGTACCGGGAAGCTTGCCAGGGGTCTGCCCAGGAAGGGGACCGCTCCAGTGGAGAGTCAGTGGACAAGCATGCACAGGAAGTGAGAAAGGGGGTGGCAAGTCACGACCCTGAAGAGAAATTCAGTCAGGAACCTATTTTCTACTTCACTTCAGTGGTAAGATGAAGCAGCGGCCTTGCCGCACTCATTACAGTTAGTGTCCTCAGAAATTGAGCATAGTTCAAGTTGGAGTATCCCACTCATCCCTTCCCCCATCCAAGTTCTAAAATAAAACACAAAAAACAAATCCCCTGGACTGTTCCTTGTCTGAGCCAAGTCTTAAAGTGATACGTTTTTACGGACTGTTGCTATGGGTAACCCAGGGGCATCCACACTCAGCAGCTCCCAAGGGGGCAGTGCTACACAAGGAATATGATGACAAACAACAAGAGTCCAGTTTGTATAAGTCACGTGCGAACAGTCCTGAAAGTAAAGTCTGCCATGCATAATTGCACCATACCTGAGCAAAAAATCTATCAGCAAAAAAGAACCTGACACTGAAAATAACTGATTCATAGAAAAGATATTTTAAAACAGAAGTATGGGCAAAGCTTGTTTTGCCATACTTCTTATGTAGATCAAAGGCGTGCACTTACTTGTGCACTCCTGTGTGACCCAGAATCAGCCGCAAGCAGGCTAAAGTTCCTTGTTGGTTGATGTTACAGAGTTGCTCCAGACTTTGAGAGTATCCTGACAATAATATCTGGATCCACCCAGATGTCTGACCAGAAGCTGTCTTAGCCTCTCAGCACGCTGCTGAGAGCCTGAGCCAGCCACTCTCACCCTCTCTCCTGCCCAGCTCTCCAGCGAGAGCTGGAGGGGCAGAGCAGAGAACAGTGATGCCCCATACACACGTGCAGATTATCTGCAGACTTTTGTCTGCAGACTTACCTTTTCTATGTAGTGCAAGGGCCTGCCGGATTGCATACAAATTGAAAGTGTTTAGGTTTGATCTCATATTATATGGTTTTGGTAAGTCTGCAGACAAAAGTCTTCAGATAATCTGCACGTGTGTATGGGGCATGACTGATCGCTCAGTTCCCAGGCTTAGAGGCGGAAGGGGACAGCTGCAGCATCAGACTGATGTTGCAGCCATATGGGTGAGTATTTAGGTTTGTTTTTTTGACTTCTCACATTTATCCTATAACTGCTTCCAGACCGCCCACCGCACATTTACTTTGGCAGGGTGGCCCGACTGGTGAACCGATGTACCTGTACATCGCATCTTCTTCCTGGTTTGAGGCGTGTGTGTGCTGCCGGAGACCCGCTCCCGCTGTGATTGGACACAGCAGGTGCCAATCAGCGGGACCTGCCAATCTTTCCCGAGAGAGGCAGAATGGCTTGTTTATTATGTATTCGGTCTGACCAGACTTCTGGGGTTGAGCACCCCACCCCGCCCACCCCCCCACACACACCTGTACTCTATCAGTGTCCACTATCAAGTAGATATAGGAGGAGTCCCTTGTAGTGCATTAGCACATCTCTCCCAGCAAGGAGTGTTGTCTCCAAGGGTTAGAGAGGCTGGATTCATCCTTTTTTATGGATAGTGTAGGACCCACTGACAATGGGGTACTTTGACGTAGTGGTGGGCTTGAGCACGATATGGCCATATGGTGGGACCAAATCTCCATTTTTATTTATGGATTGTCTTCATATTTGATAGTCATTTCTTTTGCATGTGTGCGCTATTCTTTTTTAATATGCATGTCGCTTGGTTCATAGCTGCACCAGCTTTAGAAATACATGTTCAGGGTTTGCTCCCCCAACTTTTTGCTTGTTTAGAATGGCAGTCTGCCTATGTGAACAAGGCAGATCACCGTTGTGTCAGGGGAGAAGATAGAGATGTTTCTGCTAAACAGGAACACGGATCTCTGTCTTCCCCCAGTCAGAGTAACCCCCTGCACAGTTAGCAAGCACCCCCTAGGGACACATTTAACCCTTTGATCGCCCCGGGTGTGGACCCCTTCCCTGCCAGTGTCATTAGTACATTAACAGTGCATATTTTTAACACTGATCACTATAATAATGTCACTGGTCCCCAAAAAAGTGTCAAAAGTGTCAGTTAGGTGTCTGATTTGTCTGCCGCAATCTTGCTAAAATAAAAAAAAAAAAAAAAAACGCTATTAGTAGGAAAAATAAATAAATAAATAAATACAAGTGGCATAAAAATATCCCATAGTTTATAGATGTGATAACTTTTGCGCAAACCAATCACTATACGCTTACTGGAATTTTTTTTACCAAAAATATGTAGAAGAATACATATTGGTCTAAATTGATGAAGAAATTTGAATTTTTTTAATTTTTTTTTATTGGATGTGTTTTATAGCAGAAAGTAAAAAAAATATTTTTTTTTTTTTTCAAAACTGTCGTTTTTTTTTTGTTGTTGTTTATATCACAAAAATAAAAACCCGCAGAGGTGATCAAATAACACCAAAAGAAAGCTCTATTTGTGGGGAAAAAAATACATAAATTTTTTTTGAGTACAGTGCCGCAGGACCGCGCAACTGTCAGTTAAAATAACGCAGTGCCGCATCGCAAAAAATGGGCTGGGCATTAAGGGGGTAAAAACTTACGTGGCAGAATTAGTTATTGAACTAAGATAAAAAGTAACAAGGGCTTTGCAGTGGTATATAAAATATGGTCCAGGTTAAAGCAGTGAAATTTCAATGTAACCTATAACTGCACATACAACATTTCTAGAATTTCTTGTAATTACATTTTTTTTTACAAACTTCCAACACCTTCTGCATCCTCACATCAGAATATGGGATGAATTTTCTTTATATGTGACCCAGTCCTGCACTTACCATTGATTACTTACCATGGCTGACAAAATGACAATTTCAGGGGATTTTTGGTTTCCCAGCCTTCCTCCAGTGCGTCTTTCAATAAATAATCCTTAATGACAGAATCATACATCTCACTTTACATCCCAGGCGAAGAACATTTGCTCTGCACATCCCAGACACATTAACCAACAAAGCCTTTTATCTGCATATATTATCCAAGCAGAAATGTACATATAATAAATTAGATAAATGGTATATGTGCACTTCTGGGTTACATTAGTAGATAGTAATGGAAAGAATACTTATTCATTAGGAGGGAGCCCTCTGATAATGATGGTGCTTGGGGAAGAGGACAGGCATCAGATCTGATCGCTGTTCACAAACATAAATCTATACTCAGACAAAAAAGTTAAAAAAAAGAAAAAAAAAGAAAAGAAAGTGCAGATTCGATGGGATGGACCACTCGGCTTTATTTCTGCCATCACTCAACAATGCCTGTGGGTTTTTTATGGATTAATATCTGGGAAAGGAACTGCAGACACAAGCTGGGCTCTTCTGCAGAACACAGTGATATTTAAAGCTGAACTTCGGGGAAATCAAAAATCCTCCCTTAAAGCCTGAGGCAGCCCCACTTCAAGGGAGCATTTTTGTATTCAGTGGATATAGGTTTTTAACCACTTCTGGACTGGAAGATTTTCCGCCTTAACGACCAGGCCATTTGTTGCAATTCGGCACTGCGTTACTTTAACCACTTTAGGACCGGAGGATTTTCCTGCGCGGTCATGCAACGCCGTACCCAAACGAAATTTACGTCCTTTTTTTTCCACAAACAGAGCTTTCTTTTGGTGGTATTTGATCACCTCTGCGCTTTTCATTATTTGCGATATTAATAAAAAAATGCGACAATTTTGAAAAAATAACAATATTTTTCTACTTTGACAGTTAAAAAATATCCAATATATTCAATTGTTGTCATATATTTAGGCCAAAATGTATTTAGCTACATGTCTTTGACAAAAAAATTCTCAATGAGCGTATTTTTAACCGCTTTAAGACCGGAAGAATTTACCCCATTCCTGACCAGGCCATATTCTGCATTATTTTAACGGAAAATTGTGCAGTTATGCGATGCTGTACCCAAATTAAATTTATGTCTTTTTTTCCCCCCACAAATAGAGCTTTCTTTTGGTGGTATTCGATCACCTGTGAAATTTTTACTTTTTGCGCTATAAACAAAAAAAGAGCAACAATTTTGAAAAAATAACAATATTTTTCACATTTTTTTATATGAAATTCCCCCCCAAAAAAATGTAAAAATCAAAACTTTTTAACATTTTAGGCCAATTTGTTTTCTGCTATATATTTTTGGCAAAAAAAAAAAAATCGCAATAAGCGTATTTTGATTGGTTTGCACAAAAGTTATCGCAGCTACTAACTACGGAAAATGTATATAATTTTTATTGTTTTTTTTTAACTAGTAATGGCGGCGATCTGGCGGCGATCTGCGATTTTTTTTGCGGGACTGCGACATTGCGGCGGACAGATCAGATCCTTGACTGACATTTTTGACACTTTTGAAGGGTACCAGTGACATTACTACAGTAATCAGTGCTATAAATATGCACTGTTACTGTAAAAAAGACACTGGCAGGGAAGGGGTTAACTTTTATTGGTGATCAAGGGGTTAATGTATGCCTGGTGCTTACTGACGTGTGTGGGGGGAGGGGACTGTGTGACACAAGGACAGATCGCAGGTTCAGCTATGCTGAATCCTGCAATCTGACCCTGCCTGTCACTTAGGAGATCCGCCCGCTTTGTTTACACAAGCGGGGCGGATCTCCACACTCGATCCCCGACGATCGGGGAAGAGCGGCGGTGATCACCGCCGCTCCTCCCCTGGCCCGACTCCCGCTGTGGCTGAATACAGTGGGAGCGAGGCGTGGGCGGCGCGCGCGCGCCGCCCACAAAGGGAGGAGTCCAGCGACGTAGACATACGTCGCTGGGCGATAACGAACCACTTTGCCGCAGTACGCTCAATGTGAGTGGTCAGCAAGTGGTTAACGGACAATTGCGCGGTCGTGCGACGCTATAGCCAAATAAAATTGACTTCCTTTTTTTCCCACAAATAGAGCTTTCTTTTGGTGGTATTTGATTTTTTTTTTTTTTTTTTGCGCTATAAACAAAAAAAAGAACAACAGTTTTGAAAAAAAAACAATATTTTTTACTTTCTGCTATATAACATTCCCAAAAAAAAAAATGTAAAATCAAATTTTTTCATAATTATAGGCCAATTTGTATTCTACTACATTTTTTTGGTAAAAAAAAATAAAAATAAAATTGCAATAAGCGTATGGCATAAGGCATATAAGACCCATTCTCTCTGGCGAGTGAGCCAATTTTACTACCCTTTGGGTGGAGAACGATCATTACCACAAGGCTGATTTGGAGGCCAGGCACAGAGCACATGCACTTTACTTATTTCTTCATATTGCACCAAGGAAAATCTTTGAACTGCCTACACAAAAGTCACCTTTAATTATGAACTTTATTGAGCACTAATGAGACACGAGCACCTGACACGTCTCATGCACTTTAAACTGAACTGGATTATTTAAATACACTAAACTATTTGCCTATATTGTATTTATTTTGTGTACACAATTGATTGTAATATTGATGCACTGTTGGCACTTTATTGTTTATACATTTATTTTATAATTTATTATTGAAAGCACAAATCTGTATTATTATTAAGCAAGTGCTATAGGTAGCCCCTTCACTAGTGGCTATACATACTCCCTATTCACCCTTTTACTATAGCAGCTGCACATTCATAATTACCTCAATTTAAAACCCAGGTTCTTTTTGTGGTCCATTTGGTGCGGGGGATATACTGTTAGTATAGCAAACCTTACACATCTGAACATAGCCTAACAGACAAGGATTTACCAAGCAGTGGTTTCTTTTTAGCTAGTATCACTGCCAGTGGACTGGGAAATCCAAAGAGCGTCTCTATCGAATTGCGTGCAAAGCCAGAGCTGAGGTTTCCAAAGAAGGTTTAAAAAAAATATTCTTGGCCCTACCATACAAAAAAGATTGAATTGTTTAAAATGACCTAGAGCTTACCGGAGGCACATGGCCCGTGTGTGTAAATATTCTCCTTCCTGTTTTAGGAAAAGAAAAGATTTTCTGGCTGAGACCTCCAGGAACACAGCATAGGTCTTCAGTGGTCAGGTTATCCAGCCGGCCAGACAGTTTACCCAATAGACCCTATTTGTTTTACAAATAACAGGCAGGTTCTTTATTGCAGAAGAGACATTTAAAGTGAGAGGAATTTCCCACTTAGCTGACCCTGGAACAGATATCGCCATTGGAAGATTTTCCTTCACCTTTTGATTTGGGGATGAATCTAACATTTTTGATTTCCTCTCATTTTCTGCTTCAGTGACATTGGTCACCAATACAAATGGAGGGGTGAATCTCACCAACAGAGCCAGGACTAGTGGGGAGGGGGGGGGCAGAAGGGGAAAGTGCCCCAGAAGCCGTGTTGAGGGGGGGGGGTGCACTGGCAATCTGGCCGCTTGTCCTGCTCCCCACTGACAGGGATGACTGCGACCCCCCCCCCCCCTCCCCTGACTTTTCACCTGAGAAAGAAGAGGCAACTGCTCAGGGCTGTACACGTGCAATGGCTTGATACTTTGTTTTGTGGAAAATATTGAATGGAACTGAGTCTGGCTGAACCTGCGTGCAATGCACACAGCCGCAGATCAGTGATTTAAAATAGGTAACACAGAGGTGACATATCGCCTTCTCAAATGCACAATGAAAGTGATAGCCGCACATCTAAACAAGCCCTTAGAGCCCTTTCAGCCCCCCCTTTCTCCCTCAGATCCCCCCATTGAGGTGGAGCATGAAATCTGCTGCAGGTAGGGCCAGGCAATTTTTAGAGGGGTAGATGAGAGCTGTGGAGGGAGATGTGTTCAGAAGAGGGGGATGGGGGAGAGTGGTGCAGAGTTCAGAGCTGAGGAGGAGAGGTGAAAGTGAGATTAGGGCAGCCTATAAAAGACAGTTGAACCCTGCAGTCTGTATGTAGCGCACTCCTCATCCCTGCACCCTGTATACAGCATACCCCTGAACTTTGTACTCTGTACGTAGCACACTTCTGACCACTACACTCAATATACAAACCCTAAACCCTGCCCTCTGTACATAGCATACTCCTGAACCCTGCACTATATATGTAGCATACTCCTAAACTCTGCAATCTGTATGTTAGGCACTCTGAACTCTGCATGTTGTATGTAGCACACTCTTGAACTCTGCATACATAGTCTTACAGATACAACCGGCCCTTTGAGGGCAGCCATAATGCTGATGTGGCCTTAGAGTCCTAGGCGATTGATTATTTATGTTTTCTCACTCATAATGCTGATGTGGCCCACAATGGAATTGAGTTTGACACCCCTGGTTTAGGGGATGCCTTTTTACATTTTATTTGCTTGTAGAACTGGTACCAGGAGGGGGATTGGGGTGGTATGGGCTCCTCTACATGTTAGGTATTGCTAGCACCGGACACTTCTTGTTCAGTAACATCAGCACAACTAACAGGTAGACTGGGACAGTCTAATGGGCCATACACACTATAAGATTTTCTGAAGACTTTTTCCTTTAGATTTACTAAAACCATATAATATGAGGTCAAACCTAAACACTTTCAATTTGTATGCAATCTAGCAGGCCCTTGCACTACATAGAAAAGGTAAATCTGAAGGAAAAAGTCTTCAGAAAATCTTATAGTGTGCATGGCCCTTAAAGGTTCATAGCTGGGGACCATGAAGCAGGATTTAGCACACGTAAAGGTAGTCTGGAACAGTCTACAGGGTCATGCCTGGGGACCATGAAATAGATTTGAGCAAAAGTAAAGAGGCTCTATTCACAGTATCCTGGACTGGGTGCATGTGCGCATCGAATACAAATTTTCCAGCGGTCCCATTCAAGAAGAGTTGATCACTAGATTGACTCCACTCAAACAGGAACAGTCATAGATGGATCAAAATTGGGTCAGTTCAACAGGGAGTGGCCAAATTAGATCCATCGATGGCAAGCTTAAAGCAGTAGTAAAAGTGAAAAAATAAAAAAAATAAAATTCCCTGCAAGGCAATGTCATAATGTGCTAGTATGCATTGCATACTAGCACATTATGAGAAACTTACCTTGGAACAAAGCCCTCCAGTGGCATGCTGTCACCGCTGAGGGGCTTCCATCTTCCTGTACTGTATGTACCTTCCTTCACTGTATGATGTCACCGGCTGCATGCACAGTGACGTCACCGGCTGCATGCACTCTGAATATCTCTTAAATAGTGCAGGTTTAGGAGATATTTACAGTACCTACAGGTAAGCCTTTTTATAGGTTTACCTGTACAGTAGGTATAAGTGGTGTAACAGAGTTTACGACCACTTTAAGAAACCCACTACAGTTTAATTCCCATACACACTATACCATTGCAACACACTACAACGCCTGTATACATAGACATAATCTTTTGTAAATAGGTGGTGTTCACATCTCTGTACTGTTTTGCAGCACAATTTGGAATATATGAACAGCTCAATTTTATTGTCTGGGTTTCCATGCGTTGCAAGACCTAGCAAGCAGACTGGAATTATCTCCATATATAAATGTATTTTAAATACAGAAAAGCATGCTTTAAAAGGCATTGAGGCATGTGTGGAATCTTGTGATAACTCATTACAACGCAAATTGAAAATCACAAATAAAATGCAGATGAATCATAGACGTATAGGTGTTCATGGGCCCTAATACTAACTACATACTACATTGTTTGGGTGTTGATACCAATCATAGAGTACCATAGCTTTCAGGGAATACTCAAAAAAAATCTTCATTAGCCTTAGGAATTTTTGGGTGTTTCACATAAAAAAGTGTATAGTGGTGAAAAACACTGACTGTAGCTTTAACCACTTTACCGCTGCTCACAAGAGCTCTACTGCGGCAAAGTGGCTCTTGTAGGTCTGACGACGTAGACCTGCGTCGGCAGACACTCCCCCTTCCCGGCGGCGCGTGCGCGCCGCCGGAGGCTCGCTCCCGCTGTATTCAGTCACAGCGGGAGTCGATCACCGCTGCTCTTCCCCGATCGTCGGGGAATCGAGTCTGGAGATCCGCCCGCTTGTGTAAACAAAGCGGGTGGATCTCCTAAGTGACAGGCAGGGTCAGATTGCAGGGTTCAGCGTAGCTGAACCTGCGATCTGTCCCTGTTTCACTCAGTCACCTCCCCCCACACACATGTCAGTAAGCACCAGGCATATATTAACCCCTCCCTCTCCAATAAAATTAACCCCTTCCCTGCCAGTGTAATTTTTACAGTAACAGTGCATATTTATAGCACTGATTACTGTAGTAATGTCACTGGTACCCCCAAAAGTGTCAAAAATGTCAGTCAAGGGTCCAATCTGTCCGCCGCAATGTTGCAGTCCCGCAGAAAAAATCGCAGATCGCCGCCATTACTCGTTAAAAAAAAAAACACCAAAAATGACAGAAATCTTTCCCTTAGTTAGTAAACGCAATAACTTTTGCTCAAACCAATCAAAATACGCTTATTGCGATTTTTTTTACCAAAAATATGTAGCAGAAAACAAATTGATCTAAAATGATAAAAAAATTTGATTTTTACATTTTTTGGGGGGGAATTTCATATAAAAAAATGTGAAAAATATTGTTATTTTTTCAAAATTGTCGCTCTTTTTTTTGTTTATAGCGCAAAAAGTAAAATCGCACAGGTGATCAAATACCACCAAAAGAAAGCTCTATTTGTGGGAAAAAATGGACGTAAATTTCGTTTGGGTACGGCGTTGCATGACCGCGCAATTGTCAGTTAAAGTCGCACAGTGCCGAATCGCAAAAAGTGGCCCAGACGTAAGACAGCAAAATCCTCCGGTGGTAAAGTGGTTAAGGCTAGGATAACACTTGCACAGGTGGTTGCGGCTGCAGGAGAGTGTGTAAATTGCACCAGTTTCTGCACCTGCAACTACCCGCAGCCAAACCGCACCACCCCTGGGCAAATGTGCAGGGAATACCCAGGGTGTTTTCGGTTGCTGGGAAAAAAAAAAAAAGCTCCATGCGATTTCCCTCTGGCTGCATTTTAAAAAAAGTGCAAGAACCCTTTCCTGCATGAAATGCAGGCACCGCAGCCCATTCAAATGAATGGGCTGCAGTTACCGCACGAACGCAGCTCAGAGCCACTTAGATGTGAACCTAGCATTTGTGCTCGGCAAGTATATAATACATAGATTTAAAGATAGATATATAAACAAACATACATTCAAGGGAATGTATAACATGAATGTATTATTTTGAAAAAATGTATAAAAATAACTACGTTGTAATGTAAGATTTTTAAGTTGCACACGGGTGTAATAATTTACTGATGATTACTCAGGAACTTGTTGATAAAAAGGCTGAGTAAAAAAAACTGTGTGTAAAGACCTAAGTAATGTTGAGTATAGGCGAGTAAAGGTGTGTAGGCGTTAAGAACTACTGTGCCAGTATTGTAATATTCTTATTTATACTCGCTTAAACATGAGACAAGTAAACACGCGCATAGGAGTAAATCAGTGCACTCATGTGTAAGAATTTCTATTTTTGTTTTACTGCTCTGTACTCAGCGTTGTATCTTTACTCAGCTGTGTGCATGGTTTCATAGACAGCAATGCATCTCATTTCAAATCAGGAAAATATGCTGCGTTTTTTTACACCTGTTTGCAAGAGGCCTTAAATTGTAAGCAGGGTCCTACTAACCCTCTTGTCTTCAATTGTATTGTAACTGTACTGTCTCCCTTTATTCTTTAAAACACTGTACAAATTGCTGCCAGTGCCATCTTAAGAGCATTAAAGGGCCCAGGCAATGCAGTGCACTGGGGCCCTGCCTACACAATCACCCACAAGAATAAAAAATGCAAATTATCGATAAGGCGATATTTATTGGTACAGCAGTGCCAGGCTAATGACAGCTTCCAAATTCGGTGGCTGGGTCCGGTGAACACTCACATGGACGGGAGTCAGACTCGATTGTCCTTTGTGTGCCTGTTTCCGTGGAGGCGGATAGGCATTCCTGCAGTTGTGGGCTCCCCCTCCAGGGCCCACGTGGCCTGACAGCAGCGCAGGGCCGACAGGCGCTAGCCACCTGCTAAGTTTGGCGGCGTGATGCACACGGGAAAGTGCTCTAGAATTTTCTGGGAGAGGGCTGCACTGATTTTGGACTTGATAAACCAACACCAGCAGATGACATGGCTCCCCAAAATCATCACTGACAGTGGAAAATTTTGGATTTCTTTTGGAGATCAAGGTCTGAGAGTCTGAAGGAAGAGTGGAGAGGCACAGAATCCAAGTTGCATGAGGTCCAGTGTGATAATTTGGGGAGCCATGTCATCTGCTGGTGTTGGTCCTCTGTGTTTTATCAAGTCCAAAATCAGCAGCCTTCTACCAGGAAATTCTACCTTCATGCACTTCATGATTCCCTCTGCTGACCAACTTTATGGAGATGCTGATTTCATTTTCCAGCAGGACCTGGCACCTGTCCACACTGCCAAAAGTACCAATACCTGGTTTAATGACTATGGTATCACTGAGCTTGATTGGCCAGCAAACTCGCCTGACCTAAGCCCCATTGAGAATCTGTGGGGTATTGTAAAGAGGAAGATGAGAGACACCAGACACAACAAAGCAGAGGAGCTGAAAGCCACTATCAAAGCAACCTGGGCTTCTATAACACCTCAGGAATGCCACAGGCTGATCGCCTCCATGCCACGCCGCATTGATGCAGTAATTCATGCAAAAGAAGCCCGGACCAAGTATTAAGTGCATACTATACTGTACATGGACATACTTTTCAGTAAGCCAACATTTCTGTATTAAAAATCTTTTTTCATTGGTCTTATGTAATATTCTAATTTTCTGAGATACTGAATTTTGAGGTTTTACCAGCGGTAAGCCATAATTATCAAAATTAAAAGAAATAAATGCATGAAATATATAACTCTGTGTGTAATGAATCTATAAAAAATATACGAGTTTCACATTTTGAATTGAAAAATTTACTTTTTGATCATATTCTAATTTTATGGGATGCACCTCTATGTATCCTGTAGAAGCACAGGAACTTGCATTGCCAACTTTTTGGTGCAAGATCAGGGGCTATCCTCAGTATTCCTGTTTATTGATTCATTGACCTGTAAGAAGCATGCAGCCAGTGAAATATTAGAATATCTTGTATGCACACAACTGCATGCCATCAAATAGTGAAGGAAGGATAAGGATGACAGCCCTGGATCTTGATTAAACAAGTTTGCAATGCAATCATATATACTGTACAGTATATTGACAGGCTCACTGCAAGTTTACTCCTTCATTATATTGTCATAATCTTTTCTTCTAGTTACACACACTGACAAAATGCAATTCACGTTCATTTAAAGTGATATTATATATATGTTCAAAAAGGTGTAATCGACTATACAAATATCACAGTCCAATCAACCACATAAACAGCGCTAATGGATGAATGGATATAATAATAGGATCTATAATATATATATATATATAGGAGTATATACAGACAAAAGGTGTAATGAAACATTAATATTATTATATATATATTATATATATACTTACCTGCTCTGTGCAATGGTTTTGGAATGAATCCTTCTTCTTGGGTCCCCTGCAGGCACTCTTGGCTCCTCCCCCTTGACCAGTTCCCCCAATAGCAAGCCGCTTGCTATGGGGACACTGGTGCATGCTCGCTCCAGAGACACAAAAGACACACTGGCCCTGCCCCCCACTCTCTCCTCATTGGCTCCCTGGGTGTGACTGACAGCAGCTCCCACTATTGTGTCACAGCCAATGAGGAGAGAGATACCCAGACAGCTGAGGCTCCCATGCCATGCACTGGATCGAGAGGGGGCTCAGATTAGTGTTGGGGGGCTGTGGAAGGAGCAGCACACAAGGTTTTTTACCTTCAGGCATAGAATGTCTGAAGGTAAAAACCTTCAGTCTTTATAACCACAAAAGAACAGCGCAAAGTGCAGTATCCCACAACCACCAGTCACTTTCCTCTCTATTGACTATAGTTTGAGAGAGGAATGCCATACCCAAACTCCTTTGGAAGACCTATTTTGTTAATTTTAGCAATGGCATTTGCAGCTACCAGGCCACCGCTCAGACACTTAAAGCCCAACTCTGGGAAATCAGAAAATCATCACATGCAGTGGAGTTTTGCTTTTTAGTCTCGGGGAGAGGAGAAGCACTTTACCTTACCTGGTCCATTGCTCTCCTGGTATACTGTGCCCCTACATGCTCTGGTGGTGGATTGTCCCACACATTAATGACGTCTAATGCAGGACTACGGACCCCACATTGGTCTTGATTACATCAAGACCTTTGACAGCTGAACTGTATAGGAGAAGATGCTGCAGGGACTGTTGGAGTGCAGGGGAGTAGACGCTGTAGGGACTTGTCTGGCCGTCTAGAGGAGCAGAGCATTGGGTAAATAAATCTACTTCAAGTCCCTTAGACCTAAACAAGCAATTAACTTTCGCATTGTGGGTGTAGCCCCAATTCAAGGGATAATTTTTACGCTTTCTGGAGATGGACTTTAAAGTGGACCTCCAGGCTCAGCGTTCTTCCTAAATTTGGATTGAGTGGATTTTCTTTGGATTTGGAGTGGGGGAAAGGTTAGGACTTCTGATTTTTAAACTTCGTAAATGCTGTGCCCTTTGGTTAAAATTTCCCTTCTCTTCCTCTTCCAGTGATGGGTGGTTACAAAGACAATTCAAACATATTTAACATTAAACACTTTTTTTTTTAATATCATGGGGAAGCAGTATTTAAAGTATTCCTCTGTTACTCGGGCAAGAATAATGAGAACCCCTCCTAAAAGGGAGGGTTAGATAGCAATAAAATACTAAAAGAGCTTCTCTGTCTTCTCAAGTCTAACCAATCCTAAAACAAAGTAGGTTTTAGGAGTTTTACGAACTTTACACTGGAGTACTAGGAATTTGGTGCAGCTGTGTATGGTAGCCAATCAGCTTCTAACTTCAACTTGGTTTATTATGTTTTGGCAATAAAACTTGGAAGCAGATTGGTTTCTATGCAGAGCTGCATCAGATTTTTCAAGCTTAAGTTTTAGTAAATCTCCCCCACGGTGACTATAGTTGGCAGAAGAAAAAGATAATGCAGGTACAATACACAGGTGTACGTTGGCGCAGTCTTACCTGTCGATGCTAATGACACATAAAGTCATAATAGAAGCTGTGCAGCACATTACATCCATGGCAATGAATACGTTGCAAAAAACGTGCCCAAAAATCCATTTCCCCCCGATTAGGTCAGTGACACTGACAAAGGGCATGACAGCGATCGCCACGGACAAGTCAGCCAAAGCCAACGACACGATCAAGTAGTTTGAAGGTTGCCGAAGTTTCTTGACAAAACAGACAGAAATGACAACTAGGCAATTCCCTGCAATAGTCAGCAAAGTGATAAGAGACAGGATGGCTCCTATGACGAGCTTCTCAAAATGACCATAATTAAGGATTTGCTCCCCACACTGGGTGTCATTTTCACTCAGGAAGCTGGAGGTGGGCATTGGACTAATTGTGGTGGCATCTTGGACAATCTTCAGCAAAGGCGGGTTCAAAGAGCCAGAAATCATGATGGAGGTGCTCAGGTCCTCCAAGTCCTCTAAAAAATAGGACCTGATGTCACTCTTTATGTTGCTGTTGTTGATGAGGATGACCATTGTGGTTTGTGTTGCCCATGGGTAAACCCCCAATGACTGGGTCCAGCTCTTTCCAGATGGTGACAGTCAACATATACCATGGGAGTTTAATTTTCAGCAGCCCTCTCTCCTGAGTAGGTAGAATCTACCTTTAACTGGGTACACATTCTTGGTTCAGAGACTCACCTTTGATGTCTTTTTAAAGCCATTTTGGTGACCTCCAGCTCATCTTTAGTGCCTCCACAATCTTGGTGGTCATTCTTCAGCAGTCTGGTTCCAGCTGCTCAGCAGTTCAGTGAGCTGGCCATCTAAGTGATGTTTCATTCATAAAATATATCCTCAACTAGTCATCCAAGTCAAAGAGAATAGGCTTTTGTCTTTCTTCCAAGTTCCAGTAGATAAAAGTAGTTACCCAGAGAGTTCTTATTAGTGCTTCTTCTTTGAGATGCTTAAGTTTTCAGGCTGGCAAAAAGAATGCATTCACTTCAGGCTACCTTATGATTTGAGTTATTTCCCACGTCCTTTCATTTCGTAGCAGCAACTCAAAGACAGTGTGTGTAGTTTCTACACTAAAGCAAAAATCATCAAATCTTTCAGTTCCATCATACTGCAGTGTAGATGAGTAAGCAGGGTTTTTCATTGTAATGGCGACATCTAGTGGGCATGATGCCTAAGTAACACAGACAGGCTGCTACAAGACAGGTGTACACAAGCTGAACTTGGAGAAATGCTATTGCTGATCTCTTTGTGAAAATTATTGCTGCTTTGTTATCTCTTGCTTCAGGACTTTTAGACTGTCGCCTAAAATAAGTATTTATATAAGAAAGGTCAAAGTATATTCAAAACTCCTATCTGCATACTTGATCCATTGAAATTTTTCTTAGTTTAGTGAATGTGATGAAAATTTACTTTGCAAGGAATTAGGCCCATCTTTAATATTGAATGGACCCTGCGCAAATATTTTCTTGTGCCCCCCATGTCATTTTTTTTTCCACCCTAACATCCCAAAAAACACACACACACACACACACACCTCCCCTCCCGTACAACTCCCATCATTACACAGGACCCCCTCCCCTATACTACCCCATCATTACACAGGACCCTCCTCCCCTATAATACCCCATAATTACATAGGACCCCCTCCCCTATACTACTCCATCATTACACAGGACCCTCCTCCCCTATAATACCCCATCATTACACAGGACCCCCTCCCCTATACTACTCCATCATTACACAGGATCCCATCCATACTACCCCATCATTACACAGGACCCTCCTCCTCTATACCCCCCCCCCCCTTATACTACCCCATCATTATACAGGACCCTCCTCCCCTATACTACCCCATCATTACACAGGATCCCCATACTACCCCATCATTACATAGGACCCTCCTCCCCTATACAACCCCATCATTACACAGGATCCCCATACTACCCCATCATTACACAGGACCCTCCTCCCCTATACAACCCCATCATTACACAGGATCCCCATACTACCCCATCATTACACAGGACCCTCCTCCCCTATACAACCCCATCATTACACAGGATCCCCCCCAAACTTCCTCCATCATTACACAGGACCCTCCTCCCCTATACTCCCCCATCATTACACAGAATCCCCATACCACCCCATCAATACACAGGACCCTCCTCCCCTATACAACCCCATCATTACACAGGACCCTCCTCCCCTATACTCCCCCATCATTACACAGGATCCCCATACTACCCCATCATTACACAGGACCCTCCTCCCCTATACAACCCCATCATTACACAGGACCCTCCTCCCCTATACTACCCCATCATTACACAGGATCCCCATACTACCCTATCATTACACAGGACCCTCCTCCCCTATACAACCCCATCATTACATAGGATCCCCATACTACCCCATCATTACACAGGACCCTCCTCCCCTATACAACCCCATCATTACACAGGATCCCCCCCCCAAACTTCCTCCATCATTACACAGGACCCTCCTCCCCTATACTCCTCCATCATTACACAGAATCCCCATACTACCCCATCATTACACAGGACCCTCCTCCCCTATACAACCCCATCATTACACAGGACCCTCCTCCCCTATACTACCCCATCATTACACAGAATCCCCATACTACCCCATCATTACACAGGACCCTCCTCCCCTATACAACCCCATCATTACACAGGACCCTCCTCCCCTATACTCCTCCATCATTACACAGAATCCCCATACTACCCCATCATTACACAGGACCCCCTCAACTATACTACCCCATCATTACACAGGACCCTCCTCCCCTATACTACCCCATCATTACACAGGACCCTCCTCCCCTATACTACCCCATCATTACACAGGATCCCCCCCCCCCATACAACCCCCATCATTACACAGGACCCTCCTCCCCTATACTATCCCATCAATACACAGGAACCCCATACTATCCCATCATTACACAGGACCCCCTAACTTATACTACTCCATCATTACACAGGAACCCCCCCCCCCCCATATTACCCTGATCATTACACAGGACCCCCTCCCCTATACTGTCCCCATCATTACACATGATCCACTCCCCCATACTATCCCCATCATTACACAGCACCCCCTATGAATAGTTTCTGCCATTACAGCAGATTGCTTGATGTTCTCAAGGAACTGTGGTGGTACTGGTGATCACAATTCATTAACACTTCCTACAAATTTTAAACAGAAAGCCTGTACAGAGGTAGGGATAGAAAGTTTTGGGCAGCGTCTGTAGGAGCCGGCTGAATAGTGGTATTAGAGTTAAAAGGAATTAGGTCTTCCTGCGCTGTAAGAAAGGTCTGGACAGTTTAGCAGAGCTGTGTAAATCCCAGAACTGGATAGACAGAAAAATCCTTTGGCAGGTAGAACAACTCCCTTTTCTGTATTTCATCTCTGTATCTAGAATGTTGGTTTGCATTCAGCTTTATTGTTCTAACGCAGGCCCAGAAAAATTATGTGGAGCATTATTTAACCCTCATTTAGTGACGTCAGGGCGCCCTTGGTCATCACCCTAGCCAGAGTTTGCAGTACCACTACACAAAATGGCTATCATATGTCACTACTTCAACCCTTAATTTAGGACCACCCAATAGGAGCACAGAAGAGGACGATACCGCTCATCACATGACCAGCCGCAAGACAGATGGGGAAAAAAAAGTATGTGTAATACAAATGTGCTGCTGATGAGACTTCGGTGGGGGGAGAATTGGAGTTCAGCTTTAAACAGATATAACCAAGAAGATGGGGAGCAGGAAATCTATAATGGGCAGCATGTTCCTCAGGATAGTTTAAACGAATCATGCACCCAGGCCACCCACCTCCTACACCAGGCACTAAGAGACATGGAGGAATGGGAGTAGACTCCTACTACACCCACACCCACCCAGAATGGACTACAAGTCCCAGAATTCAACACAAAAAAAACAGTGCGTAAAAAACATACCCTAGAATCCCACCAAAGTCCTAGTATAAATAATAAAGTCAGTTATGCTTTTGTCCACAGTGAGTAACTGAATCACCTGTGATCAGGAGGCCACACAGTCCATCAGAAGAAATCTGTCAGGCAATGATCTGGAGCCAATCTGTCCATAGGATGGCTCTAACCTGTGTAACGACTCTACCTTAGCTTGCAGGATGTCAGTGACAGATGGAGTAGATTGGCTTATTGTACAACAGTGTATCCTTAAAAAAACAAAATGTATCCTCCCAAAGAACAGCCAGCCAGCTGTCTGAAACAGAGTGAGAAGGTGCTGGACGGTTAAGTCACACCAGAGAGGTGGAGGGAAGCTAGGGCTGACATATGAAGGTTCTCATGTAGTGAGGGGTAAGCTGCACATACTCTCGAGGGAGCCGCAGGGAACACCAGCTTACCCACTGCTAGAACCAAGGGAAAGCCCAGGTGACTGATGGATGAGACACCCCCTGGGGGAGCTGAAAATAACCCACTCCACTCTTCCTGCCTGGAACCAACAACTGGGGAGAGGCAGAAACTGTTGCTGGAGCCCGGTGAGGTATTCAAATTTCTTGCACCTATGTGTGTTTACTACCCTCTGTATACAAACGTCCTGAGCCTTACTTCTCCCTCGTCCCACCAATCCCACCAGTACTAAGCACCGGCAACACAGACCATGTGTTTATCTCCCACACTACCTGCTCCACTCCACCACCCCAGCTAGGGTACCTACACATGTCCCCTGGCCTATTTGTGCCCTTGTCTGCCCACAGCCCAGGCTGAGGGGCAGCTGATTTGAGCCCCACCACAATGACTGGGCCCTGGGCAGCTGCCCCTTTTGCTCTGCGTTAAAGACGGCTCTGCAAGAAATACAAAATTACCTGCAAGAAGAAAAAAAGTATTTTTGCTTGCACATAATGGGATGATGAAAGTCAGCAGAGCTTTACCTCTAAATTCCCTTGCAAACTGAACAGCCTATTAGGCTTTTGTAAATATGCTCTGCTATGCCTCCTAAAAGCCCCCATAACGGGTGAAGCTGGGTAGAGGGGAAGGAGGCCAGCGAACATCCATTTGCTAATCTCCCCTTGCTAGAGTGAATGCATTATTTCACTTCCGGTTTCAGTTGTCATGATCTGTGCTCCATTAGCTTTACTGGAGTGCAGGTGAGACATCAGCAGCCTAATAGATCCCTGATGTCTTTTTTAAGAAAACTTGTCATAACAAAATTCTATCATATAGGGGAATTTTGGCCCCCTATTTGACTACCATAAAGTTTACAAAAAAATAAATAAAATAAAGATACACCCAAGCACAAAAAAAAAAAAAAAAAGCCACACCCCCATGTACACGCACATACAAACATAAACACACTTATTGTAGTACCTACTATACATTCAGAATTGTTGATTGCACTATACATGTTAAATGATGTTGTACCCGCTAAAGTAGGAACAATCATTTTAGGTTAACCCTGAATGAAGAAATTAAACATTTTGTGTGCCAAAGTCATACCGGCTTCCAACTTTCTGAGATGGAAATGAGGGACACCGATTAGCAAAAGTATGTAGGCATAGGACACAACCCCTTAAAGGAGAATTATACAATATTATTTTTTTTTTTTTTTACTACTACTATTCCTTTATACTGGCTTTTGAAATGTACAAATGAAGTAATTTAGAAATTGGATAAAAAGGTTTCGCTCTGGGGAACACTTTTTGAAAGCTAAAAAGTGCATTTTATATACAACTTTATAAATCAAACCAAAATGAGGGACAAATGAGGGTGAAAGAGGGACAGAGTACTTTTTTCCAAATCAGGGACAGTCCCTCAAAATTAGGGACAGTTGGGAGCTATGCCAAAGTTTGTCACAATTTAATGGGCGCATGCAATTTTAACCACTTAGGTAAAAACAAGACCTGTGCGCTAAAACGGGGTAAATGACACCCTAAATGACAAAGACAATCGTGGAACACCACAGAGAAAGCTGCTGATTTGGCAGTGTCACCACATATCCAAGTATTATTCAAAAAGTAGAAATCAGCGCTCTCCTCTTAAAGTGAGCCACTCTAATTATTTAAATGACGGTAATACAACTGAAGATTCTCAAAAAAAAACTGCTGATGCATAAACAACGTAAATGAATCTAAAATCAATATCCTTGAAACCCAGCTCACTAATGGAGACAGTAGAGATGAAATAATTATTCTATTCTAGTAAGTCACAAAGCACGGAGGTGTTGCAGATACAATGGGACAAAATTCCCAATAAAATTATATTTAAAAACAAATGTGAAACTAAGTGAGTGAAGTGAATGAGAAAAAGTTGATGTCAGAAAGTGCGTAAAGGTAGTTGACTGATATTAAATAAAATAAAAAAATTGATCAATGACCCTGTGGAACATAAATAAGTGGGCAAATCAGAATATAAATATTCAAAAAAATCAATACAGTTTAACCAATTAATATTAAGATGAATTCAAAGTGCAATGGTGCTAAATAAGGTGCATAATGTCCATCATTCCTTCTAAGAAAAAAGTTTTTGTGATGAAAAGTGCAAAGTGCTCAGGAAATTCAAAACAAGAAGAAGAAATCCAAGTGAATAATCAAGGTGCATTCAGACTTCAAATTATAGTAGGTAAATGTGCATTCAGACTTCCAATTCAGGCCAGGTAAATGTGCACAGGTGAGCATGCAATCCGACACCGAATGCAATGGCCGCTCACCTCAAACACACTCGGAGCGAGCGTTTATGCGATGTATTACTTAGACTCCTCTCCAGCCTCTCCAGGCTGGAGAGGAGTCTAAGTAATACATTGTATAAACGCTCGCTCCGAGTGTGTTTGAGGTGAGCGGCCATTGCATTCGGTGTCGGATTGCATGCTCACCTGTGCACATTTACCTGGCCTGAATTGGAAGTCTGAATGCACATTTACCTACTATAATTTGAAGTCTGAATGCACCTTGATTATTCACTTGGATTTCTTCTTCTTGTTTTGAATTTCCTGAGCACTTTGCACTTTTCATCACAAAAACTTTTTTCTTAGAAGGAATGATCGACATTATGCACCTTATTTAGCACCATTGCACTTTGAATTCATCTTAATATTAATTGGTTAAACTGTATTGATTTTTTTGAATATTTATATTCTGATTTTCCCACTTATTTATGTTCCACAGGGTCATTGATCAATTTTTTTATTTTATTTAATATCAGTCAACTACCTTTACGCACTTTCTGACATCAACTTTTTCTCATTCACTTCACTCACTTAGTTTCACATTTGTTTTTAAATATAATTTTATTGGGAATTTCGTCTCATTGTATCTGCAACACCTCCGTGCTTTGTGACTTATTAGAATAGAAGAATTATTTCATCTCTACTGTCTCCATTAGTGAGCTGGGTTTCAAGGATATTGATTTTAGATTCATTTACGTTGTTTATGCATCAGCAGTTTTTTTTTGAGAATCTTCAGTTGTATTACCGTCATTTAAATAATTAGAGTGGCTCACTTTAAGAGGAGAGCGCTGATTTCTACTTTTTGAATAATTTTAACCACTTGCCGTGCGCGCTATAGCTGAATGACAGCTTTAGCGCAGATGGCTAGTTTTGGGAGGCCGTCATATGACGACCTCCAGTGATCGCACCCACTGTGTGCCACCGGGGGGGAGCAGGCAACATGCTCTCTGAGCACAGTGTCCGGTTGTGACAGCATTTGGAACAAAAAAAAGAGAGCCAATACCTGGCTTCTCTGAAAGGGACATGTACACTGAGAATCAGTGCACAGATTATCAGTGTCCTGATTATCAGTACATTACAAACAGTGCCCACCAGTGCTACCAATCAGTGCCCATCAGTGCTGCCAATCAGTGCCAATTGGTGCCCATGAGTCCCTCATCAGTGTCACGTAACAGTTCTGCTTTCCAGTGCCCATCAGTGCCACCTACCAGTGCTCATCACTGCCGCCTATCAATGCCCATCAGTGCTGCCTATCAGTGCAGCCTCATCAATGCCCACCAGTGCCTCCTCATCAGTGCCCACCAGTGCTGCCTCATCAGTTTCCATCAGTACAGCCTATCAGGGCCCATTAATGCCCATCAGCACCGCCCTATCAGTGCCCATCAGTGCAGCCTCATCAGCTCACATCAGTGAAGGAGAAAAATTACCTGTTTCCAAAACTTTATTACAAACTAACTATGAAAAAGGTTTTTGTTTTTTTTCCAAAATGGTAAGTTTAATTCATTTATTTAGCAAAAATATAAAAAGCCCAGTGGTGATTAAATAGAAAGCTCAAATTGTGTAAACAAAAAATAATAAAAATGTTGTTTGGGTACAGAGTTGCATGACTGTGCAATTGTCATTTGAAGTGCGACAGCACTGAAAGCTGGAATATGGCATGGTAAGGAAGAGGGTAAAAGTGCCCAGTAGGCAAGTGGTTAAAGCTCGACGTGTTGTTGTATCTTTAACCAATACTCATGAATCTAGGGGAATTCCCACCATATATGAATCATTGAGCCCTCTACCTGACACCCCCTCCAGCACATACTTGACTTCTCTAATTGGCATTGATGAGCTATAACCAGTGTAATATACCATCTCGCGAGACATTCATAGTTCATCTCAATGGTATTGACATCTCTTTACCATTTTTATGTAAAGGTCATTTTCCTCATATCCATCAGAACAGTTAACATTTTATAAATCTGAGACAAACCATGTCTTACCTTTGTTAGCAGATTACAAAGCTTTTCCCAAAGGTTCACTCTCCGATCTGATGGGTTGAGGTAAAGATCCTACCAAATGTTTTAATTGCATATAATTCCACTCTTTTAGTGTCAACATTCCCATAGTGTTAAGTTCATTAAGTCATCTAATCTTTCTTATGTGTAATATATCCTTTAATCGTATATCTCCTGACCCTCCCCAAAATGTGTGCCATATCCAGGTAAAAAGAATTTGGTGTGCCCACTAATGGTAAAAACGGAGAGTTGTATTCCCACCTGGCCTGCTTATACAGAACGTCCCATGTTTTGTATACAACTCTCATTATTTCATGTATATCCTCGTGTATTTCTCTATATTTTGGTGGAATCCAAATATTCTTGTCAATTTGTGTTCAGCTTAATGTAATTTCCAATTTATCCCACCTTTTTTCTGAATTCTTTTTCGTCCAATCTATCATCCGTGATAACACTGCTGCCGTATAGTATCTTTCAATAGCAGGTGCCCCTAATCCCCCTGACAACTTATCTCTACTAAAACCGCAACTGCACTCTGGGTTTTTTCCCTTAACATTGTTTTAAAATAAGCCGTTGAGATGGCAATGGGTATAATTTTGAATTTATATATTATTTTAGGCAAAATTATTATTTTGAACATATTTATTCTGCCCAACCAAGAGATTGGGTGAGATGATATTTTCCGAATATTTAGCTTTATCTCCTCTAACAGAGGAATACAATTGGCCAAATAGAGGTCTTCCGGTAGTGGTGTTATATTTATCCCTAGGTATTTTAGTTTTGTTTTTGCCCAAATAATTTGAAATTCCTTTTGTAGTGCCTGTTCTTTTTTCTTATGTAATCCAATATTTAAAATCTCAGATTTTGTTGGATTTATGTTAAAGCGGAGTTCCACCCTAAAAAATATTTTTTCACCGTCCGCTAGCTTAGATGAACCTGAAAAAGAATTGGATAATTAACATTTTTTTTTTCACTTACCTTGTTTTAATGAAAATATACTTACCTTCCTTCCTCTTCCTCCCTCTGCGGACATGGCCCACGCCGTCATTTCCTCCTCGCATTCAATCCTGGGAGATGAGCGTAATCGATCACAGGAGTCAATGCGCCTGCACCGGCCCTGCTCGTCAATACCGGGGCAGGCGCATTATTCCCTGCTGAACAGCTTCTGGGCATGCCCAGAAGCTGTGCAAGGATGACGCGCCTGCACCGGAAGTGATGAGCAGGGCCGGTGCAGGGCATTCTGGGACTCCGACGTCCCCGAAGAGGACACCGAAGAGGACGCTCCGGCTTTAGCTGCCCACACCTGAGATGGCTGCGCTGGACAAGACATTTTCAAGGAAAGTATTTCTTCTAAAAGGTAAGTGAAACAGGGGACAGTTCAGAGGCTATCATTGCTTAAATGCACTAGTCCTGACTGTCCCGGGGGTATTTTTAGGTAAAAATAAATTTTCAGGGTGGAACTCCGCTTTAAAGTTTGACAGTTCTCCAAATCTCCTCAATTCTTTGATGACGTTTGGGAGACTTATTCTAGGGTTGCTAATATAGAATAAAACATCATCTGCATATGCTGCAATTTTATGTTGGCCCTGCCCAATCGTCACCCCCTTTATATCTATATAATGGGTGCCAGCAAAGGTTCCAATGACAAGACGAACAACAGGGGCAAGAGAGGGCAACACTGTCTCGTCCCATTACTCATCTCCAACCTGGCTGACAGATTACTGTTTACCTTTACCAGAGCAGAAGGATTTCCATATAAAGCTCCTATCCAGTGATTCATCCTAGGTCCAACATCTAAATTCTTAATTGTTTCAGCCATGAACTCCCAGTCCCCACTGTCCAGGACCTCCTGATTTTTGTATTAAAAATTGCGTTCTAATCCAATTGTCCTTTCCTTCTCTTCCTGGAATGAATCCCGTCTGATCTGCATTTATCCATTCCGGCAATTAATCCTTTAATTGGGTTGCCAAGATTTTTACATATAGCTTTGTATCTGTGTTTAACAATGCTATTGGCCAGACATGGGAGTAAGTCACACATGTGCAAGTCACAAGCAAGTCTCAGGTCTTAACCTTCAAGTCTCAAGCAAGCCCCAAGTTACTGTGGCGAAAAGCAAGCAAGTCAAGTCGAGTCCCTGCTAGAAGTCAAGCAAGTGAAGTCAAGTCATTTATTTTGGTCAAGTCACAAATCAAGTCAAAATACTGATCTACCCCAATTTTCACCTTTAAATCAGTTAAGTCAGTGGTCAGGAAAGGTTTTGTTTTATTTTCAACATTAACAAAACTGCTTAGTGCTTTTTTCTTGGCATATTAAAGAAACACTTTGAATGCCCAAACAGCTCAAAATCCTTCGTCCGGTCATGTTTCAACACCACAGTCACTAAAAACATGTTAAATATTTCCACTGTTAAACAACCAGTGTCCTAAAAATCAGAACACACTGAGGTGTTTTAAGTGACTGTGGTGTCAGAAACATAACAGGCACATTCATGTTGCTTTAACACATCTTAAAAAAATGCAAATATTTAATAACTTCAAAAAGTAAAGTCATTTCGAGTCATATGTCTCAAGTCAAAGTCAAGTCTCAAGTCATGAGTACCAAGTCAAAGTCAAGTCGAGTCTTTTATTAATTTTAG
Organism: Pelophylax lessonae; assembly: GCF_965119305.1. Taxonomy (NCBI): domain Eukaryota; kingdom Metazoa; phylum Chordata; class Amphibia; order Anura; family Ranidae; genus Pelophylax; species Pelophylax lessonae. Next base: position 128,938,154 of record NC_138776.1, read on the forward strand.
TCAAGCAAGTCTCAAGTCCTCAAACTGGTGACTTAAGTCTGACTTAGGTCAAGTCATGTGACTCGAGTCCCCCACCCCTGCTATTGGCCTATAACTAGAGCATAGAGTTGCACCTTTCCCTTCTTTAGGGATTACTGTTATGTGTGCTTGCAGTGATTCAGTTCTCATTTTCCCTTTATCACCTATCTCATTCATATATGAACAGATTTTTGGGACCAGTATTTCCTTAAATCTTTTATAATAACTAGTTGTATATCCGTCTGGACCAGGGCTTTTTCCAGATGGAGTGTTTTTTAAAGCCTCCCTTACTTCCTCCTGAGAAATTGGGGCTTCTAAGGCTAATAATTTCCCATAGTGTATTTAAGGCAGCTTTAAATCCTGGATATAATCCACAATCCTTTGTTTTCTATATCGTTCCACCTCAGGTATATTGTTTTGACGGACAGTATAAAGACTATTACAATAATTTTGAAAAACACTCACTATTTCAGTAGTTGAGAACACCATTTTTCCTTTACTATTTTTTATTTTTTTCTATATAATATATTTTTGTATTTATTTATTGATTTTTTGTTTTTTAATAGCCCAGACAGATATTTACCCGGTTTATTTTCCCACTTGTATCTCTCCTTAGCCACCCTATTAAAGCATCTTCTTGTCTCCTCTTCAAGTAAATCTCTTAATTCACCTCTTTTTGATACCAAAGCTTTTTGTATTTCGACCTCCAAACTCATTTTACTTTTTTGTTCTGACTCATGTAACTCTAATATTAACCTGTTTATATTTGCAGTTCTTTCTCTTTTTTTCCTAAAACCTGCTGAGATGAATATTCCTCTTATATATGTTTTATGTGCTTCCCATATTGTAGCTAGGGAGACATCAGGGGTTTTATTTACTAGGAAATACTGGTCGATTTCTTCTTTAACTCTCCTACCCACTTCCTTAACCTGCAATAAGTCTTCATTTAGTCTTCATGAGATTGCTTTTTTTTTAAACTCTAGGAGTTTTATTTCCAAAACTATTGGGGCATGATCAGAAATGGCCATTATCCCTATTGATGTACTGACTACTGCTTCTATCAGCCTATGATCTATCTAGTTCAATTTTGAGTACATCGAGTGCATGGGAGAATAGAACAAATAATGTCTCTCTCCTGGATGCTGGATTCTCCAAGTGTCTACTAGCTGGCATTGAAATAGTTTATTTTTAAATTTCCTAATTAAGCAGATCACGGGTGAAGATATCCCAGATGATCCTTAGATAAGCCTTTTTCATAAAACAAATAGATCTTTAAACATTTTAAAAGTTTAATAGTTCCAAATTTGCTTAATGCTGCGTAAGGGACAATCCCAAAAGAATGTTATGAAGTAATGGTGTGGGAGGGTCGAATATATATATATAATATGAAATACTTGTGTAGTAGAGATTGGAAGGGAAAGGGGTGAGGGGACATAGGGGTGGGGAAACATAATATGCAATATGTATAATTTAGGGAACTTTGTTTAATTTTGATGGTTTTGTAAAATTGATTCAAATTAATAAAAATTATAAAAAAAAAAAAAAAAGCTTGACGCGTTGGTAATTATGTACTCTGTGTAACTGAATCTTTTATATTTTACCAAAAAAAAGGAGTAATTTATTGTGTTTGTGTGCTCTAAAAGAAAGTGTGCACTTAATAAACCATTAAAGTGGTTGTAAGCCTCAGACATGAATTATGAACAAAGCATATCCCTCTATGTACTTGTCTCAATTAAGAGCGCTAAGTGTCATTTCTGTCTGCTGCTTCGTTCCTCTGCTATGAGCATCAGTCACTTCTGAAAGGTTTTTCTGACACCAAGAGAAAAAAGGTGGGAGGGGAGGTAGTGCAAGAATTATAAGGGTGCAAAAGAGGCAACTTCCCTGGCCCCTCAGACAAAAGGTGCCCCCTCTATATAGAAAGAATATAAAACAATATAAAAATATACAAATGAATTACATTAAATAATAATAAAATAATAAAAATACATAATATTAAAACTTTGTTATGAAATGTATCTAGGGAGGTACTATTTTGGAGGCCATCATCTTTAAAGATTTTTCTTCTTTTGTATCAGTTTTAAAAACACATTTTGGTAGCTTAACCACTTGCCTACAGTGCACTTTCACCCCCTTCCTGCCCAGACTGATTTTCAGCTTTCAGCGCTCTCACACTTTGAATGACAATTACTCAGTCATGGAACACTGTACCCATAAAAAATTGTGTCCTTTTTTTCACACAAATAGAGCTTTCTTTTGATGGTATTTAATCACTACTGGGTTTTTTATTTTTTGTGCTATAAATAAAAAAAGACTGAAAATATTGTGGAAAAAACGCATTTTTCTTTGTTTCTGTCATAAAATTTAGCAAATGAGTAATTTTTCTTCACAAATTTTGACCAAAATTTATACTGCTACTTATCTTTGGTAAAAATAACCCAAATAAGTATATATTATTTGGTCTTTGTGAAAGTTATAGAGTCCACAAGTTATGGTGCTAAACATTGAAAATTGATCACACTTGACCACACCTGATGTACTGAAGGCCTATCTCATTTCTTGAGACAATAAAAAGTCAGGAAAGTACAAATACCCCCCAAATTACCCCTTTTTGGAAAGTAGACATTCCAATGTATTTAATAAGGGGCATGGTGAGTTTTTTGAAGTTGTAATTTTTTCCCACAACTCTTTGCAAAATGAAGATTTTTAATTTTTTTTTTCTTTTTACAAATTGACGTATTAACAGGTTATTTCTCTCACACAGCATATGTATACTTGCAACTACACCCCAAAACACATTCTACTACTCCTCCTGAGTATGGCGATACCACATGTTAAAGACTTTTTTACAGCCTGGCCACATACAGAGGCCTAACATCCAAGTAGCACCGTCCGGCATTCTAGGAGCACAAATTACACATATAATTTCCTGACAACCTATCGCACTTTTGAAGGCCCTGGAGCACCAGGACAATGGAAACCCCCATAAAATGACCCCATTTTGGAAAGCAAACAGCCCAACGTATAATTTGTGAGGCATAATGAGTCTTTTGAATATGTCATTTTTTTCCACAAGTTTTTGGAAAATGTGGAAAGAAAATGAAAACACATTTTTTTTACACAAAGCTGTCCATTTATGCAATATTTCTAACACATAGCATGTACATAGCAAAAATTGCACCCCAAAATACATTCTGCTATTCCTCCTGAGTATGGCGATACCACATGTGTAACACTTTTACACAGCCTAACCACATACATAGGCCTAACATCCAAGTAGCACTTTTCACAAAGTTGTCCATTTATCCACTTTAAGACTGGGCCTATTTTTGACACTTGGTGTTTACAAGCTAAAATCATTTTTTTTGCTAGAAAACTACTTAGAACCCCCAAACATTATATATTTTTTTAGCAGAGACCCTAGAGAATAAAATGGAGATCATTGCAATATTTTTTATCACACCATATTTGCGCAGCAGTCTTTCAAATGCAATTTTTTTTGAAAAAAATTCACTTTTTTGAACTAAAAAATAAGAAAACAGTAAATTTAGCCCAATTTTTTTCCATAATGTGAAAGATAATGTTACGCCGAGTAATTAGATACCCAACATGTCATGCTTCAAAATTGCGCATGCTCACTGAATGGCGCCAAACATTGGTACTTAAAAATCCCCATAGGCAACATTTTAAAAATTTCTGCAGGTTACCAGCTTAGAGTTACAGAGGAGGTCTAGGGCTCAAATTATTGCTCTCGCTCTAACGATCGCGGAGATACCTCACATGTATGGTTTGAACACCGTTTACATATGTGGGCGGGACTTGCGTATGCGTCTGCTTCTGCGCGCGAGCTAACGGGGACAGGGCGCTTTAATTTTTTTTTCCTATTTATTTTATTTATTATTTTTTTATTTTTACACAGTTTAAAAAAAAGTTTTTGATCATTTTTATTCCTATTACAAGGAATGTAAACATCCCTTGTAATAGAAATAGGCATGACAGGTCCTCTTTATTGTGAGATCTGGGGTCAAAAAGACCTCACACCTCACAACTACACTAAAAAAGAAAAAAAAAAAAATTGTTGAAAAAGGAAAAAAAAAAAAGCGGCCCTTTAAACCGGTTGCTAGGCAACGTCTTTTGACGTAGCTCCGGTCCTCCAAGACCAAAGATTTGAGTGAGGGCCATCTTGCCCTCACTCGACTTCCTGTCTCTGAGGATCCGGGACCGGATAATTTTCCCCGCTGCCGGCGGGTCCAGTAAGCTGGGAAAACGTCTGGGACGCGGCAGGAGGGGGGGGGGCACCTCTTCCCCTGCACCGTAAGGGTAATTCCGCGGCAAATCCGCCACTGGGACCACCCTTATCTGAAAGCCGACCACCCGCCGTTTCAAAAAATACCGGGGTTATGGCAGCTATCTGCTGCCACAACCCCAGTATTTAGCTTTTAATGGCCGACGCATATAGTCGTTAGGCGGTCGGTAAGTGATTGCATGTATATGGCAAACAGGTGACAATGACTGATGGGGTGACAGGTGACGATGACTGATGGGGTGACAGGTGACGATGACTGATGCAGTGACAGGTGACAATGACTGATGGGGTGACAGGTGACGATGACTGATGGGGTGACAGGTGACGATGATTGATGAGGTGACAGGTGACGATGATTGATGAGGTGACAAGTGACGATGATTGATGGGGTGACAGATGACAATCACTGATGGGGTGACAAGTGACGATGATTGAAGGGGTGACAAGTGACGATCACTGATGGGGTGACAAGAGACGATGATTGATAGGGTGACAGATGACGACTGATGGGGTGACAGGTGACGGTGATTGATGGGGTGACAGGTGACGAGCGATGGTCACTGATGGGTGACAGGTGACGGGCGATGGTGCACGGCGGTACTGATGGCAGTCTCTGGTGACCGGTGAACTTTAGGCTATGTCCACATGTGAGCGTAGCAATCGCGGGCAAAATCACTGCGATTCTGCCCGCGATCCAGAAATCATTGCAAATCGCGGGACGCCTGTGCGTTGCCTGTGATTTGCAATAGCACCCCAAACACTGTGCGATGTTGCTGCGATTTCCGCCTGCCGAATCGAGGTAACATCACGCAAACAACGCATGATGCCCCAAAGAAGCTCTTGTACCTTTTTTGGGCGTCATGCGTTGTTTGCGCGATGTTACCGCGATTTGGCAGGTGGAAATCGCGGCATCGCACAGCGTTTGGGGTGCTATTGCAAATCACGGGCAACGCACAGGCGTCCCGCAATTTGCAATGATTTCCGGATCGCGGGCAGAATCGCTGTGATTCTGCCCGCGATCGCTACGCTCACATGTGAACGTAGCCTTATGGGTGTCAATTTCTGGGCACTGATGAGGTGACTGTTGGGTGACAGGTGCAATTGGGGGGGGCTGAGGACTGTGTGGGGACCTTTATTGGTGTGCTTTTACATTTGACATGTGTACAGAGCAGTAACTCACTATTTCTAGCTCTGCTCTCCTCACACTGGAAACTGTGTGAGGGGAGAAGAGCTAGTAACAGTGAGTTACTGCTCTTTGTTTACATTTTGTGATCGGCTGTGAATGGATTCACAGCCGATCACTTAGTAAACAGTCACTGTCAGTGACTGTTTACTACTGCCGGTGACAGCTGTGTTCCTACGGAACACAGCGCCACCGACATGACCACGCTGCGCGCTCCCGATCGCGCATGCGCGGTCATCTTCCGGGCTGCTGTATGGAAATGCCCATTGGCTGTTTCCCCCCTGCCGGTGACCGGCTGTGTCCTGGGGACACGCCGACACCGGCAGTGCACGGCGGCGCGCACGCGATCGCGCGCCTGCCCTGCATTCCTGGATCACGTCATATGACGTCCGCCCAGGATAATGGCCGCACCGTCCCGCCGTCATATGACGGCGGGCGGGCGGCAAGTGGTTAAGCGAGCTACACAGAGTTCTATGAACTGCGTATGTGTGTGCATGCATGAAACCAGAATGACGTTGCACCAAGCATTTTAAAAATGAGTGATTGTCATTGAGAATTTAGACCAACTTTGTGTATGAGGGGCCCCCAGAACCTGAAGTGCCTCAGGCCCCCCCAAGGTCTAAGTCTGGCCCCAACGGGACGGATCTCTGGCTGATTGACAGCCTCAACTCTGTACTTGTGTGCTGTGTGGAGGGGGGTATGTCTCTTCCCTCCAATCTGCTCTCAGAGCTCTCCTCACTGAGCTCTGCAGTGTGTAACTTTAGCTCTCCATCCTCTTTTTGTCTGACAGCTCAGAGAGGCTTTCTAATTATTCACTTTGCATGGATGTAGAGAAGAGAAGACTGCTGATTAACAGGTTCAACTTATATAGGAGGATTTGTTTTATCATCTGAGGCCAGTTACTTCACTGGGAATATGGAAGGGTCTACAACCACTTTAAAAGCTAATAGTGTGTGACATAAAAATTTGGATCTACCACAATTTTTTCAAGTGTAGTAAAGCTTATTCTAAACAAATAGCCAACGGGCAGGGTATTAATGCATCCTTTTGCCTGTCAGCTGTTATGTTCACTGAGCCGCACATGCGCAGCTCAGTGAACATTTATTACCCCGATCTGTGCCGCGGCCATGTGACTCCCGTGCGCATGCATGGGAGTGACGTGGTCGCGGCCGGGCCTATCAAATGGGCGAAGGCACGGGACCCAGGAGATAGACCAGGAGAAGATGGAAGCGCCAGGGGCCAGGCAGATCAATGTCACTGCAGCGCTGGAGGACACCATAGGACAGGTAAGTCTACCATACTGTACTAATATGCCATGCAAACTAGCACATTATGACAGAACCCATCTGGGAGGCCCTGAAAAAAAAATGTTATAGCATACTTTACTTCCGCCTTAAGTATCTCGGCTTTTAGAAAATATATTACGTTTGAGGGGGTTTACCCAATGTTTAAGCCTAAAATTACTTTTTAAACATAAAACTGCTTTGACAGCAAAAGAGTTCAAGCTTGCCACACAAATATATGTCAGATTTGATCTGCTAAATCAACTGGATCCATGGATCCACCAGCTATGTATTATGAGTGCCTACCTAAATGACCCATACAAATTATTTGCAGCCTGTTAACGCTCAGACTAAAAGATGAAAGTAAATTCTGTCAAACAAATATATCAAATCTAAAATATAAATTAGCATTATACTTCACATTAAAGCTGAACTCCAGACACAAAAACATTCATTTAAATATATTCCTCAATAGCCAAAATGATATAAATGTACTTTGTGTTCACCAAATTCCTTTATAGGGCCAAATACTATCTGGTAAAAGTAGCAGTGATAGCACGTAGCCTGTGCAGAATGCAGAGTTGTAGGAGGAGCCCAGCAGGTCCACCTACTACAGACTGCCTAAAGCAAACTGCCTACAGGAGAGGGCGGTCATCCCGCACAAGGAGACAGTGCGGCAGTGACTGCTCTTTATTACGAGTAGCTCCTGCACAGAGGCCTAAAGCAGAACTGCACCTAAAAAGGGAAGTTATAGTTTTTTTATATCCTTCCCCCACCCTTTAACATCTTTGGACGTTTTTTTTTTTTTTTTTTTAAGGATCGGTAATGGCGGGAGATTTTGGCCTAGGCCAGTGATGGCGAACTTTGACACCCCAGATGTTTTGGAACTACATTTCCCATGATGCTCATGCACTCTGCAGTGTAGTTGAGCATCATGGAAAATGTAGTTCCAAAACATCTGGGGTGCCAAGGTTCGTCATCACTGGCCTAGGCAATCTGGGCTGAAGTTTGCCAACTCCCCGCCCGCAACCTCCTGTGAAACATCACCGGTCCCAGGAGGCTGCAGGTCCATGCACAAAATGCAGCGTGACTCATGCATGCACAGTGGGGAGCCAGATGAGCATCTGCAGGAAGACCCAAAGACTGACCAAGAGCCGGCCCAGGTGAGAACAGTGCTGGATCTTTGTATTGGTAATTATATGTAATTAACCCCTTTACCACCGGAGGATTTTGCTGTCTTACGTCCAGGCCACTTTTTGCGATTCGGCACTGTGCGAATTTAACTGGCAATTGCGTGGTCATGCAAAGCCGTACCCAAACGAAATTTACGTCCTTTTTTTCCCCACAAACAGAGCTTTCTTTTGGTGGTATTTAATCACCTGTGCAATTTTTACTTTTTGGGCTATAAACAAAAAAAGAGCGAAAATTTTGAAAAAAATAACAATATTTTTCACATTTTTTATATTAAATTCCCCCCCCCCCCCCCAAAAAAAATGTAAAAATCTAAATTTTGTATCATTTTTGGCCAATTTGTTTTCTGCTACATATTTTTGGTAAAGAAAATCGCAATAAGCGTATTTTGATTGGTTTGCGCAAAAGTTATTGCGTTTACTAACTAAGGGAAAGATTTCTGTCATTTTTGGTGTTTTGTTTTTTTTTTAACGAGTAATGGCGGCGATCTGCGATTTGTTTTGCGGGACTGCGACATTGCGGCATACAGATCGGACCCTTGACTGACATTTTTGACACTTTTGGGGGTACCAGTGACATTACTACAGTAATCAGTGCTATAAATACGCACTGTTACTGTAAAAATGACACTGGCAGGGAAGGGGTTAATTTTATTGGAGAGGGAGGGGTTAATGTATGCCTGGTGCTTACTGATGTGTGTAGGGGGAGGTGACTGAGTGACACAGGGACAGATCGCAGGTTCAGCTATGCTGAACCCTGCAATCTGACCCTGCCTGTCACTTAGGAGATCCGCCCGCTTTGTTTACACAAGCGGGCGGATCTCCAGACTCTATTCCCCGAAGATCGGGGAAGAGCGGCGTTGATCACCGCCGCACCTCCCCTGGCCCGACTCCCGCTGTAACTGAATACAGCGGGAGCGAGCCTCCGGCGGCGCAGAGAGAGGGGAATGTCTGGTGACATAGGTCTACGTCGCCAGACGATAACCAACCCCTTTGCCGCAGTGCAGTCAACGTGACTGGTCAGCAAGTGGTTAAAAGTCATCAGCTGCAAAATTTGTAGCTCCTCATGATTTACTTTTTTTTTTTTTTTAATGAAGATCCTCTTTAATTTTATACTGGATTACTGCACAGATCTGGAAGAAATAAACAAAGCCCAGCAAGCATCAAGTAAGAATACACATGACTCTTGTATTCAGGCAGAGGTGAGCCCACTTTGCAGCAATGATGTAGCCGGGGCTCTATACAAATATGGAAATATTTTGGCTGCTGTTGCACATAGGATGCTTTAAAATGCACATAGGATGCTTTTTGTTATGAAATCAGCATTCGTTAATAGCAGTCATTAAAATAATGTATTTTTTTATACATACAAAGCATTTAAAAACTAATGAAGGACTAGTATTATTCGGTGCTTTGATAGTTTGCCATTATGTCAAGTGGACAAAGTATGAAGACTGAAGTAATTTCTGGTAATTTAATTTCCCTCAGGAGCTTAGCTGACAGACGTTTATGACACCATACACCAATTATGTTATCTTCTAAAGATCTTAAGGTGTCAGTAAAGGCTTAACTGCATCACCTCTCACACCTGTTCACCCCCTATGGACCAGAGCAATTTTAACATTCCTGCTGTGAACCTGTTTAGTCGGCAATAACTTTGTCATTACTAAAGATAACAAGGTAATAAATATATCATTTTTAAGGGAAACAAGACTTTCCTCTTGTGATGTTGTCTTGCAACATTTTATTTTTTTCTTTCACAATCCTTAGACAATAAAAACAACAGAACAAAAAAAAAAATTGCGTTTTGTTTAACCTCTTTACGACTGCCCACCGCAGATGTACTGCGGCAGGCAGCCGCTCCCAGGCGAATCGCCGTACGCTCGTCAGCGGGGAAGCCGATACAGCGGGCAGGTGGCTCCTATTGCCGCCTGACACCCGCGATCATTCCCCGCTGAGAAAGAAGGACGGTCGGCTGTTGTAAACACAGCTGACCGTTCTTCTCCCTGAAATTATCATCCTTCTATATAGTGTGACAGGAAGTCAGGTAAATCTGGGAATGTAGTCACAGGCAGGAGATACATTTCCACCTGATTTAGAAAGTTCACCAATTACTATAGGGTGTTGGCTACAGAGCTAGCCAGCAGGAAGTTGAACAGACTTCAGCTGTTCAGAATGAGGAAATGAAGGCCTCTATAATTTGTCCAAAGGAAGCCCTATTGATTGCTGCCTCCTGTCGCCGTGTGGGCTGGGAGAGGAGGACAGACAGATGTGTGCCTCCCGACGCTGAGGAAGCCTGGGAGAAGGACTGCTGCCTCCTGTCGCCGTGTGGGCTGGGAGAGGAGGACAGACAGATGTGTGCCTCCCGACGCTGAGGAAGCCTGTGAGAAGGACTGCTGCCTCCTGTCGCCGTGTGGGCTGGGAGAGGAGGACAGACAGATGTGTGCCTCCCGACGCTGAGGAAGCCAGGGAGAAGGACTGCTGCCTCCTGTCGCCGTGTGGGCTGGGAGAGGAGGACAGACAGATGTGTGCCTCTCGACGCTGAGGAAGCCTGGGAGAAGGACTGCTGCCTCCTGTCGCCGTGTGGGCTGGGAGAGGAGGACAGACAGATGTGTGCCTCCTGACGCTGAGGAAGCCTGGGAGAAGGACTGCTGCCTCCTGTCGCCGTGTGGGCTGGGAGAGGAGGACAGACAGATGTGTGCTTCCCGACGCTGAGGAAGCCAGGGAGAAGGACTGCTGCCTCCTGTCGCCGTGTAGGCTGGGAAAGGAGGACAGACAGATGTGTGCCTCCCGACGCTGAGGAAGCCTGGGAGAAGGACTGCTGCCTCCTGTCGCCGTGTGGGCTGGGAGAGGAGGACAGACAGACGTGTGCCTCCCGACAAGCTGGTGAGCATGGGAGAAGACCCCCTGAAGTGATGTGCGCTAAGGAGGGTAAACAAGTGTGAAGACTACTCGAAGTGAGGTCTTGGATCGTTTCTAGGTGAAAAGAAACCAATGGACATTTCCTGTGTGAAGGGGAAATTAAGTAAGACTGAAGACTTCTAAAAGGTGAGGACATGAACTATTTCTATGTGGGAAGAAATAGATGAACTGTTTTTCTATGTGGAGAGAAAACAAAGGGACATGTTCCATATGAAGAGGAAAAGGGACATGTTAAATGAACTGTTTGCTGTGTGAAGAGATTATAAATGAACTATTGATGGTCTGCTGTACGATCAGCAAAGTCTGCCCAACAGTAGGTTGGGGACAGACTCTTAGGTAGGTTCCAGTGTGAGAAGGTAGCCTCCCACAGAGGCAAGGATTTATTTTGTCTTTTATTTTATTTTGCTGGTTTTGACGCTTGCAGTCTGGTGAAGAAAAATACATTAATAAACCAAACTGTTGTTTGCAAGCCTTCTCGGCTATCTTCTTGTGAAAACGCACCCCCCAAGGGGTCATCCACACCTACCACCGAGCTAATCCCTTACAATAGGATCACATGTCTCTATGGTGATTTCAGAAGCCCCCCCCCCCAGTTAGAATCACTCCCCTAGGCTCACATTTAACCCCTTGATCACCTATAATGTTAACCCCTTCCCTGCCAATGTCATTATTACAGTAACAGTGCAAATTTTTAGCACTAATTACTGTAGTAATGTCACTGGTCCCCCCAAAAGTGTCAAAAATGTCAGTCAGGGGTCCGATCTGTCCGCCGCAGTCCCGCAAAAATAATCGCAGATTGCCGCCATTACTAGTAAAAAAAAAAAAAACAATAAAAATGACAAATCTTTCCCGTAGTTAGTAAACGCAGTAACTTTTGCGAAAACCAATCAAAGTACGCTTATTGCTATTTTTTTTACGAAAAATATGTAGCAGAAAACAAACTGGCCTAAAATGTTAAAAAAATTTGATTTTTAAGGTTTTTTTTTGAGAATGTCATATAGCAGAATGTGAAAAATATTGTTTTTTTTTTTCAAAATTGTCTTTTTTTTTTTCTGTTTATAGCGCAAAGAATAAAAATCACACAGGTGATCAAATACCACCAAAAGAAAGCTCTATTTGTGGGGAAAAAAAAAGAACATCAATTTTATTTGGGTACAGCGTCGCAAGACAGCACAATTGTCCATTAAAGTAATGCAGTGCCGAATCGCAAAATAGGGCCTGGACAGGAAGGGAAGGGGGAAAATCCTTCCGGTCTTAAAGTGGTTAAAACCACTTTCTGCAAACCACTGTACCTGTACGTCAGCTTGCACCAGTACAGTTAACCCCTTCCCTGCCAGTGTCATTTTTACAGTGCATATTTTTAGCATGGATGACTGTAGTAATGTCACTGGTACCCCCAAAAGTGTCAAAAATGTCAGTTAGGGGTCCGATCTGTCCACCGCAATGTCGCAGTCCCGCAAAAAAAAAATCGCAGATCGCCGCCATTACTAGTAAAAAACAATAAAAACGACATAAATCTTTCCCGTAGTTAGTAAAAGCAATAACTTTTGTGCAAACCAATCAAAATACGCTTATTGCGATTTTTTTTTTTACCAAAAATATGTAGCAGAAAACAAATTAGCCTAAAATGTTAAAAAAATTTGATTTTTACACTTTTTTTTGAGAATTTAATGCTCAAAAAATAAAAATCGCACAGGTGATCAAATACCACCAAAAGAAAGCTCTGTTTGTGGGAAAAATAGGATGTCAATTTAGTTTGGGTACAGCATCGCACAACCGCGCAATTGTCTGTTAAATTCACGCAGTGCCGAATCGCAAAATAGGGCCTGGTCATTGAGCAGCCAAATGCTCCGGGGCTAAAGTGGTTAAACAATGCAGAAGATTAACCCCTTAGGTTCCACAGTGAGTATAACAAGCATGCTTTACTGCATATACAGACTGATTTTACTGTTGTGGGTTTAGTAACACTTTAAAGCAGTATTAAACCCCAAAGCAAACATTTATTATATTGCAACTTACCAATTCTTCGATGTGATGGCTGCATTAATTTTCTTTCCTTTCCTTTTGTTTTGTCTGGTGATCCAGCAAGTAAGTCTGGTGTTTTTCAAAAGAACAAGCTGTCCTGCAGATAACAGGGGTACATACATCAGTCAGCTAGCCGTCTAACACATACCTTCCCCAGACTGACAATGATGCTGTCCAAAGGGGCCTCTGTGCTTCCTCATTCAGAGTGGGGGCACTCTAATACAGGAGGTGTGTCACTGGCCAAATCACCAGCTGAAAACAGAGGGTAAAAGCCTAAAAAAAGGAAAACGAATGCAGCCATCACATCTAATGATTGGTAAGCTGCAATATATTACATTTTTGGGTTTTGGGTTTAATACCGTTTTAAGAGCCACAGGTATTAAGCTATGCTGTCTCTGCAAAGCCAGTGTCAGAGGTACAGGGGGCGTGGCTTCGAGTGTGTTGATTTGGAGCTGCCAACCTATCAGAAATTGATCCTGGCTGGAGCTAACAGGTAAGGGTGGCTCCAGGGGAGCCTCCAAGGTAGTGGAGTCACCCACTGACAATAATGGAGTAGATCATCTGCAAAGGCTGATTATGAAGAAAAGACAGGCTATAGAACAAAAAGTACACAGAAAGAAAAGTAAGATTAAGATATGCTTCTACATATGTTGTTTCACTTGAAGGGTTTAATAACACTTTTACTGCTTTACTGAAAAAGCCTGTTTCAGAGCTCATTCCAAATTTTATCTAGAGAAAAAAAAGACCATTCATCGTTTCAGATTGCCCATGATAAACCAGAATCCTTTAATGGGTTATGCCACGAACAAGGGCAACCGTCGCCATGAAAACAACCAAGCCTAAAAAAAAGAGCAGTTTCTATATCCCTCCCCAAAGCCCTGCTGAAACCATCAGCCTGAAACAAGCTCCAATGGTTCTCTTCTTTTTTCTTCTGAAGGTGGGAATACATCAATATCACATCACTAAAATATGCAAAATGACATTCATTTCAGAAAAGAATGCTAAATAATATCAATCATTTCAACCAATATACACTAAATGGGTGCAAGAAAACACTGCCAGAGACAGGATGTAGTGCAAATATTTAAATGTAATCTTTGCTTTAGGGATACACATTATAGTTAATGCCTTCCTTTTACAGCATCAGGTACAGTATATTAGACATTTGATATATAACAGAAGCCGTACTCTCATCAAATAACCTGAAATATTAATCAGTTAATTGTTTAAATATTTCCAAGTTTAATCCTAAATGTTCAACAAAGTGAAACACATGTAGGACTCTTATGTTGATCTAAAGGATCAGGAGGTGTAATTTACTCCCCTGTAGCCCAGAACTGTAAGTCAGAGTATTTAGCAGAATAGTTAGATCATATCAGACAAATCTGATTGAATTGTTGACTATATTACTAATGCTTTGGACCAGGGTGGTGCTGTGGACATAGTCTTTTTTGATTTCAGCAAAGCATTTGATACAGTGCCACATAATAATCTATCAAAAAAATGTGTACAAGCTAAGACTAAAGGCTAAAGTTTTTTATATTAATGTATTTTGTACATTAAAGTAAAAAACCTTCCATGGTAAGCTGCAGCCCCCCCCCCCCTAAATATCTACCAAACTTGATCCAGCGCCATGCCCAAGAGCAGCAGCTACTCCCTATCCACACAGGACACAGGGGCAGCAGCGGGAGTAATTGGCTCCTACTGTCAATCACATTCATTGAGAAGTAAGTAGGGGCAGGGCCAAAACACGCTATGTGTGTATATATGTAGCACTTCCCCCTTGAGGACTGCCAGATTTCACACTTATGGGTCCCCCTGAGTTACCATTAGCAACCTTGACATGCACAGTCTCTCACTTTTCCTTTTTGGCTCCATTAATTAGTCCAGGGGTATGTAGTTGTTTTTGGATTTTATTATAAATTAGGGTTGGGAGAAGGGAATAGTGGGATACTCACTATTAACTATTCACAATACTGGAGGACTTCTATCTCTTGGTACAGCCAGGCTGTTGATCCACCTTGCCACTAAGGTGAGTTTAGATTTAAGTCTCTTTCCTAAGACGACTTGATGAACTAAGGTTATCTTCAGGAAACTCTCCTCAGTATCCTCTTTCTTGACTGCCGACACCCGTCCACTGACTATACTTCTCTTGGGGTGGCCCCCCTCAGGTTTGGCCCCTCAACACGAGCCCCTGTACTCACAATACTGTTTTTCCAGGGTCTCCAGTGTCTCCCCCTTGGTCAGCTCTCCTGGACCTCTGGGTTCAGCTCCGTTCTTCTGGCCCTCAGGACGACCCTCCTGAGGCCACGTGCCACTGCTACAGTGGCAGCCGCCACCCTCCCTCCGAGACTCTGCTCTCCAGCCAAAGACCCTGCAGCACATGTGCTCCTGACTTTTATACAGTATCCCAGAATGCACCAAGGCGACCGGTCCCTGCCAATCACAAGGACTATACTAAAGCCTATGCATCCATTTGTCAGGTTTCCTCCCACTGTCCAACATGCCTCCATATTGGACCAGTGTGAAACACTCTCTAGACATAATGAATCCCATACTGAGCACAATGAGCAGCCCTCACTAACAAATCCTGCTCTCCAGTAAGCAGAGAGCAATATAGATTTGCCTGCTGCTCCTCTTGATAGGCAGACAGTTAAAAATGACTCTGTCACTAGCACCTACCTAGGAGGGTGCTACTTATAAATGAAAGAGAACCCACATCATCTACCCCCCATAGTAATTTGTATGCTATGGGGCAGATGGAGAAGAGGAGGATCTGAGATTGCTGGCACCCCCAGAAAAGGAGGTTTGTGGCCGCTCTGTGCAAAACCATTGCACAGAGCAGGTAAGTATGATATGTTTGTTATTTTAATATTGTTATATTAATATGTGTAGCATCTTCTAGTGTGTGCTAGAAGAAGTGTAGGAAAAAATATAGTTTGGCTCAGGGCTAGGCCTGAGCCATGGAATCTGGGTCAGGATTCATTAAAGTTCAGGGCTGGATGACTCATCATGGCAGCTCTCTGGTGCTTTCCCCTGGTCTGGAAGGTTGGAGAATATTCTAGAACTAGAGGGCAAGGGTTAGGAGGAGCTACCATGCTTATTTATAAGGCCGCAACCAATCCCCAGTGATAGGCTGGCAGGGGGCAGAGAATACCTCCTAAATAGACATGGGCCATGCCAGCAAAGGGCAGTCGGTGGAAGATGGAGATGCAGTGTTGAGGAGGCTGTCACTGGCCCTGAGAGGTACCCTCCACTGGGGGGGGGGGGTGTCCTGCTGGGGCTCGGGTGCTGGAAGAGTTCTGCTAAAACACACAGGTGGAGGTCTTCTTAAAGCCACAGGAGCAAGAGAGAACAGAGTGAGTGGATCAACACTGTTGGGGACTTACAAAGCAGGGAGACTGCCACATGTAGGCAATCTCCCTTGAAGACAGCGGTGTGCTTAAGTCTTCAATCCTTCTCTGAGAAATCTCCTGAGAGTCAGCCGGGTGGGCTGGTGAAGAGTCAGCCAGGTGGGCTGGTGTAGAGAGGCAGCTGCTTCCAGGAGGGCTGGGAGGGCCTAAAGAGGTGGTGCTGGGACCAGTGAACACAAAGGAAGCTGAGAGGAAAGTTACTGTACATGCTGTGTCACTTCATCTGTGCTACTGTTAAGGAACAGTGGGTTCATGCCTGTAATGGGTTGTTCCTGAACTGACAAAGAGACTGTCAAGTTACTCCAGGAGTGTACCAGCAGAGCTGTGCTGTAACAAAGAGTGTGCAGGAGGAAAGAGGAGAAGAGACTGTATATAGGAAGTTTTACCTGAAGAGTTCTTGTTCAACTCAAGTGGGCATCCCATAACCTCCCATCCCTATCCAAGTTATTAACCCTCTAATAAATAACAAAAAAAAAAGTCATAGACTGTTCTCTGATACTGGGTGCATGTGAAGATTCAGTGTGCAGGAGTGGGTGATCCCTGTTCATCTGCGGTTCCTGTGGGGGTGCGCTACATATGTTTAAAAAAAATGCCTTTAGTAACTCTTTCGTTTTGGAGGATTCAGCGGATACGCAGTTGGCTAAAGGATAGATACCACAGTGTGGTTGTAAATGGGGTTCACTCAGAACAGAGAACATTCACTAGTGGTGTACCACAAGTCTTTGCACTAGGTCCTGTTCTATTTAATCCATTTGTATGTGATATACCTAAAGTGTGGTTGGGTAAGATGATGACACCTTTTTGCTGATGACACAAAGGTGTGCAATAGGTGGCAGGATATCCCCGCAACATAAAACATGATTTGGCATTGCTGGAAAATTGGTCAACCCAGTGGAAATTGCAATTCAATGTTTCTAAATATAAAATAATGCACCTTGGGAAAAAGAATCCCCTGAGAGAGTACAGTGCTGGCAAGCACTACAGAGGAAAAATGAGTACTTATTTCAGGTGGCAAAATGAGTAAACAGTGTAATCAGGCAGTGGGAAAAGTGAATATAATTTGAGTATGCATCACTAGAGGAGTCACCAGCAGGAGATTCCCGATTCCCCTATATAGAACTTTATGAAGAACTCATTTAGAATACCGTGTCCAGTTCTGGAGACCTCATTAACAAACAGATAATTTTAAGATAGAACAAGTCCAGAGAGGGGCACCAAAAAAAAGATCTGAAGGATAAAAAACATTAGGAGGCAATTCAGCAACTTAATATGCACAGTCTGGAGGAAAGAAGGGAAAAGGGAGACGCGGCTGAAACCTTTAAATACATTAAGTTGATGAATTAGGTTTAGGGGAACAGCATGTTCAATATGAAGTCAAGCATTTGTACCAGCTACAGGTTAGCTCATCTTGGCATTTCTATAGTAGGAAAAAAAAATGAATTGCAGTCAAAGAAAGAACTGTCACAAGAGATTGACTTCTTGTAGCCTTTGGAACTTGCTACAGAAGGGCTAATTTACCCTTGTAGTTGGGGGTGGTAACCACACGCTGTTGAGTGGGTCCACCATTTCCAAAGCTGCAAAGGCAGTGGATGGGGTGAATACTTGCCAATGTAATGATGTCCTGCTTTGCAGCTGTGGCAAGAATTAAACCTCTGTCACGTTTGGCAGGCACTACCGCCTGCTGAATGGGGCCAATGCAAGTGAATGGGGCTTTGCTGCAGCCACCTTGCAACTACATGCAATGCATGCAGTTGTGGCACAGTGGTGCGGAGTTTATGGGCTTAAAACAGGCTGTGGGGATGGACATAATGCCTCCTCACTGTAACGGATCAAGTGGCACCCCAACTGGGTACCTGTCACATACCTGGTAGGGGAGCCTGACGTGTAGAGGAGGGCCTTTCGTACAACTCCGGCTCGTTGGCCTCTGATAGTGAGACAGCGGCCACAGGAGCATGGTGACATAGGAGTGCCTGTAATCAGTCCAGTAGTAGCGTGGCCGCAGTAAGCGGGCTGGTATGAGACTGCTGGGAGCGAGCTTGCTGGGCTGGAGTTGTAGCAGGACGGATGAGCAGGGTGCAGGGTCAAACAAGCCGGGTAGGTAATGGTCGGGCAGGAAGGACATAGACGATAGGCAGCAGAGTAATCGGTCACAAGCCGGGTCGGTACCAGGAGAGCAGCAATGCAGGATCAACAGGCAAGAGCGAAATCCAGAAGACAAGCCAGGGTCAGGGTAGGAAGCAGACAAGCACAGGTTAGAGACAACAAGCCGGATCAAGATCAGAGGTCACACGGAGTCAGGAACAGTACACAGGAAGCTGCAGACCAAACAGCAATGAATCCATGCAGTCAGTTTAAATAGCCAGCTTGGTGCCATCTAATGGCGGGAAGTTCTAACTACCTTATGGACCAGACTTCTCTGACAGTACCTCTGTTGACGGATGCTTCTAGTGCTTTCCGAGGGCTCCAAGCACTCCACCAGACACCATGAACCGCTGCAGCTTGGTTGGGGTCTCGCTGTCTCCTACCCACCCTAGACCTTACGACAAGGCTCCAGGCTCCAGTGGGTGAACCTCTCTTTCCCCAGAGAGTGAAGCAGGAACAGGAACAAGCTCTTACAAGAGCTTAGTGATTATTCAAGGAAGTATGAAAAGCATAGCAACCCTTTGTAGCAGATTCCCCCAATAAGAGACAGAACTCTAGATTGAGGGTGAAGCAGAACTCTAGTTTTAATGGTACAGCTGATCTTTTATACAGTTTTCCCCCACATGGTTACCGCCCAGGTGGACCTTGTGGGGAACAGGACATGAAATGCACAATCCAATAAAAACAGAGTTTTACACTCAGTCACTCCCATACAGTGTACACAATCCCTCCCCTCTGTGTGATTACATTATCATATGCAGATGAAATTGTATACAGAAACAGAATTAACCTGAACTAATTATCTAGCCATCTGGACAGAACAATGTGAGGTCATTAACATTTAACAATGGGACAAGCAGACTTAACACAATACACATTCCATCTCAAAACAGACAATAGGACAAGACTGCCAATGACAGTCTGTCCGCCCCCTACATTGAAGTACATGGAATACGCATTATCTCAATACACAAACAATAGGGGAATCCAGTCTCTGACATTGAAGGACATGGAACAGAAGCTAATTTGATTAGCTCTTTCAATGAACATGTTCAGAATCAAACAGCTGACAAATATTACTGTCCCAGTTGAAACGATTCAAACTATTACGTATCTGTCTTTCACTCCCAGTGACGGTGAATACTGTCACACTCACCGCCTAACAAATGGCTCTGAAAAACAATCTAGCAGGGGATCACTTTTCAGAGGCGTGGCACAGTCCCACATGTAAACTATGCCTTTTTTCCAGCTTCATGTTTATGTTATCCAAATCTTTATGCTATCCAAAGTAGCTGTTAATCTAGCAACATCTCTGCAGCTGCTACATATCTCTGCCTCAAAAATGCTAACTTGACACGGTCCTTATGCACTAACATTGTCAAAGTTAATGTAGCTGGCCAGAGCTTCTTCACTTCCAGCTCTGACTAGCCTACCAAGGACTCATTCTCATGTGCGGCAGCCTTTGTTACCCCTCTGATAAGTGTTCTGCGGTGGATTGCTTTTCAGAGGGTGTGTGGCAAGCAATGAGGAGGTGATATGTCACCACCTCACTGCCCTTTTTAATCCTAAAAAAGCTGAACTACTG
Source organism: Pelophylax lessonae (assembly GCF_965119305.1). Taxonomy (NCBI): domain Eukaryota; kingdom Metazoa; phylum Chordata; class Amphibia; order Anura; family Ranidae; genus Pelophylax; species Pelophylax lessonae. The sequence continues at coordinate 128,958,218 of NC_138776.1, forward strand.
CCTGTTTTAACAAAAAAATGCTGAACTACTGCACCGCAGGGTGGTTGTAGCACTGCCCCATAATTTTTAATGTTTCATGTGCAATGGCTGTACTGTCCACCGAATGGGGCACGTCGTTTAATTTTTGTCATGGCATGTGCACAGTCTTGAGCAGCTGCATGTTCCTCCTTAGGTGGGCGGTAAACAGTAGCTCCACCACTTGCTTTTACCGCACCCCTGGTCACCTGTGTGAAGAAGTCCTAAGGCACCACCTGATTAAAGTTAGCTTTCTTTATATATTTCCTCTGTTGATCTAAAGGCAAATAAATACATGCACTACTAATTCTGAACAGTTTGTACATATCCTGATCTTTGTAAACTTCTCTTTCTGTGAAGTAAGCCACCTTTCAACACATTTTACAAAAATAACATTGAATAGCATGCAAAATCCATAATTAGCGTAAAATGCATCATTCTGTAATATTCACTATTTATTTAAAAGCCAAAGCAAAACTATTCACTAAACAGCCATAATCTTAGCACTCATCCGTTGTGCTCTTTGTATTTTAACACATATTCTCCTATTATTTGATGTTGGCCTTCTACAGAACAACTATATAAAGGCTTTCAGACTAATGTTTATTTATGGGTATTGGGCTAAAAGCAAGGCTTTTAATCATTACAACCTAATATGATAATTGGCTTCTGCATTTTACGATTTCTAACCTAATAAACAAGTAACATTTCTTTTAAATATGAATAATATCCTGCCAATACATAGAACAAGATGAGAGAACATCTAGTTTGAAATGATCTATCTGAAGATTTCAGTTGATACTAAAAATGTGAATATGATTAGAACTGATGAACACATTGATGCTTGATGTATATATGTAAAAATAGTTTGTCCATAGTTTGTCTTTAGGAAAAACTAACTGTTGCAGGCTTGAGGCAATCCTAAGTATAAATGCAAAACTGAAATGTTCAAAGACGTCAAACTGGCATGTATTTTGCTGTTGATAGTTGAAATAACAGGGACAGATATTGTCACCTAATAACAGGAAGTTCCTAAATTAGGAACTTTGTAGCAGAAACATCAGACCTATAATAGATTTTTTTTGTGAGTCATTCCCCAATTTATTTCAATTGATACACTTTTGTTTACATGTAAACAAATCAGTATTTTTTTGCTAGAAAATTGGTTAGAACCCCCAAACATTTAATCTTTTTTTAAAGTAGAGTCCCTAGAGAATAAATTGGTGGGTGTTGCAATTTTTATGTCACACAATATTTGGCAAAAAATACACTTTATAAATTTGAATGTAAAAAAACGCAATAAATAACCTTTCTTTGGGAAAATATAAATGGTGATGTTATGCCGAGTAAATAGATACGAAACACTTTAAAATTGCGTACGCTTATGTGACAGCGACAAATTACATAAATCTTACTATCCACAGGAGATGCCTTAAAAGACTTTACATGTTAGCACTTTAGATTTACAGAGGAGGTCTGGTGCTAGAATTACTGCTCATGATCTGATGTTCGTGGCGATACCTTACATGCGTGGGGCGATCAATGTTTGCTTGCGGGACTGACACGCGCAGGGGTACGGGGCACTTTACATTTTTTTTTTATTCATTTATTTTATTTTTTTATTTTTACACTGTTGCCTTAATATATATATATATATATATATATATATATATATATATATATATATATTTTTTTTTTTTTTTTTTTTATTGCTTTCTCACACCTGAAACTGAAAGTTTGCCTGCTGAAGAGCTCTTAACTGGGCAGAAAAGGGACAGCTTCCCAGGCACACACAGCATAGGAGGAAAGCAGGAGAGGGAGAGGAATAAATAGGGAGACTTCAGGGGACAGGAGGAACAATATACACCATCTATCCCTGCATAGGAATGCTGATCCTACACTATACATCCATATCACCTCGATATAACTGAATTCAGTACAACTGCTGACTCCCCATTATATAATCAATAAACCTTTAGGCCCCTTTTACACGATCAGGTCCACCTGTCCATTTTTCAGGCAGAACCAAATGGACCCTCCTTTCTCCTCAATGTAGCAGTGGATGTAAACAGACTTGTGTCTATTTACACCTATCTACCTAGAATCCATTCTGATCTGCTAAAAACAAATGAAAGGGGAGCTGTTCCCCTCAATCTGATCAGATCGGAGGGCAGTTGGGTGTAAATGGACAATGAAGTCAGTTTACACCTAGCTACCCACAGTGCAAAGCAGCTGTCTTTGTGCCTGCTCTGCATAGAAGGGCAGGATAGGATGTGATGTGATGTGGTGTGGTATGGTGTGGTGTGGTGGGGTGGTGTGGTGTGGTGGGGTGGTGGGGTGATGTGGTGGGATGGGGCGCTAAAATTCACCTTTGCCTAAGTAGACAAAAATCCTTGCACCGCCCCTGGTAACATATCAGTTCAGATATTGGTAAAAGGCAAAGTCCACATATTGACTTATATTAGATAGTGTTTTAGAACCAGAAGGCATAAAGTGTCTTGTGGCTCATCCTGCATAATGCTTAGTCCTTCTTTTACTCTCTAGAAGAGGGCACACATGGTAATGTGTTGCACTTCTGGAGTCAAGAGAAAACCCAAGTCCTCTTTCGGGAAAATTCCAGGCCATGGCCCCAAGCAGCCACTCACCCAAAGGGGAAAGCAAGATCCTCCACAATGTGCTTCTCTCTCTTAAGCCTTTCTAGGTAGAAGAGCTAGTGCCCCGACCTTTCCCAATTTAAATAGAGCTACCCAAAATACTTCGCCAGGAGGGTAAACAACCCTTAAATGGGACACCTGCCTCCCTCTAACTGCCTTCACATACTTTCCAAAAAGTTCAAAAGGTTTTGATCTAATTCTCCTTATTTTAACCTGGTTTAACTGCAAGTAAGACACTTCCTATCCTAGGGTGACAGCAATAACTCAGTCCACTGTATCTATAGAGACGCAGTCTTGTCACCCTAGGATAGGAAGTTGTTTAGGACTACAGAACACCTCCTCATATCTAGTATATAGTGGCGAGTAGAGATAGGCTGAACTCCCCCCAGGTTCGCGCCAGAACTCTCGAACATTGCAAAGTTTGAAGCCGAATAATGAACCCCATTGAAGTCTATAGGACCTGAAATGGAAAAATCAAAAGAGCCCATTTTGAGGGCTAAGATGCAAGTTATTGGGCATACAAAGGGTGTGGGGGTCTGGGTACTGCCCTGAGAGACATGTCTCAATGAAAACATTTTGTAAAAAGATAATTTTTAAATGAGAAGTGATTTATTAATGCTTACAATGAAACAATAAAAATGAAAAATCTCTTTACCTACTTAAGGACCGCCCTCCGCAGATTAACTGCGGCAGACTGGCCCTCCTGTGCGAACCGACATAGCTCTATGTCGGTCGTGCGCCTGCAGCTAGGGAGCGAGCGTGCGCCACCGGCGGCACGCTCCTGTCCCCATTTGGCAAGGGGGACTCCGATGCACAGGGCTGCGGCTCTGATTGCCGCCTGCACCCGCGATCGTTCTCCGCTGAGAACACAGCTGACCGTTCTTCTCTCTGGAATGATCACAGAGCGCCTGTGATCCTTCTATATAGGATCACAGGTCTCTGTGGTCATTTCAAAAGCCCAACCCCCATACAGTTAGAAACACTCCCCTAGGCTTACATTTAACCTCTTGATCACCCACTGTGTTAACCCCTTCCCTGCCAGTGCCATTATTACAGTAACAGTGCTTATTTTTAGCACTAATTACTGTAGTAATGTCACTGGTCCCCCCAAAATATCACAGATCACAGCCATTACTAGTAAGAAAAACAATAAAAAGGACAATAAACCTTTCCCGTAGTTAGTAGACGCTATAACTTTTGCACAAACCAATCAAAATACACTTATTGCGATTTTTTTTTTTACCAAAAATATGTAGCAGAAAAAAATTGGCCTCAAAATGTTAAAAACATTTTGATTTAAAAAATTCTTTTTTGGGGGGGGGGGGGGAATGTTATATAGCAGAATGTGAAAAATATTGTTTTTTTTTAAGAATTTTTTTTTAACCACTTAAGCCCCGGAGGATTTGGCTGCTCAAAGACCAGGCCCTATTTTGCGATTTGGCACTGCGTGACTTTAACAGACAATTGCACGGTCATGCGATGCTGTATCTAAACAAAATTTACGTCCTTTTTTTCCCACAAACAGAGCTTTCTTTTGGTGGTATTTGATCACCTGTGAGATTTTTATTTTTTGCACTATAAACAAAAAAAGAGCGACAATTTTGAAAAAATAACAATATTTTTCACATTTTTTTATATGAAATTCCCCCAAAAAAATGTAAAAATCAAAATTTTTTAACATTTTAGGCCAATTTGTTTTCTGCTACATATTTTTGGTAAAAAAAAAAAAAATTTGCGTATTTTGATTGGTTTGCGCAAAAGGTATTGCGTTTACCAACTATGGGAAATATTTATGTAATTTTTATTGTTTTTTTTTTAACTAATAATGGCGGCGATCTGCGATTTTTTTTGCGGGACTGCGACATTGTGGCGGACAGATCGGACCCTTGAATGACATTTTTGACACTTTTGGGGGTACCAGTGACATTACTACAGTAATCAGTGCTATAAATAGGCACTGTTACTGTGATCAGTGGGTTAAATGTATCCCTAGGGGGCATGTTTCTAACTGTGGGGGGCGTGGCTAGTGATGTAACCACAGAGACATACAATCCTACATAGCAGGATCGTATAGTCTCTGCACTTACATCAGGGAGAATGACAGAGGGCTGTGTTACATCAGCCGTCTGCCTTTCTCCCTCTCCTGAGTGGGATTGCGAGTGGCCGGCGGACATCGGAGCCACCGATCACACACGCGGGGAAGCCCGTGAATGAGCGGGGATGGGAGCTCGCCTCCGGCGGCGTGCGCTCGCCCCCTACAGGCTCCTGGGCGAGCGACGTAGTACTACATCGGTTTGCCCAGGAGTGGCTGACTGCCGCAGTAAATATACTGATGGCGGTCGGCAAGTGGTTAAAGCACAAAAAATAAAAATCACAGAGGTGATCAAATACCACCAAAAGAAAGCTCTATTTGTTGGAAAAAAAAGGACATAAATTTTTTTAGGTACAGCATCGCACGACAGCGCAATTGTTGGTTAAAATAACGCAGTGCCGAATCGCAAAAAATGACCTGGTCAGACGTGGTTAAATATAGTGCCTGAGGGGTCCCCTTGGTCTGCCTGTAAAGTGGTGCATCTGTACTGTGTATAGAACCTGTTGCAGCAAAAATGAAATTTGCAAAGGCAAAAAAATTACATTTTCTCTGCAAGTTTTTTTTTATTTTATGAAAAACAGCTTAGGGAGCCAGTCTGTAGGATGATGCCACAATTTAGTGCACTCGGAACAAGATTAAAGATTTTTTGGAATAAATTCTGGTGTCTGTTTTTTCAGTGGCTGAAAAATTGGGTGTTCGGGGTGCCTTTAAACCGTAAACCTATAGAGCTACTCTTGATGAAAGGAAAAATAGACCTTACTGTAGAAAATTGAAATGATATGCCCCTGTTAAACAGTGGTTGAAAAATTGGGTGTTGGTGGTGCCTTCACACCGTAACCCTACAGAGGTACTCTTGATAAAAGGAAGAATTGGCCTTGCTGTAAAAAGGTGAAAGGATATGCACCTGTCAAATGGCTTAGGGAGACAAGCTGTACGATGAAGCCACAATTTAGTGCACTCAGAACAAGATTAGAGATTTTTTGGGACAAAATTCTGGTGTCTGTTTTGCAGACTTTGTATAGAAGTAACAGGTGCAGAAAAATTGGGCTTTGGGTGTTGGTGGTGCTTTGATACTGTAACCTTATAGTGGTACTCTTTATGAAAGCATGAATTGGCCTTGCTGTCAAAAATTTAAATGATATGCATCTGTCAAACATGTGCAGAAAAACTGATCTTTGGGTGTCATGGTGCCTTCACACCTTAACCCTATAGAGGTACTCTTTAAGAAAGCGAGAATTGGCCTTGCTATCAAAAATTGTAATGATATGCACCTGCCAAATGGGTGCAGAAACATTGGTCCTTGAGTGTTATTTGTGCCCATGAAATCTATACCTATATAGGAAAAATTGGTCTTTGGGTTTCAGTGGTGCCTTCACACCATAACCCTATCGAGGTACTCTTGATGAAAGCAATATTTGGCCTTGTTGTCAAAAATTGCAATGATATGCTCCTGTCAAACAGGGGCAGAAAAATCGGTCCTTGGGTTTTATTTGTGCCCATGAAACCTACACCAAAAAAAATTATTACAGATGAAATCAACACCCACAAAGCTAGGCAGCCTAGACAGTATTTCAGAGATTCAAGATCCGGGAAGCACTTAATCATTCATTTTGATAAATGTCAGCCAGTCCACTGAGTCTGCGGACAGACAGACTCTCTTATCTGTCACAAAATATCCGGCAGCACTGAATACCCGTTTGGAAAGCATGCTAGATGAAGGGCAGCCCAGCAGCTCTAATGCATACTGGGCAAGTTCTGCCCAGTGGTCTATTCTCATGACCCAGTAACCCAGTGGACCATTCTTGCTTGCTGGACCATGTGTCAGCCATAACATGGACCTTGCGACTGACTGGTGCACTTTACCTTGAGTACTTACTACATAGACACACTCCACTAACACACTACAATGTACTGCAGTAAAACTGCACTGACGCACTTCAATACACTGCAGAGAAAGTGCACTAACGTACCTTAATATACTGCCATAAAAGTGCGCTAACACACTTCAATATACTGCAGTAAAATTGCACTAGCACACTTCAATATACTGCAGTAAATGTGCACTAACACACTTCAATATACAGTAGTGCAGTAAAAGTGTCTTAACACACTTCAATATAGTGCAATAAAAGTGCCCTGACGCACTACTATACTGCAGCCAAACTGCCCTGACACTCTACACTGACACCCTTCAATATACTGCAGATAACCTGTCCTGAAACGCTAAACTGACACTACAGTAAAAATGAGCGGCCGCACTACACTCATGCTGCACTATCACTATCTTCACACTAAACTGACACTACAGTAAAAATAACTGGTTGCACTACACTCATGCTGCACCATCACTATATTCAAACTACACTAGCACTCTACACTCACAATAAAATCACAATAGCACACTAACTCGTTAGTAGCAATGAACAGAGCCCTGTTTTATCTATCTCCATTCCAATATCACACTGTAAATGGCTGTCCGGGGAGGAAACCTTTTATAGTATAGGGTGGGTCTATGAGTAATGCGCAGTCATTAAAGTAAATACATACACATCAATAAGTATATATCTTTCACAAACTTTATCACTTTTCAAACATTAGGATAATTTAACAGTCTATACACCGACCTTTTATAATGTATGCAGTAACACAAACCCACAACCAGTGATAAAAGAATTAGAAAAGCCGCTGCATACCCTCCTAAAAGTTGCAGAGAGAAAAACATTAGCGGACGGACGCAGGCAAGTCGGCACCTTGACACACGGAGTCGGCCAGATGGAAGCCTTTGGACCGGACAGATAATCTATACCTTATAGTATTAAGACCTGTAGAGGTCAAAAAGACATAAAGGTGGTCATGTATGATGTATGAAGAGGATTATTGTATATATGCTGATTATGTTGTACCGCATGTATGGCCCATGTAGCATCAATGACACTGGTCATACAATTGGATATTTGAATCAAAATAAATGGTACCTCAATAGTAACCAAGCCAATAATCTTCGTATATAGATAAATGTTCAAAGCATATAAATTAATTAATGGAGTTTCAATAAGTATACAGACAATTACACTGCAAGTAAGTATGGATTGAAGGAATCTTATAAGTCCAAGTAAAGCTATGTGTAAAAACACAGGAATGTTTAACGTGTATGCAGCCCCACAGGATATCTGTGGGCTCTGCATGGCAATTAAAAGCCTGCTGATAATAGGTCTGTAGATGTTTGATATGGAGTTGGTATCTTAAGTTATCCCTGTATAGCGTGGTGATAAAACTGATACTTTGCCAGTAGTAGAATTTGTGGGTAGCTGGCAGAGAGTATTAAATAGCCAGATTAAATAGCAATGAGAAGGATGTTAGGCCTTGAATGTCTCCAAACAGAGAAAGCAGCATGATCTGTGCCTAGAGGAAAGCTTGCATCCTCATGAATAGAGATATTGAGATATGAGGGGAGAGACCCAGTTTCTTATGTGGTTTCCTCCAGGCTATGGCAGTATCTCTGAGAAGTGTATTGTATTGCAGTGCTGGTTGTACTGTTTTCCATTTATAGTGTAGTATAGCTCTCAGAGAGAACCCTGCATGTCTCATTACAGAGAACCTGTCACCTAAAAAACCTTACAAAGGGGACTTTTATTCCCCTATGTGATGAAAAAAAAAAATGTTAGGTTGTTTGCAAAAAAAATAAAGTAACATAAAATCTCCCCCCCAAAAATTTTTGAGGCCCCGCAACCCACATATTCACACGTATGAACGTAAATGCATCTGTTGCGGGCTCCTACGCTTTAAAATGTTGATTGTGATTCACATTTTAAATCTCCATGCACACTGGAGTTAGAGTATTAATTCCAGCATCAGGCCTCCTCCGTAACACTAAACTGATGATCTATAGGGGGCTTTTGAAGCATCGCCTATAGAAAATATAGGATACTGAAGTTTGTTGCCATTTCATGAGCGCACACAAATTTAAGGTTTGATATGTTGGGTATCTATTTACTTGGTGCAGCCTCATCTTTTATATTTTAGAAAAAATGTGGGTAATTTATTGCGTTTGTTCGCCCTAAAATTCACTTTAGTGTGCTTTTTACCGAAATTTTGCATTTTTCAGACCTTTGCGTTCACAACTATGCAGGTTGCAGTTTGCATATTCCAGGTGCATTTTGCGTTTTTCAATACACATTTTTGATCTGTTGAAGTCTATGGGACCAAAAATACAACCTGCCGGTCTCTGGCCCTTTTCATAAAAGGCATAGATGTGAACATGACCCATAGGAAACCATGTTAAATTGACTGTAGTGCGTTTCTGCAAAACTGAAAACGCACTAAAAAAAAATGCATAGGCGTAAACCAGGCCATCAACATGTGTGCAAAAAAAAATGCAAAAAACGGTTCTGTAGCGAAAAGATTAATAAATCAGGCAGATCATATGGATTCCAATCAGGGCCATATTTAACACAGGGCAAAAGTGGCAGCTGCCCTGGGCCCAGTCATTGTTGTGTGGCCCAAAGCAGCAGCCCCTTGAGCCCACACTGCCTACAAATAGGTAATACGTGGATTTTGAAAGGCCCAAGAAAATATTTGCCCAGGATCTAATTAATATTAAAGACGGCCCTGATTCCAATTCAATTTGTATTGTGTCTGCTATCAATATTAATAGCACTTACACTAACACTGTCCTCCACCAACTACTGGAACTGTTGGCTTTCCTACCAAAACATACTATTTTACCATATACATTTATCAGCAGTTAATAAGACTTGTCTCCTGTATGTGTTAAAGTGTATAATGTTGCCTTTAATTGGATCTAAGGATGTCCAGCTCAGCAAGAATGATTATATTGTGCAGTAATTCTTTGCTTATTTCATTGTGTTATAGTTCTCAGTTATACTTGCTGGGGACACATACGAGGCTCATATTATGTAAGGATTTGTTGCTTCTCTTTTATACCGAATTGGCAGTTTTGTAGTTTGATTTGCTTGTTGTTTTCTATTCCATTATGTTATAGCCCTCGGTTATACTTGCTGGGGATACATGCAAGGTTCATATTATGTAAGAATTTGTTGTTTCTCTTTATAATGAAGTAGCAGTTTTCCACTTTGAGTTTGTAAAGGATTAAGTCAATCTTTTCAAAACACGTTTCTATATGGTTTTATGCTCTTTTCTGCATGGATTAAGGCTATAATATCAGGGTATATTGGAGACTATTGTGATTTTGTACTCTTGCATTTCTTTTTTATTAACCTTTAAAAAGGAGCTTAGAAAGTAGTTTTGAAAGCAGTGGCTGCACGGCTGTAAATTTCAAGCACCCAATCGACCAAAAAAAATTATTTGGCTTTGAATCTGATTAGGTGTTTGGAGGATTTCCTGCTTTGCATAAGCAAAAACAATAAACAAATTGGGAGCTGCGCCAAGTATATATAAAAAGAATATCAAAATAATGAAGTCCAAAACAGTCTTTTTTAAGAGAGCAGAAAAAAAAGGAAGAAACCAAATTCCGGCCAGCCAATCACCAGTGCATAGCGAGAAAGCCTAATTTCACCCTGTGTTGACACTCGAGGCTCCTTTACAGAAGATTTGACCCTCTTTTCACAGAGCGGTCAAACAGGCGCCAATGGAGAAACACTTGATGAGATTGGTAGATCCTAATCACATTCCCCAGCATAATAAGGCTTCATTATTCTAATAGATGGTACAATCACCAGATCCCATAACACTGTCAATTGCGAATAGCCTCAGGAAAAGACAGAAGGAGGGCCAATAGTGAAGTACGTATGAACAGAAAAGTTTACTTAAAGGTAGTGCACTTACATAAATTCCATCATAAAATCAGGAATTGGACATAAAAACCACGGTGTGTGGCGTGCTCCACATCGATACGTCCGCCTTATGCGTATCGTCAAAGGTCTGACATCATCAGAGTCAAAAAGTCCTCAGATCTCACAAGTACACTAAAAAATAAAAAAATTTAAAAAAATAAATGGTTTAAAAAAAATCGGCTCTTTAAGCCGGTTGCTAGGCAACGACGTTTGACATCGCTCCGGTCCTCCAAGACCATAGAGTCGAGTGAGGGCCATCTTGCCCTCACTCAACTTCCTGTCTAAGAGGATCCGGGACCGGATCGTTTTTCCCGCTGCCGGCAGGTCCGGAAAGCAGGGAAAATGGCCGGGACACGGTGGGAGGGGGGTCTACTGTAAGGGTGATCCCGCGGCGAATCTCCCGCTGGGACCACCCTTACCTGAAAACCGACCGCCCGCCGTTTAAAAAAATACCGGGGTTATGGCAGCTATCTGCTGCCATAGCCCCGGTATTTAGCTTTAAACGGCCGAAGTAAATAGTTGTTGGGCGGTCGGTAAGTAGTTAAAGCGCCCCATCCCTCCGTGATTGCGCACTGAAGCGAGTGCATATGTAAAAAGTGTTAAAACTACAGATGTGAGACATTGCCACGAGTGCTAGAGCGAGAGCAATAATTCTAACACTACACCTCCTCTGTAACTCTAAACTGGTAACTGTTAAAAGTTTTTAAAGTGTCGCCTATGGAGATTTTTAAGTACCGTAGTTTGTCGCCATTACATGAGTGTGCACAATTTTAAAGCATGACAGGTTAGGTATCTATTTACTTGGCATAACATTATCTTTTACATTATAAAAAAAAAGTGGGCTAACTTTACTGTTTTAGTTTTTTTTAATTCATGAAAGTGTATATTTTTCCCAAAAAATTGAAAAATCGCATTTTAAAAGATCGCTGCGCTCATACAATGCAATACTTTATGTGGCATAAAGTATTGCATTGACCACCATTAATTCTCTAGGGTCACTGCTAAAAAAAATACATATACACATATATATATATATATATATATATATATATATATATATATATATATATATATATATATATATATATAAATGAAATGTTTGGGGGTTCTAAGTAATTTTCTAGCAACAAATACTGATTTTAACTTGTAAGCAAAAAGTGTCAGAAAAAAGCTTAGTCTCCAAGGGGTTAAATATAAATAATTAGACAGATAAAATGTCATTAGCACACACATATTAAGGTAAGTGTAACTTGCTACATTAGAAAATTTAGGCAAATAATATCTATTAATTACATATACGGCAAAAGTACATTTGTGAACAGTCTTCCACCAGTTCTAGAAAATAGTCGTCATTGCATGTGAGAATAATTAATATAAGTAGCGTATTTAAATGTAGTGTAACGGGAAAATATTTAATGGTCATGATCTGCCTAGTTTTGTTTGCCATCAATCTTTGGTACTGATCACAATTCCAAATCCTGCTTGACAATTCTTTCTTTGTGTCTGCAAAACAGTCCTCACTTCCTTCCTTGTAATTTTAAATATTAAGACTGTTGGATGTCGAAAATAGCCGGTGTCATGGGAGTAATTAAACATTTTGACATACCTAATCATTTGAACAAGTACACACTAGCATTAATCTGTCTCATTTTGATTATTTAACAATTAATTGTTGTAGTATTGAGCTTGCTCCAAGTCCAACTCCAGGAAAAACTACATTTGAATAGTACATTGTGCATCAATTACAGTACCTTACTCCTTAGTTTTGATTTCTTCCTAAGGCCCCTTTCACACTTGTGCGACCTAAAAAAGTGGCCTGACTTTGGGGTGATTTTGACTGGACTTGAAGCAATGTTTGTGTAATCTTGAGGTCTATGGACCTCAAGTCACATCAAAGTCGGGCCAAAGTAGTGCAGGCACTACTCTGAAGTTGCTGCAGCTTGAAGTCACACAGAAATGAACAGTACTCATTGGAAATCATGGGGTATAACTTGAAATGCAACTTTGCAGTCCCGAGTCGCAGAACAAGTCGCACAAGTGGGAAAGGGGCCTTCGCCATCCTGCAGTGTAATAAATCAAAGTCACAGTTTCCTCTATAATCCTCACTAATATCCTGCCCTGGGGACCAGGCATTTTTACCTGCACATTCTTGGGCACTGGTGCTTTCACCGCCCACCATGACTTCACCTCCCTCTACAGCCTAGGAGAGAAGACCCAGCCACTGGAAGTCTTGTCCCCACCAATAGGAAGTAAGCACATCAAACAGGCTGATTGGGTTCATGTAATGCTTCTCCCTCTCCCAATCTGATACCCGAAGAAGGACCCCGGAATGATCATCATGTGATTGTGGCTTCAGTTAAAGCAGAACTGAAGTAAAAAATACTTACCACTGTTCCAACAGTCCAATGCCCACGAGGTCCCATGCCGGCACCAGATAAAAAAAAAAAAAAAAAAAAACATACTGTAGAGCAGGGGTCTCCAAACTTTCTAAACAAAGGGCTAGTTTACTGTCCTTCAGACTTTAGGGGGGCCAGTGGGATTAGAAAATGTCCAAGCATCAGTGGAAGTAAACAGTGCCCCATCATTGGTTTTAGTGGAAGGAATTGTGCCCTATTGTTGATATCAGTGGGAGGAGTAGCACCCTATCCTTGATGTCATTGGGAGGAATAGTGTCCCATCATTGGTGTCAGTTGTGGATTTATTTGTGCTCCAAGGGCCAGATGGAGACAAGCAAAGTGCCACAGGTTGGAGAGCACTGCTGTATAGCTTTGTTGACTGGCCCTGGTACAGTATTCTGTAGCTGTGGGGCAGAGACAAAGGTAGATTTCCACAGCTGCTTCCTGCAGTTGTCTGCATTCTGCCCCCTCCTCTGGACTAACTTCACCCTCGCTGCTATTTTGCTTCTTACTCAGAACTTTCATCCTCCCGAATTGGTGGCCACCTACGAATGGACTACCACCTCGTCATCCAACCCCCTCCTCATTGCTTTTTGTCAGTAAAAATAAAGTCAACAAGGGTTGACTGGCACAGACACAAGGCATCGTTCTGTGATTGTCCCCCCACCCCCACCCCGTACCGATCTCCTTTCCTGTGCTGCCACATCTGTTTTCCCCCAGTGTTCCTGGCCTCTCCTCGTCTCTCAACAGCACTGCGGGCTTCCCTCCCCCGCCCGCTACTGCGGGGACACAGGGTGATGGAGAACGACAATTTTGAAGAAAAAAAACAATATTTTTTTCTTTCTGCTATAAAACCAATAAAAAATATAAAAAATCGAATTTAATTTGTTCATCAATTTAGGGCAATATGTATTCTGCTACATATTTTTGGTAAAAACATCCCAATAAGGGTGTATTAATTGGTTTGTGCAAAAGTTATAGTGTCTACAAACTATGGTGTATATATATACTGGAATTTGTATTTATTTATTTTTTACTAGTAGTGGCAGGGATCAGCGACCTATAGCATGACTGCAATATTGCAGCAGACAGTCGGACACTATCTGAAACTTTTTGGGAACCAGTGACACTAATACAGTGATCAGTGCTGTACTAATGACACTGGCTAGGAAGGGGTAAACATCTAGGGGGGTTAAAGGGTTAAATGTGTGCCTAGCCAGTGTTTTGGTGTACTGTGTGAGGTGCTTTTACTAAGGGAAGTAATGGCTTTTATTCCCTGCTTTGCAGGGAAAGATAATCTAGTAATTCACCACTGACTTGTTACATAGGCAGAGGTCTGTCCTGTGTGTCTTCCTGACAATTGGGGGGTGCTGGCAGTCATCCATTGGCCGGCACCCACTGATCGGCATCTGCTGTGAAAAATCACAGCACAGCTGGGTTGTTGGCGGTGCACGCGCGCCCCCTACCTGTACGTGCCAGATCACGTACCTAGTACACCTTGCTGCCGTACATGTAAGTGATACAGTTGGCAAGCGCTTAACTCAATACAGTTTTAACTTTTAAATTTAGCAGGAATTTTGTAAGTTATGTTATGTTTGTGTCCGCTAATAATGATTTTCGTGCAAGCTGTACAGGGCCCTTTGATCGTGAGCCCCGGTGCTGCCCTAAAAGAAGGGCATAACACCAGAATATAACATAAAATATACCGCCTCGAAAAATATAAACCTGGAACCTTAAAAAGATGGAATATAAAAAATGTACTATACTGCACCTCCCCACTCTTTAGGAGGTAGCTGCATTAGTTTTTTTGTTCCAGGCCTTTTCCCCTTAATTTTCACCTGGTAATCCTGCAAATACTACACTTCCTGTTCTGTTGTGTCCACCCTATAGATTCACTGCATTTATAGGGGCAGTCATGGTTAGAACAGACTGGACTTTAAACAGTTTAATCAGTTCATCTCCAGTACATGATAGTTGACGAGATTAGTGATTTACATTTTTAAAGAAAACGTTTTTTGCTTTACATTTTTTAAAAAAAAGAATTTTGCTTTACATTTTTTTAAAAAAAAGTTTTTGCTTTCAGTGGAACTAATCATAAATTACAGTGCATACATAAAGTATTCACTGCCCTTCACTTTTTACACATTTTGTTATGTTACAGCCTTATTCTAAAATTGATTATATTCATTATTTTCTTCAAAATTCTACAAACAATACCCCATAATGACAAGAAGTTTGTTTGAAATCTGTGGAAATTTATGAAAAATAAAAAAACTAAAGAAATCCCATGTATGTAAGTATCCACAG
The DNA here is from genome assembly GCF_965119305.1 of Pelophylax lessonae. Lineage (NCBI taxonomy): Eukaryota > Metazoa > Chordata > Amphibia > Anura > Ranidae > Pelophylax > Pelophylax lessonae. Next base: position 128,973,495 of record NC_138776.1, read on the forward strand.
CCTTTGCTCAATACTTTGTTGAAGCACCTTTGGCACCAAAAACAGTATCAAGTCTTTGTGAGTATGATGCTACAACTTGGCACACCTATTTTTTTGGGCAGTTTCTTCCATTGTTCTTTAAAGGACCTCTCAACTTCCATCAGGTTGGATGGGATCGTTTGTGCACAGCCATTTTTAGATCTCTCCAGAGATGTTCAATCGGGTTCAAGTCTGGGCTCTGGCTGGGCCACTCCAAGACATTCTCAGAGTTTTCCTGTAGCCACACCTTTGTTATCTTGGCTGTGTGCTTAGGGTCGTTATCCTGTTGGAAGATGAACCTTCACAGCAGTCTGAGGTCCAGAGTGTTCTGGAGCAGGTTTTCATTAAGAATGTCTCTGTACGATGATCGTGGTCCGGACGGGGGGAGGAGCCTGGTCATGGCGCCAGATCTGAGTTCATGCTGGTGCCGACAAGGGAGCCACCCGAGAAATGATGGTGAACGCTCACAATCCTCCAGACCCCAGGAGAAGTTAGACCAAAACGACACAACCCCATACCCGATCCCCTACGTGACCGTCTGCAACTCTGCTGAAGGACCCGGAGGGTCGGTTGATCCCTGCCGAGAGCAGGTTCCCCCGTAGAGCGGAGTCCGATGGAAGGAAGGACTGCTCCGGGGAAGTAGATCCCGTACGGCCACCAGGGTGCAGCAGCGTGTGAGCAGCAAGCTCGGACTGTCCGTACGAGCCAACCCCACTCGAGCCCGTCGGCAGAGAGAGATCCCCTATATGAAAACGGCGCGCCGTTCGAGACTGAGGGAGTAGCTGGACGGCATCGGCAACATTGCCCGGGAAAGAGAGGGGATAGGAGCAGCACCCACTATTTGAGAGCAGCGGGAGTCCGATTCCTCGAGAGGGGAGACGCAGCGGATGCCGTATACACGAACAGGCATACAGTGAAGGAGCCTTGACTTGTAAAAAAAAAGGAGGCATCACGAGACTGGGTCACAAAGGAGTGGTGAGAGGGTGAAAGCCCCCCCAAATTATATATACTTTTTTTTTTCTTTTTTCCTCTCTTTTTTTTTTTTTTTTCTCTTGTTCAATACACACTGTAAGCTCTGCTGAAAGTGATTGTTATCAAGGTTACCCATGGTGATAAGGTTTGACTGACTGTTTGTGACGGGATAACGACCAGGCAAATCCCTTGGGCCAATTGCCAGAGATAAGATATTGAAAGGCTCTACAGGTGGAGAAAGGATTCAACAAGTGAGCCATTTAACTCTCCATTAACTCTACTCTAAACATATACTGAAAATAAGGTGGAGAGAGAAGGGGAGGCTGGGGATAGAATGTAACTATGTTATGAAAGGAACCCCTGTGGCCCCTATGATTTCCCCTGCCCAGGGATAGAGCATCTCCCCCGGGGGAGAAAGGAGTAAATAAGCAAGCTTCCTAATTATCTATTTTACCGTAAGGGACTACTATCAAGATAATCCCAGGTGGGAAGGTACTAAGAGACGGTAATATGGAGTGATAGTAATCACCCCTGGCCTTTCTGGATCGGAAGCTTAAAAAAGGGGATACCCCACAGATTCCTAGAGAAAGAAAGGAAAGGCCTTAAGAACCAGTGGGCCTAGGAGATATACCCCAATGAGGAGATCTTTCAAAAAGGTATATGTGATAGACCACTCTGGAAAAACTCTTCAGAAACTTTAGGCTCTAATAAATAAATACAAGATCACGGGGCCTCCCCCCTGAACTACTAAATTAGTCAACTAAAAAGGGAATTACAGAGAGGAATCTCCGCGACTACCTAAAACACTTCTCCACGGGAGGCCTCTAATATATACATCTGGGGTAGAGGTCCATACAATACATGTTAAGAGTTCTCTATAAAGAATATATGAGAGCTGTGTGAAGTATAAATTCTGTGCAACCTGGGTCGTTTAGGAAAGGCTGGAGGTAAGCACATCTGGATAGTTAGGTCAAAAGTAAGGGGACTCGTGTGACAGCAAGACACTGCCTTCAATAAAGAAAGAAAAGGGGACCTGAAAGGCGCATTGGGCCAGAATACCCACCCGGGAAATATACGTACTCCTTTACCATCTGCTCAGCGCCCCGAAGTAAGCACAGAAAGAGGGCATCATGTCAAAAATAAAGAATAAACAGACAAGAGAGGGGACGGAGAAACCTGCTAAAATAACAGCAAGCCCTGGGACTATCAGAAAGTATATGACTCAGGATGGGAGGGGGCAAATTGAAGTAGTGGAAAATCAACCAGTGGTAAAACCAAAACAAAATAATGAGGGGAATAAGAAGACTAAAGGTACAAAAAACCCGGAGCCTCCGGCAGAGGAGACTATAGATTCATCTAGGGAGAGTACACAAATTATGGGTGACTGTGAATCAGGAAGGGAAGAAGATCAGAGGAGAAGAGATCAGCCACCTACAAAATCTGAAATGATGGAAATGTTCTCCAATTTGGAGAGGTCAATCAAATCTGAAATGTCAAACCTATATAGGGACCTAGGACATACCCTGATAAGAGTGGAAGAAACAGAAATGAAGATCAACACTCATGGGAAAAAATTAAAAAAACTAAAAGATCAAATGAAGAGAATGCAGTTTGACCAGAGGAATATGGCTTACAAGATGGAAGATCAAGAGAATAGAAATAGAAGGAAGAATTTGCGGATTAGGGGGCTACCGGAAAAGGGCAGAGAAGAAAAACTAGAGGAAATGCTGGAAAGTATCTTCAATCCCCTTTTAGGGAAAGAAATTACTGATAAAATAGAATTCGAAAGAGTCCACAGAATACGGAAACCTCTGAATGCTCCAAAAGATAAACCAAGAGATGTAATAGCGAGATTTCATAAATATGATGTAAGAGCTCAAATCTGGGAAAAGATGAGGGACAGACCAATAATGAGATATGAAGATGAAGCGATACAAGTATTCCCAGACCTATCTCAGGATACAATAAATAGAAAACGCACTTTAAAACCAGTGGTAGAGGCATTAAAGAAACAAAATATTCAGTACTTTTGGAGTCATCCGCCAGGTCTGGGAGCACGAAAGGATGGAAAGACGGCCCTACTGAGGTTCCCAGAAGAGACCTTGACCTTTTGCGAGGCTATGAAATTACCAGTAATGGAGATTCCGGGATGGACACATCAAGACCCCCTGGAGGAGGACTCTGAAGATGAAAACGAGTGGCAGGAAGAGATAAGGAAAAAGAAAAGGAGTAAAGAGAAGAATTAAAGACTGATGCCCGGACTGGGGAAAAGGCGGTTTGACTGGGGGGAGGGGGGGGAGGGAGATGTTGGAGGGAGGGGAGGAGGATAGGGAGCATTATATAAAGAGTCTAAATAGGGTGGCACTAAGGAGGCACTAGGGTGAATCTCAACCTTCACCCCAAGGATAGGGAGGAAGGGAACGATTGGCGAGCAGGAGCAGAGCTCAACCCCCGGGAAATGTCGATGGAAAGGAGGGTGGATAAATCGACTAGCCTAGTAATGGGGCAAGTGGTAACTAGGCGCCCAAGGAGGCAAGCTTTGCCTGGGGGAGGGGGGAGGAGGGAGGGGGGATGGGGGGTGGGCTGGGAGGGAAGGGGGGAGGTTAGAAGTAGGAAAAAATAAAAAATAAAAATATCCCGTATATCCTACTCATATGAAAGACAAAAACCCACATATAAGAGGGAGAGCCCGAACTGTCGAGAACACCAGCCAAACAAACCCAGAGGGGAGGAAAAGATAAAGAGAAGGAGTAAAACTAAAATATGGGAAAATAGGAACAACAAGATAAAGGGATGGAAGAGGTAAACTTTCTATCTTATAATGTACGGGGAATGAATTCCCCGGTTAAGAGACAGAGAATTATGAGAGAAATTAAATATCTGAACGCAGATGTAATATTCCTACAGGAGACACATATTACGCACTCTACAAATATTAGGTTCTATTCACATAAACACCCTACATGGTATTATGCGGACTCATTTAAGAAAAAATCTAGAGGAGTAGCAATTGGGTTTGCCAGAGGGACGAGATTCATACTGGAGGAGAGGCTGGTGGACCCGGAGGGAAGGTTTCTCTTCCTGAAAGGAAAGTTAAATGACGAGGAGGTCACATTAGCAAACCTATACAGCCCTAACGAGGGACAAGGGCCCTTCTTGGGTAGAACCTTGGGGAAATTAATAAACTTTAAGAAAGGAGGGGTGGTCTTAGCAGGAGATCTCAACCTGAGCCTCGATCCAAAGATAGATAATACAGCGCGGCACCAAAGAATCTCGACTCACCAGAATAAAGAGATTAAGAGAAAATTATACCAAAATCAATTGGCAGATATATGGAGAATCCTCCACCCAAAAGAAAGAGACTATACCTATTATTCAAATGTACACGGGACATATTCAAGAATTGATTATTTCCTGGTAGAACACCGCTGGATAGAAAAAGTTACAGAGGCGAAGGTTGGGATAAGAACCTGGTCAGACCACTCCCCCATTATATTAAAAATGAAATTGGGTAAAAAACAACCCAGAATGAATGCATGGAAAATCAACGAAGAATTAATTAAGGATAAAATATGGGGGAAGGAAATTGAGAAAGAACTAGAATTCTATTTCCAAAATAACGACATAGAGGAGACACCTAAAAACATCATTTGGGAGGCACATAAAGCCTATATGCGGGGCATATTAATATCAAAAGGGGTACAAAGGAAGAGAGAGAGAATTAAAAACAAAGATAGACTGATGAGTGAGGTGTACGACTTAGAACAAAAACAAAAAAAAATAATAAACAAGGTTGATCTCAACCCCCTACTGGAGAGGAAAAAAGACGAACTAAAAGAACTATTAGAACAGGAAATCAGACAAGATTTTAATAGGGTGGCAAGAGAGAAATATGTGGAAGGAAATAAAATAGGAAAAAATTTGGCAAGAATTACTAAGAAAAAAAAAGCAAGGAATTATATTGACAAAATTAAGAATAAAGACGGGGAACTAGTCCATTCAGTTACTGAAATAGCACGGGAGTTTCAAAGATACTACAGTAACCTGTATGCAGTAAAAGGGGAGAGAAAACAAGAGGATAGTTCGGATAGAGAAGGAAAGATCAAAACATATTTGGAAAAAGCAAAAATGCAGAAAATTGATGAGGAAAAATTAATATTACTAGAGGCCCCAATTACAAGTCAGGAGATATTTAGAGCTATAAAAGAAACCACCGTGGGTAAAAGCCCAGGACCCGATGGGTTTACCATCGGGTACTATAAACAATTTAAAGATCTTCTTATCCCAAGGCTTGAAAAATATATGAATGGACTAGGTACCAAATTTAATATGAGTAAGGAAGCCCTACTAGCCTCAATCAAAGTTATACCTAAAGAAGAAAAAGATCAAACGTTATGTTCTAGCTATAGACCGATATCTCTTTTGAACGCAGATACCAAATTATTCACAAAAATACTGGCAATGAGAATGAAAAGGTTAATGAAAGAGTGGATCCATAGTGATCAGGTAGGCTTTATACCAAGTAGACAAGGTAGAGATAACGGCATTAGAACAATCTTGCTGATGAACCAAATGCTCAAAAATAAAACCCCAAATGTGATTCTGTCAATTGATGCTCAGAAAGCATTTGACAGGGTCGATTGGGAGTTTTTGTTTAGAACACTAGAGGAGCTAGGATTGAGGCCGAGGATGATGGCTTGGATCAGGACATTATACAACCAACCCACTGCAAGAATAAGAATTAATGGGATATTATCCGACCCTTTTGAGATGCACAACGGAACGAGACAGGGGTGTCCCCTGTCTCCAATGTTGTTTGTGATCTCGCTAGAACCACTATTAGCAACAATAAGGGGAAGCATAGACATCAAAGGGATAAAAGTGGGGAAAGAGGAACATAAGGTAGCTGCGTTTGCAGACGACCTGTTGTTCTATGTATCCAACCCCAGAATCTCCTTGCCAAATTTAATAAAAAACCTAAAACAATATGGAGAACTCTCAAATTTTAAAATCAACCAAACAAAATCAGAGATTCTAAGCATTAAGATGAGTACACAGGAGAGGAATAGGCTAGAAAGTGAGTTCCCCTTTCTATGGAGAAAAGAAGATTTAAAATACCTAGGAATTAAACTAACCCCTTATCCAGAAAAGCTATATAAGATAAATTTCCTGCCCTTATTAAACGAAATCAAAACAGAAATAAATAGACTAACACCGAGAGCCATATCATGGATGGGAAGAGTTAATATCATAAAGATGGTAATTTTACCTAAAATATCCTATAAATTCCAGATGATACCAATACAGATCCCACGGGTATTTTTTAAAACATTAAAAGCACTCATAACCAAGTTTGTGTGGAAAAATAAAAAACCAAGGATTAAGTACACGACATTAAGTAAAAGTAAGAGAGAGGGGGGGTTAGCACTTCCGGATTTTAAAAAATATTACCAGGCATCAATTCTCACACGGGTGTTGGAATGGGGAAAAAATGAGAGTGAAAAAAATTGGGTTAAAATTGAAAACACAATGAGTGACACTGATTTAGGGAAAATGATCTGGATCCCAGTAAAATATAGAAAGTTAAATATTAATACACACGACATCACACGACAGGCACTGAAAATTTGGGACATAATATACACTAGAGAAAAATGGAAATATAACTCACCACTAACCCCACTCCAAGGCACAAAATTTTTTGCACCAGGGGTCGGTAAGGAATATGGAAAATGGATGGGAGAGGGGGATGTAAGGTTAAAGGATATTATGAAACAAGGAAAAATTATTACATTTGCAGATTTGAAAAAAAGGCGGGACTGGAACCTCACGGAATGGAGGTACTGCCAGCTGAAACACTTCGTTAATTCCCTACCTCAGCCGATTAGAGAGGCAAATGAATTATTGCCATTTGAACAGATATGTATATCGGAGAAAATACGAAATAGTATTTCAAATGTTTATAAAATCCTTAATGAAGGTGAAGAGCTGGCATTGCCTCCATTTGCGGAAAAGTGGGAAATGGATTTAGGTGCTCATAGTCAAGGTTTCCAATGGGAAAAAAGTCTGAAACTGGTTCATAGCTCCGCAATAGACATGAGTATGGCAGAAACTAATTATAAACTGGTCTCCCGATGGTATAATACCCCAGATAAAGTGGGGAAATACCATGGGGAGAACTCAAAATATTGCTGGAGGGGATGTCAGGTGACGGGTACAATATCCCACATCTGGTGGGAATGCCCAAAAATTAGAAAATATTGGCAGGAAGTTCTAGACGCAATTAAAAAAATCACCAACATAAACATCGAAGAAGATCCTTGGGTTTGTCTATTTCATGGGACTAAGATGTCGATAAAACATTATAAAAAATCCTTGATTCCACATCTGTTAAACGCTGCAAAAAGTTTAATCCCCCTAAGGTGGAACGAGAAGGAACCTCCATCATTTAAAGAGTGGCTACTACGAGTGGAGAAAACGAGACAGTTGGAAGCTTTAAGGGTGTGGGGAGAAGAACAATATGAGAATAGGATAGAGATTTGGGAGACATGGCAAAAGTTTAAAGAAAATAGGGATTGTCGGTAGTGGTAAGACAGAGAGGAGATAGGGATGGGGAAAATAGGAGGGAGGGAGAATGGGGAGTTCTATGGGGAAAAACTGCATACTTTTTTTGGATGAAGAATGTAATGAATTGTATTACAATCTCTTTTTATCATGTGTATTTGAAAATCTTTAATAAAGAAATATAAAAAAAAAAAAAGAATGTCTCTGTACATTGCTGCATTCATCTTTCCATTGATCCTGATTAGTCTCCCAGTTCCTGCCACTGAAAAACATCCCCACAGCATGATGCTGCCACCACCATGCTTCACTGTAGAATTGGTATTGACCAGGTGATGAGCGGTGTCTGGTTTCCTCCAGATATAAAGCTTGCCATTCAGACCAAAGAGTTTAATCTATGTTTCATCAGACTAGAGAATTTGTTTCTCATGCTTTCAGAGTCCTTCAGGTGCCTTTTGGCAAACTCCAGGAGGGCTGTCATATGTCTTTTACTGAGGAGTGGCTTCTGTCTGGCCACTCTACCATACAGGCTTGATTGGTGGAGTGCTGCATATAGATAGTTGTTCTTCTGGAAGGTTCTCCTCTCGCCACAGAGAAATGCTGGGGCTCTGTCAGAGTGACTATCAGGTTCCTGGTCACCTCCCTGACTAGGGCCTTTTTTTCCCCGATCGCTCTGTTTGGCCTGGCTGCCCACTCTAGGAAGAGTCCTGGTGGTTCCAAACTGATTCTATTTATGGATGATGGAGGCCACACAGCTCCATCATCCATAAATGGATGACACATATTGTCTGTAGACCATTGCTTGGTATTCATGGCTTGGTTTGGGCTCTGACATGCACTGTTACCTGAGGGATCTTATATAGACAGGAGAGTGCGTTTCCAAATCATGTCTAATCAACTGAATTTACCACAGGTGGACAATAAAGTTTTAGAAACATCTCAAGGATGATCAGTGGAAACAGGATGCACCTGAGTTCAATTTTGACTGTCTTGGCAAAGGTTGTAAATACTTACATACATGTAATTTTTTTGTTTTTTATTTTAAATAAATTTGCAAACTCCTTTCACGTTATTATTATGAGGTATTTAAGGGGGGTTGGTGAAATTCTCGCGCTGTCTTTATTATTTACCTGAATTATCTCCTTTAATGCTGCAGGTACTATTATTGGTAACCTACACAATACAGATACTTATATTTGGGGAGAGTACCGCGCTTTAAAGGTGCCTCATGCAAAATTAATTAAAACATATAAATATATATGTGAAAAGGTGTCTTAGTGCTTCTCAGTGTAATATTTACAAAATGTGCATCAGAACATAATAAATAAAGTAAAAAATAAAGTAAACTTCTATCAAATATAAATCCTTCAATCCATAAACAATAAGGTGGTTAAAATTGCTGAATAAATATACTTTTTCATAAATCAACAATGCATATATAATTTCTTAATAAAATATAATAAAGTGCCAAATTGTAAAAACTTCCTAATACGTGACCATCGAATAAAATTATTTTGTGCTGTTAAGTGAGTGATTTAAATATAAAGTGCTAAAATGTCCTTGAATAAATATATAAATATATGGTGATCAAACAAATCTTCTTAATCCAACACCGCATGCAGGTGCTCTTCTGTGTGGTGTCCACTAGGTGTCCTAAGCGCTCACCTCAATACTCTTTTAAAAAAGCCTTGTATTGTGTGCCTCAGAGTACTAGTCCTTCCTCCTTACTGGCGTCTGGGTGCCATGATAAGAAATCGATTTTCCTCCCTTTTAATATATGCAGAGATGTGCCAGGGGATATCTGTGGACCTTTGTGTCTCCAAAAAACAAAGCGGGCCAATATAGTGAAGTATGTTCCGTTTTTTATTAAATAAATAAGAGTAACACTCACATGGTATATCGTCTTTCTCAGAGCATAACAAACAATTCCAGGGATGATCCCTGGAAGAAGCTGCGTGGGTACTCAGCGTAACGCGTAGGATAGCCAACCGGAAGTGACGTATCGGCAAGGAATTGTTTGTTATGCACTTTATATTTAAATCACTCACTTAACAGCACAAAATAATTTTATTAGATGGTCACGTATTAGGAAGTTTTTACAATTTGGCACTTTATTATATTTTATTAAGAAATTATATATGCATTGTTGATTTATGAAAAAGTATATTTATTCAGCAATTTTAACCACCTTATTGTTTATGGATTGAAGGATTTATATTTGATAGAAGTTTACTTTATTTTTTACTTTATTTATTATGTTCTGATGCACATTTTGTAAATATTACACTGAGAAGCACTAAGACACCTTTTCACATATATATTTATATGTCTTAATTAATTTTGCATGAGGCACCTTTAAAGCGCGGTACTCCCCCCAAATATTATTATGAGGTATTGTTTGTAGAATTTAGAGGAAAATAAGGAATTTAATCAATTTTGGAATAAGGCTGTAACATAACAAAATGTGGAAAAAGTAAAGCGCTGTCAATACCTTCAGGATGCACTGTACAAGGATACAACAGTTCTGGCTGAATCAACAGGTATTTTTTTTTTTCTTGTACTTGTTAAATGTGTTCTTAGCCTGAAAAAACAAAACAAATGCAGCTACCACATCTATTTACTGGTAAACTGCAATATATGTATATATATATATATATATATATATATGGTCGGAGCCCCCCAGCCATGAAAGATCTGAAACCACAAAAAGACCCCGCAAGACTCACAACATGACATAGACCTGAGCTGTGCCCTGGTCAGCTGGTCGGTACACAAAAAAGGGGGGCATACCCAAGATAAGTAATGGTTGATTGTAGAAGAGGGATGTGTAGGAAGTGCCCTGTAAAGGGGATGGGAGGGAGGGTATCGTGCACCGGAACCGACAAGGAACACGGGTGGGTGGGCTACATAAATACCCCACTCCCCTGGGCTCCTCCCTTAAATTCAGTCCACCATACTGGCCTTCTAGTTTATGGTCGGAGCCCTCCAACCAAGATAGATGTGAAACCACATAAAGACGCCACAAGACTCACAACATAACATAGACCGGAGGTGTGCCCTTGTCAGCTGGTGGGTACACCACAAAGGGGGCAAAAATACCAGGATAGGGAAATCTGTTTTATTGGTATACATGACATTTATTGGGCAAGCTTAGTGAAGGCTTGCGACATCTCATCCTGTGGATTCGGAATGTACCGGGTAAAGCAGGCGGATTTCTTTCTGCCAAATCTTCTTATGACATGACCCGGCACCGTGTGCTGGGAACCGAGCAAGGCAGCTCCGAAGGAGTGCCCGGAAAACTGGTTAGGGTTGAGGCCTAGATTAGCCAGGAGGATGCGAACAAGTCTGATGAACTGGCTAGCTGTTAGTGGACTGAAGAAAAAGGCAACAATCAGCTGGAGCTAGACTGGCTTTGCAGGTGTTAGAGCAACTGGTCCAGAACCGCTACTGGACACTATTCATTGTAGGTCTGGAAGAATTTGATGCCGACCCCGGTTTCTGACTGATGAATTTTAGACACCGCCAGATGTAGGACAAAATGGTCTTTAAGGCGGGCCAGATGGCACCTGCGTAGCACCTGGCAACCAGGGTCACAAGTGAACTCACCAAGCCGTAGGAAGCCGTAGAAGGCCAGGTGGATGGCTGCTTGGATGACCAGGCTGGGGAGCAACCCAAAAGGGGACCGTGACAGGATGGCTGATATGTCCTGAAACATGGAACTTGATATGGGCAAGCATTTGCTACTGGCTGTTGCCACGCAGCAATGCTTTGACAGCATGGGTCGTGAACGAGGGTTTCCCAGCGGCTAGTAGGGAGAGGAAATGCTGAATGCCAGCTAGGTACAGTCTGACAGTGTTGTGGGACAGGCTCAGATGAGTGTGGCAGTAAGACACGAAGGCCAGGACATGCTTGATGGATGTGACCTGTGCCCTTCCCGGGCATGTGGCTAGGAATTTGCTGTAGCGTTCCAGGCGGTGCGTTAGGCCTTCAGCATTTTGGGTGACAGTGACCATTTTATGAGCAGCGTAGTGTTGTGAAGGTGGTATTTTAGTCCATCGTTAGCTGTGACCAAGGTGGAGTAGGAAATGAGATTGGGTCGGCTTCGGGTCTCTGTAAAAAATACAAAGGAAAATTGAGGCGGGACAGTGCATCTTCTGCGAGATTGCACTTTCCAGGTATGCAAGTGCAGTGCACTTTGAAATTTTAGTGAAAGGATATCTGCACCAGCCTGCGTAGGAAGGACATGATGGCCAGGGACTTGGATCTGCCTTTGTTGACAATCTCAGCTGTGGCTAAGTTGTCAGTGGTCTGCCCCACCCAGGTGTGTCCCCTGACCTGGGCTGCCGTGACAATAGTGTAAAGCTTGAACAATGAGGACGTCTAGCTGAACCCGGGGACCAGGAGGATTTCCTGTGGCCATGGATCTGCAAACCTAAGCAATGGCAGCGAAGCCTGTGGAGGCTGGTGCTTCTGTTACTATATGAGGTGAGGAGGCTTAAGCTGTTGGCATGAACATGGATACATCATTCCACTTCTCAAGGAAGTTGTCCTACATTGCTAGATCTGCAGCAGCTGCCTGGTCTAGCCCGATGGTTTGATCAGGGTCCTGTGCATGGAAAAGGAAGACCTGGAGGCGAGAATGAAGGAATGCCCCTGAGGGACAATCCTCATTGCAAAGTTCAGCATGCCTAACAGGGACTGCAGCTGTCTCTTGGTGCAACTTCATGAGGTTGGTGAAGGCGTAAATCCGGGACAGCTTGTCAGGGGGTAGGCTGGCCTGCATAGAGCAGCTGTCAAGAATGATTTCTAGGAAGGTGATGGACTGCGCGGGGCCTTCCACTTTGTGCTCCGCCATGGGCACATTGTGGTTGCCGAACACTACCCTTAATTTGTCTTAACCTGAGGGGGGCTCATCCGGCCGTTCGATCAGCAGAAAGTCATCCATGTAATGGATGACTTTCTGGCACTGCACCTGATGAGTTAGGATCCAGGTGAGGGACTGAGTGAACATTTCGAAGAGCCATGGACTGTTCTTTGAGGTGCAGGTCAGTTTGGTAGCGAAGTAGTATGAATCTCTCCATATGATGCCATGCTGCTGCCACAAGGTAGTTTCAATTGGTAAGAGCTTAAAAGCATCTGAAATATCCACCTTGGACAGCCATGCACCCATGCCTATGTTAATGATGGACTGTATAGCTAAGTCAATGGACGTATACTTGAGAGAGAACTCTTCGGAAGGAATCAGTGAGCTAAAACTGGGGATATGGGAGGAATGAGGCGCGGACAAGTCATACAGCAAACTTAATTTATTTGAGAATTTGTCCTTGACAAGCCCAATAGGACTAACTCTCCATGTCTCAAATGGCGACTCAGCAAAGGAGCTGATAATGAACCCCCAGGTCCAGCTCTTTCTGCAACCGATTGTCAATAGCCTGCTCATCAGTGGAGGCTGAGTGGAGGTTCCTGCACTCATGAACGGTAGGGTCATGAGCCCCGTGTGGAATCCGAAGATAAACCCGCGCACCAGCAATAGTGCGCATGGAGCAGTTGGCATTGGTTGAAGCTGTAAGTGCCATAGTTGACGTTGTTGCAGATCTTGCCTAGTAACTGGACGGGCCGTCCCAACTTGTCCACCTGAGGATGTTGCATAGGGGCAAGTATGAGCGGCACTAGAGGTAGAGGGGAAGGTCAAGGAATGTCTGGCATCTGTGTTGGAGCACCAGTTTGCCGCGTGCATGGAGGACTGGCAAACGGCGCAACACGGGGAACGCAGACCCACAAAGGGGTGGCAGAACAACTGAGTGCCCACGATGCTCCAATTCGTGCTGGCTTGGAACTGGGCGAGTTCGGCTGCATTTCTGACTGCGAATGAGCGGTGGTAGTCGTAAAATGCAGAGCCTCCGTATTTGTACCCTGAATTCAACCACGGCTCGGAGGTACAAATCCATCTCTTACCTCCTGCTGGGGTTGACCGAGCACAACATGTCCCTAAACATGCTGAAGGCCAGCACAAACTCAGTGATTGACAGTTTGCGATTGAGCCTGGGATCTTTGGCCTTCAGAACCATGGACACGTCCCCCCAGGCATAGGACTTATTCTCGGCCAGATCGTGGACCTAGATGAGCAGGAAGACCAGGTTAACATCCTTTTTCCTCCAGGATGTCCTTCCTGATGCTGGCAGGGACAAGGTGTGCAGGAAAAATAGTGGAACTAGTGTCTGGCGTACCTGTGGGTGGTAGTGCCAAGACAGGCCCTGCGACCGTGTCTAGGGGGGTTACCGCTGGGCGCACCTCTAGGACTCCTACTCTCGCCTGCACGTCGGAGATGTGCAGCTGGGTGAGAGCTGAGGAGATGGACTGCAGAGATGCCTGCTGGGTTCCGGGTGCAGCTGGTGTTGGGAACAGCAGCCTAAATAATTCGGCTTAACTGGCCATCGCAAGGTGGGGAATGGCCCTACACCGCAGCTCTGCCATGAGCTTGGGGATAGTCCATCCCTTGAGGGGCTGCTTGCTGCCTGGCACACCCGCAGTGGGTGATGGAGGGGCGGAGGCAAGGTCTTCACTGCCAGACCGTGACGTGACTCCAGCTATTATGAGAAAAGAGGAGGGGGGATGTACGTTTAAGTGTGGGGAAACAAGGTTAGCCAGGAGGTGACTGACCAAATAACCAATAGCTCGGGTGCCATGTTTACAACGACAGACCGCCGTTCTGTCTCCACGGGGAGTGATCGCGGGTGCCTGCGGCAATTGCTGCCGCCAGACCCGCAGATCAACTTCCACCATGGTGACAGTGCGACCTGCTGCAGTATATGTACTGCTGGTGGTCAACAAGTGGTAAATACCCCCCTCCCCCGGGCTCCTCCCATAAATTCAGGCCACAAAACTGGCCTTCTAATATAAATATATATATATATACAGTAAACCCCCACTCCATCGCGGTTCACTTTTTGCGGTCCCGGTATATTGCGTTTTTTTTTGTAATGTTATTTTACTATATAAATCATTAAAAATGAAATATTTTTGTGTTTTCCATAGCTCTTGCTATGTCTCTCAGTATCTTTTATGTGTTTAAATTAGTTTCTATTGTTTTAAAAGTGTGTTTAAAAGACCTTAAAATGCTTTTACACGTACAGTGACAGTAAAAAAAACATGCCTACAATGCATTTTAATAGGGTTTTTCTATTTCGCGGATTTTCACTTTTCGCGGCTGGGTCCGGAACGTAACCCCCGCAATGGAGGGGGGTTTACTGTACACAGTATCTGACAAAAATGAGTACAACCCTCACATTTTTGTAAATATTTTATTATATCTTTTCATGTGACAACGCTGAAGAAATGACACTTTGCTACAATGTAAAGTAGTGAGTATACACCGTGTATAACAGAGAAATTTGCTGTCCCCTCAAAATAACTCAACACACAGCCATTAATGTCTAAACCGCTGGCAACAAAAGTGAGTACACTCCTAAGTGAACATGTCCATATTGGGCCCAATTACCCATTTTCCCTCCTCGTGTGTCATATAACTCATTAGTGTTACAAGGTCTCAGGTGTGAATGGGGAGCAGGTGTGTTAAATGTAGTGTTATTGCTCTCACTCTCACACTGGTCATTGGAAGTTCAACATGGCACCTCATGGCAAAGAACTCTCTGAGGATCTGAAAAAAATAATTTTTGCTCTACATAAAGGTGGCCTAGGCTTTAAGAAGATTGCCAAAACCCTAAAACTGAGCTGCAGAGCGGTGGCCAAGACCATACAGCAGTTTAACAGGACAGGTTCCACTCAGAACAGCACAGGTTCCACTCAGAACAGGCCTCGCCATTGTCGACCAAAGAAGTTGAGTGCATGTGCTCCACGTCATATCCAGACGTTGTCTTTGGGAAATAGACGTATGAGTGCTGCCAGCATGCTGCAGAGGTTGAAGTGGTGGGGGGGTCATCCCATCAGTGATCAGACCATACGCCACACACTGCCTCAAATTGGTCTGCATGGCTGCTATCACAGAAGGAAGCCTCTTCTGATGCACAAGAAAGCCTGCAAACAGTTTGCTGAAGACAAGCAGACTAAGGACATTGACTACTAGAAGCATGTCCAGTGCTCTGATGAGACCAGGATAAACCTATTTGGTTCAGATGGTGTCAAGGGTGTGTGGTGGCAACCAGCTGAGGAGTACAAAGACAAGTGTGTCTTGCCTACAGTCAAGCATGATGGTGGGAGTGTCATGGTCTGGGGCTGCATGAGTTCTTCTGGCACTGGGGAGCTACAGTTCATTGAGGGAACCATGAATGCCAACATGTACTGTGACATACTGAAGCAGAGCATGATCCCCTCCCTTCAGAGACTGGGCCGCAGGGCAGTATTTCAACATGATAACAACCCCAAACACACCTCCAAGATGACCACTGACTTGCTAAAGGAGCTGAGGGTAAAGGTTATGGACTGGCCAAGCATTTCTCCAGACCTAAACCATATTGAGCATCTGTGGGGCATCCTCAAACCGAAGGTGGAGGAGCCCAAGGTCTCTAACATCTACAATCCTTGTAATGTCATCATCGAGGAGTGGAAGAGGACCCCAGTGTCAACCTGTGAAGTTCTGGTGAACTCCATGCCCAAGAGGGTTAAGGCAGTGCTGGAAAATAATGGTGGCCAAACAAAATATTGACACTTTGGGCCTAATTTGGACATTTTTACTTAGGGGTGTACTCACTTTTAGACATTAATGGCTGTGTGTTGAGGTATTTTGAGGGGACAGCAAATTTACACTGTTATACAAGCTGTACACTCACTACTTTAAATTATAGCAAAGTGTCATTTCTTCAGTGTTATCAGATGAAAAGATATAATAAACTATTTACAAAAATGTGAGGGGTGTACTCACTTTTGTGAGATACTGTTTACATACTGAACAAAATTATAAACACAACACTTTTATTTTTGCCCCCATTTTTCATGAGCACTTCTGAGTAAAGTGGGGTAGAAAATCTGCCCGATCGTTGTTGTGTACACACTAGCCAATCGTACGATTTTTGGCTAGTGTGTACACAACTTTCAGCAGCCGATGCCAACATTTTCAACGAAAAAAAAACGGAGGGACAAACACCAAAAGTTTTATCGTCTGTCCCCAGCACGACCAATTTTCATGTAATGTGTATGCAGTACGTCCGCAAAAAATTGGATACGAAAGACCATGCATGATCTTAAGTTGCTGATGACCCGGAAGTCTAGGTACAAACGTGCCAAAAAAAAAAAAAAAAATCGGACGAGAAATTTCGTGAACATTATGCACTGTCAACCAGTGTTAATTTTGGCAGTAAATTTCAATTTAGTTATAGTTTTAGTCTTAGGACTAAAATGGCATTTTAGTTTTAGTCCCATTTTAGTCTTCTGCAAGTGTTTTAGTTTTTGTCGTATTTAGTCGACTAATTCTCTGGTACATTTTAGTCGACTTAAACATCCTACATTTTAGTCTACTAAAACTAATTTTAGTCATCTATAATTGAATGGGTGTATTTCAATTGTAATTTGTAATGCATTATTTAAGCATTTCTCTACAATTACCAAACTCATTATATACTACTGCTGGAGTGATAAATCGAATATGTTATTATTTATGATATTAAGCTTTGAGCATGCACTACACAGACACAGATTTAGTCATTAAGTCTTTATTTAGGCAAAACTGTTTTGCCAAGAATATTGCTTTTTTGACCAAAGGGGTACATAAAAATGTAAAAAAATGTAATAAAAATACAAAAAAAATAAAAACTTTGCAGGCTCATGATGATGATGCCAGTCATGCAGTGCACATTTACATGAACTTTAACAGGTCAAGAAACTGAACAGAACACAATAAAACCTTTCAGCAGCTTTGCCTGGTGTCAAAGGGACTGGAGTAAAGTCATTTTCTCTGATAATTCCCCTTTCTGATTGTTTGGGGCATCCCAAGAAAACCTTGTCCAGAGACTCACTCCAGGGAAGAAAAAATAAGCATCAGCTCACTTCATCAGTCCTGTGTCATGCTCATGGCAACATAAAAGCATCCTGAGACCTGAGACCACTGTGGGGGGGGGGGGGGTTGCTAAGTTCTCAGCAAACAAGGGAGTGGGCTCACTCACAATTTTTCTTAACCATTTAAGCCCCGGAGGATTTGGCTGCTCAAAGACCAGGCCCTATTTTGAGGTTCGGCATTGCGTGACTTTAACTAACAATTGCGCGGTCATGCGACGCTGTACTCAAAAATTCCCACAAACAGAGCTTTCTTTTGGTGGTATTTGATCATCTGTGCGATTTTTAATTTTTGCGCTATAAACAAAAAAAAGCGACAATTTTGAAAAAATAACAATATTTTTCACATTTTTCTCAAAAAAAAAAAAAAAATTAAAAAATCTAAATTTTTTAACATTTTAGGCCAGTTTGTTTTCTGCTACATATTTTTGGTAAAAAAGAATCGCAATAAGCGTATTTTGATTGGTTTGCGCAAAAGTTGCGTTTACTAACTACCGGAAATATTTATGTCATTTTTTTTTTTTTAACTAGTAATGGCGGACAGATCGGACCCTTGAATGACATTTATGACACTTTTGGGGGTACCAGTGACATTACTACAGTAATCAGTGCTATCAATATGCACTGTTACTGTAAAAATGACACTGGCAGGGAAGGGGTTAACTTTATTAGTGATCAAGGGGTTAAGTGTGTCCTTAGGGGCGTGATTCTAACTGTCAAGGGGCATGGCTTGTTAGATAATAACAGAGACATACGATCCTACATAGAAGGATCGCATAGCCTCTGTCATGATCTAAGGGAGAATGACAGACGGCTGTGTTTACATCAGCCGTCTGCCTTTCTCCCTCTCCTGCGGGAGATCACGAGTGACCGGCGGACATCGGAGCTGCCGGTCACATGCGCGGGGATGGCAGGGAATGAGCGGGGGCGCACTCTCCCCCTAGAGGTTTGTGGGCGAGTGACGTACCCCTATGTCACTTTGCCCTGGAGGGGCTGACCGCCGCCGTATATAGTCGTGCGACGGTCGGCAAGTGGTTAAGAACACAGCCATGAATAAGGAATGGTACAAAAACATCCTCAGAGAAGAGAACAACTTCCCATCTCAATCATCCAAGAACAGCTGCAGAGACTCCAGGGAAGAAAAAATAAGCATCAGCTCACTATCATCAGTCCTGTGTCATGCTCATGGAAACAGTAAAGCATCCTGAGAGTGACCTGATGTCAGTTAGTCTGTGGTAGTGAGCCCTTATAGATCCCCAGCTCAGGATTCCTCAGGGCGCGGAGTCTAAGCCCCAGCCTGCTTCCTCACCAGGTGGTGGGGATGGACTTGCAGCAGACTGAAACCAGGTCACGGCCCCCCAGGTAGGCCCAGCTGAGGATGTGGAGACCGCTGGCATGTGCAGAGTAAACAGGAGACTGTAAGGATATCAAAGAGACAAGCCGAGGTCAGGACAGGCAGCAGACGAACATAGACGGAGAAACTAAGCCGGGTCGGTACACAGGAAATCAGATACAATAGCCAAGGGGTAAACGGATGAGAGCTCAGAGAACAGTGATGTTGCTCAAGCAAGGATCAGTGCACTGAGCATGTGTATATATAGGGAAGCACACAGGGAGGTGACCCAGTAAGTAATAGACAGGAAAAGGATATAACCCACACTGGAGCAGGCGACGCCCATAAGAGAACAGAGAAGCCAAACACCACATGTGAAGGGAGGCAAGATAGAGGCACTAGCAGAAAGGAGGTAAGAGATACAAACAAAACTACAAGCTAACTTGTGACACCTGAGACCACTGTGGGGGGGTTCCTAAGTTCTCAGCCAACAAGGAGTGGGCTAACTCACAATTTTGCCTAAGAACACAGCCATGAATAAAGAATGGTACAAAAACATCCTCAGAGAAGAGAACAACTTCCCGCCTCAAGCATCCAAGAACAGCTGCAGAGACTCCAGGGAAGAAAAAATAAGCATCAGCTCACTATCATCAGTTCTGTGTCATGCTCAGCATGCCAACATTAGAGCATCCTGAAAGAAAAAGAGAGAGAGCGCTCTAAGTGCAGACAGTCTTTATTAATAACAAGGCATAGGTGATATAAACTCACTAGAAACCAAAGTCATCGAGCTGTGTCAAGTCATGGACATCAGGAATTCCTCTGGGAGGTGCCATCCACTCGTGTGCAGCAATTCAGAAGCTTGATCGCTGATCAGAGGAGAAAAGGAAGCCGGCTACCTCCTCCAGCAGTCGGCGGTCAGCGTCTAAGGCAGCGGCTGCGATGTGCGGTGGAAGCTGGAACGCGGCCTCGTCACCAGGGAATGTATGGTGTGTGGAATATGCACGGTACCACATGGTATGCACAACAATTGTTGTTGTTTTTTTAGAGCATCCTGAGACCACTGTGGGGGGGTTGCTAAGTTCTCAGCCAACAAGTGAGTGGGGGGGCTGGGAGGGCTCACTCACAATTTTGCCTAAGAACACAGCCATGAATAAAGAATGGTACAAAAACATCCTCAGAGTGAACAACTTTCCGCCTCAACAATCCAAGAACAGCTGCACAGGCACTGTCACTGCCAGTCTGGCACTGGCACAGCATAATAAACCAATACTGTAACTTGAGGAGGGTAACGCTTATGTCTACAATAAGAACCCATTTACAGTGTCAGTTTATTATTTTAACAGTTCTAATTCTCAGACGTATTCAATAAAAATGTGCACAGTCTACAATAATGCCATTAGGGTCTGAATTATAACAGACCACTTTTTATCAACTCCTCTCTTCTCTTTCTCAGTCTCAGCATTCGCAATGGCAATAGAGGTAAATATTACACTAAAAAGACTACTGCAGCAGCACCCCGACGTAAGGCTGCCCTTTTTGACCGTTACTATTCTATTTTTCTTTTTCATTAGTGTGATATTTGTCTCTATTGTAACATTTGTCAATGCTAAGAGAGAGAGGAGTTAAGTGGTGGTTGTTGTTATTGTTCCACATACTAATGGCATTTGTAGCCTGTGTGCATTTTTCCAATGAATTGAATTAACAATTACAACTGTTGTTGAAGCACAAGTATTAGGTATGCTTCTCATGTTAGAAATAGAAATAACAAGAATAAAACACTTCTATTTGTTTCGATTCATTTTACCGAAAGCACTTTGTTCCAAAATGACCCTTGCTCTATTCCGCCAGCCTCTAGAGAGGTCACCTGTGACACTAAATACCCTCTCTGCAAAGGCTTGAGAAGCTGGCATAGCCAGCAGGTCTAAAGCAAAAGGTTTTAGCTGGTGATAAATAGTGTCACTCTTTGACAGCCAAAAATCTCTTGCAGTGTCGTCCTCATCTTGATGCAAAAGCTCTTCCTTATATTTTCTGATCTGCTGTTTTATGCTGTTTGGGGAGATCCTCTACCTGGGTCTTCTGCTGCATTTAGAAAGAAACCGAAAGATTGGCTGCTTAGATGTGGATGCCGGTGCTTCTTCAACTTCCTCCGATTTTCTCCTGTTCCACTAGTTCCACATCATCTTCAGACAATTCATTGTGTTGCGTGTGGGGCGAAGTGGATTTTCTTATCGCATATTCCTCTGTCTTTTTAAGCAATTCCTGAATATTCTCATGATCTGCCACATCAACAAGGGTTTCACAGACAGTAGGGTTGACAAAACAAGCAGCTGCTGCAAGTGGCGGGAACATTTAATCTGTTGGATCCAAAAATGAAGCAAAACGCTGGTTCACACTCCCTTTTATTTTCTGTGCAATTGTGGCAAGGTCTTGGTAGCTAGTGTTCTGTTTAAAGTCCTCAAGGCGGCTGAGTAGATCAAAGAGAGCAGGGACAGCCAGGGACATGGACATGGTGTCACTCTGGAGGGTTTTAGTATGTTCTGCAAAAGGCAGCAATAGGTCATGCAATGATGTGAGCTTTTGCCATTCACTAGGGAGCAAGCTGTCCCATCCCATGTTGTTTGCGATTTGGCAGACTGACTCTTTCAGTTTGAGGACCTCCACATCCATCATCTTCACCTCCAAGATCGTCTGAGACCAGCCACCCGAACAGCTGCTGCAACAATCGGTTTGCATAACCAAAGAATTTCAGCACAAACTGTCAGAACCGTCTCAGGGAAGCTCATCTGCATGCTCGTCATCCTCATCGGGATCTCGATCTGACTGCAGTTCGCCATCATAACTGACTTGAGTGGGCAAATGCTCACATTCAATGGCCTCTGGGATCTTTGAGTTCAGCTCATTAAAAATAGGGGCAAAAACAAGTGTTGCATTTATAATTTTGTTCAATATATATATATATATATATATATATATATATATATATATATATATATATATATATATTTAAACAAGTTTTAGAAAGTCCTTTCTAGAAAATTCAGAATGGCAGTTGTGGACTGGGGACTGTATTCTTTATCTTTCACTGTTTAACTACTTCCCGCAAACCAACGTAGCTCTACGTCGGCTCGGAGAAGTTTTTGTACTGGGGTGATGCCTGCAGCTAGAGGCATCATCCCAGTACCATTTTTTATAGCCAGCGGTTGGCTTTCAGGTGGTAGTGACTGATGCAGCTCGGCAGCCGCTCGGCCGTTATCCTAGGGGGGACGTGATGCCCCCCGCCGCCTTCCGCGGCTCTGCCTGGGTCTCCCATCCCACAGCACGTCTGCTAGCCAGTTGGAGTCCCAATCAAAGCCGTATTTGGCTTTCATTGGGTCTCCGATGTAGTAACCCGGAAGCGGCGTGATGACGTCACGTCCGGGTTACACTGCAGCTAAAGGCGCTGAATTTAAAAAAGTGTCAGTATTAAAAAATGCAGATTTCAGCATTTTGAATACATTGAAGTGCAGTGGAGGGGTCTGGGGTCTTTTTAGACCCCCAATCCATCCATAAAGAGTACCTTTCACTGCCTATTACTGTCACAAGAGATGTTTACATTGCTTGTGACAGCAATAAAAGTGATCAGATTTTTTTTTTTTTAAACTGTTGCTAAAATTTAAAAATTAAATAAAATAAATAGGAAAAAATATTTTAAAGCGCCCCCGTCGCCGTGAGCTCTCGCACGAGAGAAACCGCATAGGAAGTTGAGCCCGCAAATGAAAGCGCTGTTTAAACCACACATGTGAGGTATCGCCATGATCACCAGAGCGAGAGCAATAATTCTAAAAAAAAAGTTACTCTGTAACTCTAAACTGGTAACCGTTAAAAAATGTTAAAGCGTCGCCTATGGAGATTTTTATTGACCTTTTGTCGCCATTCTGCAGGTGTTCACAATTTTAAACCGTAACATGTTAGGTATCTATTTACTCGGCGTGACATCATCTTTCACAATATACAAAAAATGGGCTACCTTTACTGTTTAGTGTTTTTAAATGCAGGGAAATTGATTTTTTCCAAAAAAATGGTGTTTGAAAGACCGCTGCGCAAATACCGCATAACAAAAAATATTGCAACGACCGCCATTTTTTTTCTCCAGAGTCTTTGCTAAAAATATACATAGATTTTAAATGTTGTAAACAACATTTGTCAGAAATAGGCTCGGTCCAGAAGTGGTTAACAGTAAGCAAAATAGAAATTGTTACTTTTCCCTTGTTGTGCAGTATACTGTATATTTCCCTTTACAAGAATATGACCTTACATAAAGGGGGCCTACTAATATAGGCATCATTATTTGTATTCTATTCTAAGCTTCTATGTATTTTATAGCCACATAGAATAAAATTAAAATAAGTCCTACTTCGCTTAAGATGTAACACAATTCCACCACAAGGTGGTGACATTGATTAGCAATAGCACAAAAGAAAATATAACTGCATAGAATATAAAGCAAATTCTGGCCTGGGAGAAATATAGGAGCCTATATTGCTTACCCACCTATCTACTCTACTAAGTCAATGCCTGGACCAAGCGTGCAAATTGTAGAAGCCAGAAGCCCATATCTGCATATTTGTTTTAGGTAATTATTAAATCCAGAAGGTCAGTTTGACAGCCGGGCAACTAGCATTTTCAAACAGAGAGGTCAGCAATGGTAACCTTTTTACTTCTCTCGTGACAGATTTCCACACAAGAGGTGAAGTTGGACTTTAAAGGCAACTGTAAAAAACAATAGAAAGAAAGAAATCCATCCTACATGGTGTGCTGCTGGTATCACAGTACGCATGTGCAGGAATGTTTGCTGTAGCCTTAGCAAGCATACTGTAAGGAAGGTCCAGTGCCTTCCAAAGTGAGAAGACCAGTGCATTTATGTGCATAGTCGCTACTATTGTGAACAAGCATTGAGACCCGTGTGAAAAAGTAACAGTTCCTGTCTGTTTGGATGTTTGGCATGACGATGCTTCAATAAATTCAAACAACTTCATTCCATGACGGAGTGCGACCTATTTCTTTTTCTACAAATACTTTCACGGTGGTGAACACCCAGCTGGATTGCAGAGCACAGCTGATTGAGCTGAGCGGTGTTGCTCTTTTCTTTGCATAGTCACTACTAGACATGTATTATTGGAGATATATTAGCGTGCACACTAGGCGGTGAATGCATAGGCGGACGTGCATGTTTGGCACTTCAATTGGCGACAAACTGCCTATATAAGTTGCAGTGTGACATGGACAGATTGCTGAGTGGTCTTTAGCTATTTCTTTATTTGCTTGGGACTTGATCTGCTCCTGCCTTCCTGTGTTTGATGCAGCTTGCCTCTGACCTATCTCTGGATACTTGTTTGCCTGTTGTGACTTGGCTTGTGTTTTGGACTTTTTATTCTCCCTTCTGATACACTTCCTTACTGCCCGGATGTTAGTAGCCTCTGCCTCTATCCTAACACTGCCTGTACCTCCCTGTCCAGCTATTGCTAACCCTGGCATGTATCTTAATGCTGTCATCGCCTTCTGTTTAAGTACCTCAATGACATGCTGTTGATGATCTTCGACTTGTATCCTGGCTTTATTCGTGTCTACTCATCAGGTGCTACTATTTTCCTGCATCTTTTACTTATCTGGTGATTCATTGCTCTCTGACCCTCACACCCAACACCTGGTGCTGCCTGCAAAATTGGTCCTCGTGCAACTCTGTGTCCTCACATCCCTTGTCACCACTTCCAGGGCTGTTGCACAATTTCATCTTATGATGCTTGGAATTGAGGTTCCAGTGATAAACACTTTTACATATGTAGGTGTATCCTCCATTTCCAAAACATAGGCTACTAGTCAAATTTAGTTCTGCTGAGTGGTAGATAACCTAGCTGATTTATAGTCTACTTGGGTTTTCCCCTTAATTCAGTGGCGTTGTTGTTTTTCCCTTCTGCCAGTAGTGCCACTTGTGCCTCTGGTATTAGTTTGAGAAACTACAGTAAAACTAACTTATAAATAATCATACTTCCTTGGCCAACCAGTAGGAGGTTTATGGCCACTGGTGCATGTGGGGTAGAGTATAAATATCTGGGAAGGGCTACCTGATCTCTCTCTTTCCCCCAGGCTCTGGCCTGGGATGGGTGTGTGGGAAGCAGCTGACTGATTAGGCCCAAAGCCTGAGGACTGTACATGTGCTTGGAGCAGTAGTCTGCCTGTCCAGTGAATCATGGTGCTTGAGGTCATATGAGGTCCTGGGTAGGGAACTTGTGGGGTGCCCAAGAATAAATTTCCATTCAGTGAATCAGGTCTATTGCTGTGAACAGTAGGAACAGTGAGGCTAATAAATAGGAGAATTTTCAGTAGTGATAAAAAATTTCTGTATCAGCCGTGAAACTGTAGCTGCAGGAGGAAAATGGAGGAGATTGGTTCCTCTGTATGCTGCCCCCACCACTCCTCCTATCCAGTTCACTTGTGGTCTGCTGTCTCTGGACCCTTGTGTGCTCCCCTGGTCCCCCTCTACTGTGCTGCCCCCCCCCCCCCCATTCCCCGTCCCTCTCCTGCCGGCTGCTGCAGGGGATGTGTCACAATAGAGAACCAGGAAGGGGTCGGTAGATATGTAATTTACCAGCTCCTTCCTTTTCTGAATGGACAGAGTCATAGTCAGTGACATTGTAAAAAAATAAAATAAAATGATAAAAATTAACAGAATTAAAATACCAAAAAAAAAAACTACTGACACCAGTGGGTGAACTTCCAGGATTGCAAAGGTCACTGGCATTCCACCACCATGGGGATGGCAGGAAGGGGGCCCACTGCAGAACTTGTGAAAGGGTCCCACTGCGGAACCGTAATAAAGGGCCCTGAAACGAGAGTAAAGCGCCCCAGGATCAGTGGGAAGAGCCCCAGGCTTGAAGGGAAGAGCCTCGACCAGGGGTCCAGGGGGCCCTTCATGGTTTCTTGCACCGGGTCCTGAAGGTTCTAGTTATGCCTCTGCTTGGAAGACATGATTAAAGGCCAGCTTTGGAGTCAACCATGGCTCCCTCAAATAATACAGGGGAGGCACAAGGTTTCCTACTACAGGAAGTATGCTATTTGCAGGATTATCACGTAAAAAGAAAGAAACTGTAAAAAAATAAAATTAATGCAGCCACTTCATCTAAGGTAAGCTGCAATATATAATATGTTTAGTTTTAGGTTAAGGTTTAAAGCAGACCTGTATGTAGGCAGGTGCTGTCACTTTTCTGTTATTATGCGTACGTTACTGTATTTCTGGTGTAGTGTCACATTTAATTTTCTTGGCTGACTGCTGTGGAGGTCGGGTCATGTGTGACTTCCTCTGCAGATATGTCACATCATGTGTGATTGGGAAAATAAAACGGTACATCCAGGGCTTTGTGTCCCATGGGAATTTGTCTATCTATGTGAAACTGCTAGGGACAGTGCTATGTTACAGCAGCACAGCCGAATTATCTCAGCTGATTTATTTGTAATAAAACCAAAAAGAAAATGCTACACTCATCTCCTCTGACCAAAATTATACTATTTAAATCCACAGAAGTAATGAACAAAGAATACAAAAACAAAGATACCAGTGCGCTTCTTGTGCTTCTCTAAAAAAAAAAAAAATCAATCTTCACCATATGCAGTACATCACATAATAATGACATTTCATACAAATAATTCATTAAAAATGATAACAAATCTCAATTAAACCAATTCAATTATTATGTGAATCTCCCATACATATATTTATCACAATATACAAGGAATAATGAATCCTGAGCAAACAATCCAATAAATCAGTGAATCTTCCAGTGATTTGACAGTGTTCAACATCCAACAGACACAGCGTGAAATGTGCTCAAAAGGCTTCCATCAGCACATAGACTCATGCCTCTTACCAGATGATTAGGATCTCAAGTTATAGAGATCTAACACACCATGTAAATCATCCCCACACCCAAGCTGGAAAGGAGGTGTCATCAGTTCCCCACAGCGATGTTATCCAAAATAGCCAGTAAATACACCTTGAGGCATCTATCCACAGGCTCGCTGCCACTCTCATACAAGGATAGAAAGAGGAAGAAACTTCATGGTGCAGTATGCTAAAACCATGCATTTATTGAGGATAAAAATTGCACTTAGAGGATAAAACAACAGCGGTTTGGACACAGTTACAGACATGGCCGCAGACCTCACCCGCCGGTCCTTGCGCAATGACGTCACAGATGTGGCGACACCAGACACGTTTCTCTGTAGGTTGGTTTGTTTGAAATTTATTATAGTTTTTTTTATTAATTATTTCTATGAAATTTCATTAATAATTGATTTACTGCATATGGTGATGTTATAAGAAGCGCACTGGTATCTTTATTTTTTGAAATTATCAGTAATCCATTATACATATTTATGAAGAATTATGTAGGATGTATTTGAAGTCCCTAAATTTTATTCTAAAATGGAATTTTGTTTAAGCAAGAAGTTGTTAGTGTCTTTTACTAATAGAAGTGCCTTGAGCCAGCATAGCTCTAACCTTGGCGTAGCAGAAGAATCTCAATATGGGAGCTAAGCCCTTCAACCCTCTTGGATGAGCTGCTGCGTGACACTTGTTGCAAATTAACCCTTGTGGAGAAGTACATTTGGCACATACATTTTAACTTTTTGGGTTTGGGCACTCTTTCAAGAATTAGCACAGAGAAAACACACATTACCAGTCCCTGCGCAGATCCTGGAGATTGATTCTCAAGCTGGGGAATCTTGTAATATGGCCTGTGGTGAAACACATGAATGAAGCGTGGCAGCTCTCCTAACCCTCCATGGGATATGAGGCAAAGCAGCTGTACAAAAAATAAAGGAACAGAGCGCACACCGCCCTAGTGTAACACCATTTATTTGAAGTTAATAGAAGCCATAAAAACAGGTACTCACAAACAGATAGGAAGTCATGCATGGAAATAAATATCCCCCGATGATGTTTACAGGGCTCTCTCCTCCTAGCCTCGGCGGCTCAGCTGTTCGTCCTGCACTAGTCAGTGAGTATCGTACGGCTAAGCCAACCGCCTCGGATTACTCAAGGAGACTCGATGTGGTGAGCCTGCGCACGGTCCAGCCGCCGCCGCACACCCTCCAAGAGCCGGATGCTATAGCCGCTCAGAGAAACTGACAATGCGGTTAAGCAGAGGGAGACTCCACGATCGGGACACAGAGCATGACTTGCATGGGGTTGCTAAGGACAACGTTTCGGAGGCGTAGCCTCCTTCTTCAGATCTCAACACCCCAGAGATCCTTTGCCCTCATTTATATAACAATATAGCGGCTCCTCCCCTCACTATTTCTTAAAGGGACATGACAATAGAGAGCCTGTAATCAGGGGCAATAATATCCAAACATTCATATATATCCATGAATTGTACATATCTAATAAAAATTTATAAAAGTGAATAAGTTCATAATACAATAAAAACTTTAAAAAACTTAAAAAAAAAATTATATATATATATATATATATAATATACATATATAAACCTACATGACACTGTGGAGACTAGACTAACAAAACAAGATAAACACCATATATGTGCGCATATGTATCTCAAAATATTCCCGTATACTGATACTGGGTGCGTATAAAGGAACACACATGCCAACATATATGTACACTGACATAGAAGACCATAAGAGATGAGGAAGATGTAAATATATGCTGACAACATGTAAAATATATAGACTGGTACATACATAAAAACAAAGTTTTAAATCAAAGTGCCAACTTCCAATTCCTCATTCAAGCCATCGGGGGACATAGAGTTAAGCGTAAATATCCAATACGTTTTGCGCATACAATCTTTCACCTTCTGATAATGTCATAGGGGTGGCTTCAATACCAAATAACTCTAACCCCTCAGTGCTGCCCCCATGTACTTGGCAAAAATGGCGGGGAACATTATGTTTGTCTTTCTTTTGTTCGATGAACCGGCGATGTTCACCAAATCTGGTTCTCATAGCCCTCACCGTTCTGCCCACGTAGAATAATCCACATGGGCACCGCAGACCATATACAACAAATTGTGTGCCGCAGAAGACAAACTGTTGAATATTAAATGTCCGCTCATCTTTTCCAACAAAGTGCTTTTTCCCATGGTGCATGAAATTACAGGCCATGCACCTTTTGAGTTTACATCTATAGGAGCCCACCATATTTAGGAATAACGGGATGTAATTTACTGACCGTTGTTTCTTGTTTTTAATTTGACTAGGTGCCACAATATTCCGGACACTTCTAGCCCGTTTAAAAACGATCTTAGGTTTAGTAGGAAGTACTCTACATAGGGCGGAGTCTTGCATAAGGATGGGCCAATGTTTTTTAATGGCCCTTTTGACAGCCCAATGTTGATTGGTAAACTTGGTAATAAAGAGGGTATTAGAGGGTTCCTCACTTTTACCTTCAATCCTTCTACTCTCGCCACCCATAGTATACCTATCAATGGCCTCATCAATGTGCTCCTCATGGTACCCTTTTTCTAGAAATTTTCTCTTTAATATATCAGCCTGCACCAGGTACTCTGAGACTTCTGTACAATTCCTACGCAACCTACAAAATTGGCTGTGGGGTATATTTTCCTTCCACTTAGGTAAATGGCAACTTGTACGATGTAAGTATGAGTTGCCTGCAGTCTCCTTAAAATGCGTCCTAGAGGTGATGTTTCCATCAGCATCCCAGGATAGCTCTAAATCCAGAAATACCAAAGTTAGCGCATCGACTACATGTGTGAAGCTGATACCATAGGGATTGGAATTGCAGTAGGCCACAAATTCAGAAACTGAATTGAGGTCACCATCCCATATGATAATCACATCGTTGATGTAGCGCCCATAATAAACAAGATGCTTGGCAAATGGGTTCCGGGTCCAAATATGATTTTTTTCCCAGAAACCCATAAACAGCATAGCTCGGCGCAAAATGTGCACCCATAGCTGTGCCAGCAACTTGTCTATAAAATGAGCCATCAAACTGGAAGTAATTTCTTTCCAGCGCAAATTTAGTGCACGAGCATATAAATTCAGACTGAAGCGGGTGCATGTATTCCGCCTCAGAAAGAAAATGCACCACTGCTCTTAACCCACCCTCATGCGGAATAGATGTGTAGAGAGAACACACATCTAGGGATAACCACAGATAGTTGGCTTCCCATTTATATTTTACCAAGGTGTCCAAAACCTGGGAGGAATCCCTAATGTAGGCCGGCAGGGACGTCACCAATGGTTGTAAGAATATATCTACATATTGGGATATTTTGCTGGTGATGCCTTCCATACCAGCCACAATAGGTCTCCCAGGTGGACACCTGGGGTCCTTGTGGACCTTAGGGATGTGGTAAAAATAGGGCGTCTTGAAATAATTATTAAGGAAAAAAGATTTTTCTGCCTTACTGATGATTCCAATACCACATGCCTGATTCACCAATTGTTGTAATTCCAATTTATACCCTGGTAATGGATCCTCACTTAAGCGCTCATACGTGTTTTCATCAGATAACAGTCTGTGGGCTTCAGCAAGATAGTCCATCCTATCTTGAATCACCAATCCTCCACCCTTATCTGCTAAACGTATAACAATGTCATGATTTTCCTTTAAAAGATTCAAAGCACTCTTCTCTGAACTAGATAGATTTTGGGCACTAATCTTCCCCTTGGGCTGCATACATATTTTCTTAAAATCGGCATAAACCATGGAGTAATAGGTCTTAATATACTCATTCTTCACATGGTGTGGATAGAAGGTAGATTTAGGACGAAAACTCGTGTGAATGAAGTCATTGCCAAACGGGGTGGAAACCAAATCCAGTGGTTCCACACATCCCTCGAAGAGCAATTCCTCCAGCACATTGAGTATTTCAACGTCCATCTCAGTGTTCACAATATCCCCACCGATAGTATCTGTGGGATTTGATATCACCTCTACAGCCCCACAGTCACCCTCACCTTTCAGAGACTGCAGACTATAATACCGTTTAACTGTAATATTACGTATATACCTATGCAGATCCCTAAACAATTCAAAAAGGTTTGCATTACAACTCGGGGCAAAGTTGAGTCCTTTATGCAAGAGACTCAATTCCCCTTCATTGAGTATATGGGTGGATAAATTAAATATCTTTACAGTGGAATCTAGACTTCCAATTTTCCTCTTTTTGCCTCGCTTCCCCTTTCCTCCTCTGACTCCTCTGGGTCTCCTATTATTTTTTTTTCTACGGGAGGGGGTAAGACTAAAAAATTCCCATTCACACCCATACATGCATTGGATGACAAATGTGGCAAGACAATAACGGCTGGGGCATCTAGTGTGTCTGTAGACACCACACCCGGACGATCCTCAGATGTCCGTATATCCAATATAGCCCCCTCAGCTTGACCGATGTGTCCATCTAGGGCGTCAAATGAGTTGGATACTGGTATATTATATACTATACTGGTAGAGGCCCAACACGAGTGATATCACTGATCCCTCCCTGGGGACCTACCTTATTAGTCTCTAACGAAGAGGATGACCTGATAGGGGGATCCTCCCCTTGACATGGAAGGTTGTATCTCCTATATATATCAGTGGTCTCCCTATTTCCACCCCTGTTTCTATTGGGGACGGAGTGCCCTCCTGTATCTATACCACACTCCTTATATTCTTTTCTACCCTTAAGGTCATTATTGAAATTCCACTCCTGATGCTTCTGTGTGGATCTAATCCCTTTACCTGAAGGCTGGGTCTCACGACGGTCAGCCCCAGTGTACACCCCTCCCCCAGCTTGGGATTGGTATGGTGGCTTCTTGAAAATCTGCCCATATGTACCATGATTGTTGTTAGTATTTCCAGATGGATTTTGATGGGGATTGGGATATTCCCTATATCCTTTATTTTTATTTTTATTTTTATTATAAGTTCACAATATCCCCACCGATAGTATCTGTGGGATTTGATATCACCTCTACAGCCCCACAGTCACCCTCAACTTTCAGAGACTGCAGACTATAATACCGTTTAACTGTAATATTACGTATATACCTATGCAGATCCCTAAACAATTCAAAAAGGTTTGCATTACAACTCGGGGCAAAGTTGAGTCCTTTATGCAAGAGACTCAATTCCCCTTCATTGAGTATATGGGTGGATAAATTAAATATCTTTACAGTGGAATCTAGACTTCCAATTTTCCTCTTTTTGCCTCGCTTCCCCTTTCCTCCTCTGACTCCTCTGGGTCTCCTATTTTTCTTTTTTCTACGGGAGGGGGTAAGACTAAAAAATTCCCATTCACACCCATACATGCATTGGATGACAAATGTGGCAAGACAATAACGGCTGGGGCATCTAGTGTGTCTGTAGACACCACACCCGGACGATCCTCAGATGTCCGTATATCCAATATAGCCCCCTCAGCTTGACCGATGTGTCCATCTAGGGCGTCAAATGAGTTGGATACTGGTATATTATATACTGGTAGAGGCCCAACACGAGTGATATCACTGATCCCTCCCTGGGGACCTACCTTATTAGTCTCTAACGAAGAGGATGACCTGATAGGGGGATCCTCCCCTTGACATGGAAGGTTGTATCTCCTATATATATAAGTGGTCTCCCTATTTCCACCCCTGTTTCTATTGGGGACGGAGTGCCCTCCTGTATCTATACCACACTCCTTATATCCTTTTCTACCCTTAAGGTCATTATTGAAATTCCACTCCTGATGCTTCTGTGTGGATCTAATCCCTTTACCTGAAGGCTGGGTCTCACGACGGTCAGCCCCAGTGTACACCCCTCCCCCAGCTTGGGATTGGTATGGTGGCTTCTTGAAAATCTGCCCATATGTACCATGATTGTTGTTAGTATTTCCAGATGGATTTTGATGGGGATTGGGATATTCCCTATATCCTTTATTTTTATTATTAGTGTTATTTTTATTTTTATTTTTATTAAACTGGCCCTTCTTATTCTTATTAATGTTACCATTGGTAACGTCGTGATGGTGGATAAATCGTGCATCATTAGCACCAGTACCTTCCCTATTAGGATTCCGATGCTGGGATCGCACGGTATCATGGCCCTGAATTGGGGTCCCATGGCAATTGTTATCATGGCTATCGGCTATTCCACTACTACCTTCAGAGGGGTGGATGGGTCCTTTCTGTTTCCAATTGAAGATGGTACCTCTTGCGTAATCTGCTATATCCCTGGAAAACTTATTACGCTTTCCTCGGATAAGGTGTTCCTCAAATTCCACCCTCTTTTTCTCTAGCAAATCCCTACAGCTATTATAGCTCTGAACTTCTATATATGTATTTAATTCAGAAACTAGCTGTTCCAATTTGGTGGTATTTGAGGCCAGCATCCTCTCCCTCTGCATAACTATAATTTCCATCCATTGTGCGGTGCACAGTGATGAAACCTTATCCCAAGTTTTTTGTAGATCAGGGTCCAGGAAGTTACACCTCTTCTTATTCCTCAACCCCCTCGGTGCCAAACCTTCACCTAGATATTGCTTAAGAAACGTGATGTCCCACCATTGGGTGGCATTATAATTATATGCATTTTCGGTCTTTTTACAAAGAGTCCAAAAAACTCTTTCTCTATCACATATAGCAGCATTATTCATGGTGTCCCCAGTAGTGGATTGGGGTAAACCACCATTAATCCCCTTATCACCTGAATCATTGGTGTTCTTGGGAAATAATCCTTCAAAAATCTGCAGGGATTTTTGTCTCCTACTATCAATTTCTTCTATAGTATAAATAGACGGTACAGACATGATGGAAAACCAAAAAAAAACAAAAAAAAATAAAAACAAAAAAACCAAAAAAAAAACAAAAATAACAAAAAAAAAACAAACAACAAGAAAAAAACACCTAAATAGACACAAAAAGTATAGTGTATACTGATGTGTCCCCTATGGAGGTTGGCACTTTGATTTAAAACTTTGTTTTTATGTATGTACCAGTCTATATATTTTACATGTTGTCAGCATATATTTACATCTTCCTCATCTCTTATGGTCTTCTATGTCAGTGTACATATATGTTGGCATGTGTGTTCCTTTATACACACCCAGTATCAGTATACGGGAATATTTTGAGATACATATGCGCACATATATGGTGTTTATCTTGTTTTGTTAGTCTAGTCTCCACAGTGTCATGTAGGTTTATATATATATATATATATATATATATATATATATATATAATTTTTTTTTTTTTTTTTAAGTTTTTTAAAGTTTTTATTGTATTATGAACTTATTCACTTTTATAAATTTTTATTAGATATGTACAATTCATGGATATATATGAATGTTTGGATATTATTGCCCCTGATTACAGGCTCTCTATTGTCATGTCCCTTTAAGAAATAGTGAGGGGAGGAGCCGCTATATTGTTATATAAATGAGGGCAAAGGATCTCTGGGGTGTTGAGATCTGAAGAAGGAGGCTACGCCTCCGAAACGTTGTCCTTAGCAACCCCATGCAAGTCATGCTCTGGGTCCCGATCGTGGAGTCTCCATCTGCTTAACCGCATTGTCAGTTTCTCTGAGCGGCTATAGCATCCGGCTCTTGGAGGGTGTGCGGCGGCGGCTGGACCGTGCGCAGGCTCACCACATCGAGTCTCCTTGAGTAATCCGAGGCGGTTGGCTTAGCCGTACGATACTCACTGACTAGTGCAGGACGAACAGCTGAGCCGCCGAGGCTAGGAGGAGAGAGCCCTGTAAACATCATCGGGGGATATTTATTTCCATGCATGACTTCCTATCTGTTTGTGAGTACCTGTTTTTATGGCTTCTATTAACTTCAAATAAATGGTGTTACACTAGGGCGGTGTGCACTCTGTTCCTTTATTTTTTGTATTTCAAGAATTAGCGGCCAGGCTGAGGATGAAGCGGGTGACTGTAGCTGGTGACCCGTAGGGTAGGAGGAAAGGTGTGCTTCACGTTCCTCACTGCTGCTCAGTCTCCATATTGGAGCTTACTGCAGTGCAGGATTGGCCTGTGGACCTGGCCTGGGAGTCACGAGAGCAAGGCTTTGCATTAATAGAAGTGTAGTGACTTCCTTTGAAGAGTGACTATGAGGCAAAGTAAATTTCAAGGACAGAGTAATAGTAATGTTCATGTGTCCAGGGAGGATACGAGTGGTTGCATCCCTGCATCCCTATTCTAAAACGCTAACAATTTAAAGAAGAGATGTTGGTCCTACATTATCTCTTGGACCTGGGTGTCAAGAGGTTAATGCTTTGGGAACCAAAATGTGGAATATTACATTAATGGCTTATGGTTTCTAACCTGCCCTCTTAGCCTTGTTTTTTTGTTCTAAATTTCAGCTCCTCTATGTACCTATATACCATTAATGTACCTCTTTTGCATAAAAGATAAAGCTTTCTCTGTCTTCTAGGGCAGACCTCGCCTCAGCCTCCTGTTTCCTGTAGAAACTCCATAACCCATCCTGAGATTTTTTTATTTGGACAGAAAAACCGTTAGAAGGAAGTAGTTCACCAGGTGAGCTCATTAACACACATCCTAAAAATGATTTTGCCCTCTTAGGGAAAATTCAGATTGGCAGCTTAGTATAAAAGCCAATGCCTCCACTTCTGTGTATGCACAATGTCAAAGTCCCACCTTTATTTTCTGTGGTCTAAAATGCTTACCGGCAAAGCTTGAGTTCTCTTAGCATTATCATCCTGCAAAGAGAAAACAGGCAGCAAACTCTTTGTCATGGAACCTGCTAGCCTGGCCTCATCAAGATATGGATAAAGAAACTGAAGAGACAGCAATCCTTGACGTGACTGGAGAAAGGCCTTAGAGTAGACCTCAGATAAGCAGAGACACAGAGATAGGATCCAGTAATTAACCCCCTAATTAGGGCGGTGTAGCCCAGTCCCAGAGAAAGAATAAAGATATTACCAGACTCCAAGAAACTGCTGAGTGAACGGTCCCATCTTGTCCTCAGGGATGGTATACTGTACCACAAAATAATGTTCCTCCATACCTAAACAAGTCAGTGACTTGGCATGTCATACTGTCAACCCTCTCTGTGACAGATGATTAATGTGAAAGTTGGACGCTGGAGTGTCAACAAAAACTTCACCTGGTTCAAGAGATAAGACGTATGTGGGTCTTTTCCAGTTAGTTTCACCAGTTTTCTCATGTTGTATGTTGTCTGTTCAGTGTGAGACCCAGATTCCACCTCTTTACATACCCCTGCTTCACTGGAAGCACTGACCATTGACTATCTTGTATCTGCCATGTCAGAAGACCGATACCATCACATTTTAGTTATATTGGACCATTTTACCCAAATTTGCAGTGGCAGTACCGACCTGTCACTGGACCAACAAGACTACTGCCCAGATGGTGTGGAAGGACTGCTGCCTTCCTTATGGCTGTCTGTAGAATTTTTTTTCAGACCAGGAACTCTGTTTTGAAAAGCCATTTCCTCAAAAAAATAGTGCCAATCTCTAGGCAATAAAAAGTCTCACACTACCCTGTATCCCCCATAAGGCAATGGGGCATGTGAGAGGTTTAATTGCATATTGAGTCAACTTGAGTCAACTGCTGAGAGGCTTAGCTTATGAGAGAAAAAAGGAAATTGGCCTATTACACAGTCGACATGGTCAGGAAATACATCATTCCTTCACAGGCCACTTATCCCACAATGTTATGTTATGTTAGCTTTGTCATACTCCCAAGGGGACCATAGATTTATGTGCCCCCCCTAGGAACTTGGGATTTAGTAGTGGAAAGTCTGAAGTCTAAAAGCCGGCTCTCTTCTTCTATCAGCATGCTCCTTGCACTGGAACATACCTGATTGGTTTCTTGTGCTGCATCTCTCTCTTCTTTTCATAGTTTTGCTTTCACTTGCAATAATTTGTGTTTTTTTTTTTTTATATCTGTCTGGAGATCAATTAAAAAAATGGTACATAAATGCAAAGTGCATAAAAAAACTTCCTGCTCATCATACCAGAAATCCAGCAACCTCCTAACTTCCTGTTTGGAGGTGACAACACATTGTCATTGTTGGACTGAAATCCCAATAATGTCGGCCAGTGTACTGCTCATGTACTCTTGAAAACATGCAAAGATTTATACTGCAGTTAACCATTAAATGTACTACCACGCCTACTATTTTCACAAACACTTACAATTATTTATATTAATAACTTATGTATAGCTGTATTGCAATTTGTTAAACAAAACATGTCCATTTTAATATGTTAAATAGAACTCTAAGTAAAACTTTTTTTTTTTTTTTTTTTTAATTTTGGATAGAGTAAGGGAAAGTTATAACCCCTGTCAGATTTTTTTTAGCCATCTGTGTCCCATTGCAGACATTTCCCTTCAGTTCCTGTCCTATAGCCAAACAGGAAGTGAGAGGAAATCCCTGCAAATTAAGGAATTCCCTGGGGTCCCCCAGGTCACCAGAACTAGTGTCCCCATTGGAAAATGATTTCCCTCTATTACTTATCTAGGGACAACCCAAAATTTGTGTTTTTCTTTCACTTTCAATGATAATGGTAAACAGGACAAATAGAGAGGGTGAGATCCTCCTAATAGGGGCACAGACAGCAATATAAATTGACAGGTGTTCTAAACCCTCTCCACTCTATCCAAAAATAAAAAAAAAGTTTTGCCTTTAGTTATACTTTAATGTGACAGGGGTTCAAATGTGCAGCGATGTGCAAAGGATTAAGCTGAATTCCAGGCAGACATAATAGGAACAAAATACTGCAACTCAGTAATCCTTAATATATCAGTACAATTTTTTTTTCTTTTTAATTTAAGCAGTGAACATACTTAGAGTTTGACTTGGTGTCAGCCTCTTCAAGTCTCTTGTACAACAGGGGTAAGAGACCGGGAGGGAGAATCAGCACATGGAACCAGTCAGGTGTGTGACTGGCAGGTGAGCTCATTAGTGTTCTGCTTCTCTATTCACTCCCTAGTCCAGGGATCTCCAAATTACGGCCCTCCAGCTGTTGTAGAACTACACGTCCCATGAGGCATTGTAAAACTCTGACATTCACAGACATGACTAGGCATGATGGGAGTTGTAGTCCCTGAACAACTGGAGGGCCATAATTTGGAGGCCCCTACCCTAGACAAAGGGTGGTGTTTGGGATGAGGCCTAAAAGTGAACCTAAAACTGCAGCAGAGAATATTTGGGTCCCCTCTCCTTTACTGTGTAGTAGTGCTGTGTATATATTTCTAGCATTCCTAACTGTGGCCCCTTCCATTTGCTTTGTTCCCTCATGGGGTCCCCTTTCCTGGGCTCCTCTTTCCATTCCTCCCTTTTTCTACCTTCCCCCTCCTCCCCCTTTTTTTTTTTGATCCTTTGCACTTTGCTCTATATATTGTTTATATGTATCATTTTGTTAAGTCATAATTTACTGTTTATGAATATTGTGCCCTATGTTGGTGCTGAGTCTTTTTTATCTATTTCAGCTTGCCATCATCATGCGTGAATCCTGAAGAAGCAATTTCTTGCGAAACGCATTGATTCAACAGACTTGTTTTTATAGTTGTTTGTTGTATCCAATCAGTATGCCTTCTGACATGTTTTTAAAAGATGGCGCTTCCTTTTAATTTAATGAAATAAATATATATTTTTATAGAGTTAAAGTGGTTGTAAAGGCAGAAGGTTTGCATTCTATGCATTAAGACAACAAAGACACATCCAGTGATGTTGCAGGAGAGTCTCAGCTGCCCGAAACTCTCCTTCCTGATTGGCTGAGAAACAGCAGTAGGAGCCATTAGCTCCCACTGCTGTCAAAGTCAATGAGCCAATGAGGAGAGAGAGGCATGGGGCTGTGTCGCAGCTCCGTGTCTGAATGGACACAGAGAGCAGCGGCTCAGCTCGGGTGCCCCCATAGCAAGCTGCTTGCCGTGGGGGTACTCGGCAGGAGTATGGGGCCATGAGCACTAGCGAGGGACCCAAGAAGAGGAGGATCTTCGCTGTTCTGTGCAAAACCACTGCATAGAGGGGGTAAGTATAACATGTTTGTTATTTTTAAACAGAAAAAAAAAACGAGACTTAAGCATCACTTTAAAGTTTTTTGTTTCTCTTCACATTGTCTGGCACATTAAAATCCCTTCCTTTCACTGTGA
This sequence comes from Pelophylax lessonae, assembly GCF_965119305.1. NCBI lineage: Eukaryota > Metazoa > Chordata > Amphibia > Anura > Ranidae > Pelophylax > Pelophylax lessonae. The sequence goes on from NC_138776.1 coordinate 129,012,515, forward strand.
ATTGAGGGGGTGTGCTGGTTCCTTTTTTTTTAGGCACAACTTTACCCTCTACTCTCCACTTTCTCTTTGGTACCTTCTCATCAGTCCTTTCCTTAGTTTACACTCTAATGTCCCTAACTTACATACACAGGCCAAGACAGGAGACAATTAACCTACCAGCATGCCTTTGGAGTGTGGGAGGAAACCAGAGTACCCAGAGGAAAACCACACAGGCAGAACATGTAAACTCCATGGAGGTAGTGCCATGGTTAGGACTCAAACCGACAACCCCAGTGCTGCTAAGCACAATTGCCAACTTTTTAGCCACTATTCAGTTTATTTATTCCTTTTCTCATGTAGCTAGTGAAGCAGCTAATCAAGCGTGATCCGCAGACACTTTAGCCATAAACCTATGTCTAATCCTGTAGAAAGGTGGTAGAATAGGTCTCTATTTGTTCCTGAATGTGGCCATTTGCTTTGTAGAATGTTTCATAATTGTGCAGGTAATCGCTATGAGACAAACTTGTTCTAGTCATTTCAAGTATTCATACCCCTTGAAATTTTGCACATTTTATCATGTTACAACCAAAAAACCTAAATGTATTTTATTGCGATTTTATGTGATAGACCAAAACAAAATGGCACATAATTGTGAAGTGGAAGGAAAATGATAAATGGTTTTCAACATATTTTTTACAAATAAATAAGAAATGAGAAAAGTGCAACGCTACAAACATGTGCAAAAAAATGCAAAAATGAATTGGACATATAAAGTGCTACATATAAACATACAGTGTCAAATATGTAAACAACTGTGCAAAATCAAATAAAGGGCAAACTGACAAATGTGCAAACAAGCAACCTCTATATATCGCAATAAAGGAGCAAAAATCGCATGTGGAAAAGGGTAAAAGTCCTCAATAGTGTGAAAATGTGTTCAAATAAATAAATAAAAAAGGGGCATCCCATGTTCAGAATGGAAGATTGCCAAAAGGTGCACCCATCACCAGAGGGGAGAGTCAGGAGCGCTTACCAGAATTAGTGGACTCCAATGCCAGCGGCGGAGAGTCATTCAAGCAAGGGGTAAAAAAACCAAGAGGACACATTAATCTCCAGATGATTGTTAAGGTTTCCTCTGTCATATCAAATCTTCACTTATACATATAGGAACTCAGATAGCCATAGAAAAAAAAAAAAGTCTCCTCATAGTGTAAAACCATCAAAAAAGGACTTTATTTAAAAGTAGAAAACTTACATTCTCTCTGCAGTTTACAAACAATTCAAGCACAGGTAGTGTGATCACAGACAGTATCCAAAGTGCCCAATATCATGGAGCAAACTCAGCACAACCCAACGCATTTCGTCCACACGGACATCATCTGGGGTATGAGCATGTGTCCACCCATTGCACATATATATATATATATATATATATATATATATATATATATATATATAGGCAGTATAATATCTTTAAATTGGCTCCACATTGTACAATCAATGGATCCTACCATAGAACAGGAAGTGGGTGTGTCTTGGCGTGCGGCGTGCATTCAAAGCTTCCTTTCATCGCAGGTAATAACTATACCTACAGATGACCGCCTTGTGAACCAAGCCTCTATCTCGCATTGAGCTGTACAGTCCCAATACAAAATCTCGCAATGACATGAGTAACATGCGCATGCACAGTACTATGCATTCCACAGTGTCTGCACTCCACGCCTCAGTCTGACCCACAAGTTAATTGCAGTTAAAGACCCAAGGTATAAAGAACAAAACACCGCTCAAATGAACCACATCAAATGCATTATATTACTCCTTGTCTTTTTTAAAGACACGATGATAAAAGGAGTTCACAGAGCAAATAAGGGTTAAATGATGTGGAACTAGATTGAGTACAAATAAACAGGGGATAAGCAAATGCATAAATCGAGGCGATAGATTGACCGATCCACCTTTAATTTGATGTATTATATTTGTACTATATTTGTATCAAATCAATACGTTTGTTTGCAGATTGTATGTAATAAAAAGTAATAATGGTAACAACCAATACATAAAAATATTGTAAGAAAAAGATGCATGTAAGTGAAAGAAAGAATAAAAATAAAAAATAATGTCAATCAACGGCTAAAATCCAATTTATAATTAAATATATATTCAGAAAAAAAAAGGGGGGGAGCTCTCACCCCCCTTTCCATGAGCACATGCCCTATTGATGAGGACATTAATGTCCCACTCGACATTCATGCCAAATGGCCAATAGGATCTGAGCTCAAAGATCCAAAAAGTTTCTAAACGCGAAACACCTCTAACAGCAGAAATGCCCCTCCATGGGGGCGTATATTTATCTATAACAAGAAATTGTGTACCAGTGGGGTCCTTGTTATGATAGCGAAGATAATGTTTAGGGACGCTATGGTTAGTCTGGTCTTTTTTTTTTATTGAACATTTTTTAAATTTATACAAACAGCACATTTAATTTTATACAACAACACACAATCGGAGATTCATTTGATATCTCCGATTGGTGATGGTAGATTCAAATGTATAGCCCCTTAAATCGTGAAAAAAAGTATTTTTTTTTGGAGGGGGGGGGGTCTATTACATTCTGTGCAACCCTACCTTGCAGTGAGGGTGCACCCCTATAAATCACTCTTGCGCATTCAGGGAGGGTAAGACCCAAAACACGATCATTTTTAAGAACATTCCAATGTTTATTTAGGATGTTCTTAATTTGTTTATGTTGAATAGAAAAGGAAGTAAAAAAAGACCATTGGAATTTAATGTCATTAATTTGATGAGGTTTGTCTTCCAACAAAGTGTTCCTCTCTACATTAGACATTTTTGATATGTCCATGTCAATGGCTGCACTGGTATAACCCTTCTCTATGATTGTTTGTTTCAATATCTGTGCCTGACAATCAAAGTCGGAGGCATTAGTACAATTACATCACAACCGCAACAGTTTGGCTGTAAGGGACAGATTTCAACCAAGCCTTGTGGTGGCAGCTGTCCACCGGGATGTACCCATTACAGTCTGTTGGTTTGAAATATGTCTTCATTTCTACATTGTTATTACCAACATCTATTTCAAGATCTAGAAAATGTATTTTTTTCTGTGGTGATAGTCGCACCTTTTGGCCATTTTCCATTCTGAACACGGGATGCCCCTTTTGGTTAAGGACTCCAATCCTTATTTGAACACATTTTCACGCTATTGAGGACTTCTACCCAGTTCCACATGCAATTTTTGCTCTTTTATTGTGATATATAGTGGTTGCTTGTTTGCACATTTGTCAGTTTGCACTTTATTTGATTTTGCACGGTCATTTACATATTTGACACTGTATGTTTATATGTAGCACTATATATGTCAGATTAATGTATGCATTTTTTTGCATATTTTTGTAGCGTGACACTTTTCTCTTTTCTTGCTTTTGACAATATTGTTGTATTGTAGTGCCAGCAGCTGTTCTCCATAGTGCAGTCATGTTTTACATAATGGATTTATTTTTACCAAAAAAATCTGAAAAAGTGGCGTGCATTTGTATTCAGCCCCCTTTACTCTGATACCCCTAACTAAAATCTAGTGGAACCAATTGCCATCAAAAGTCAACAAATTAGTAAATAGAGTCTGCCTGTTTGTAATTTAATCTCAGTATAAATACAGCTGTTCTGTGAAGCCCTCAGAGGTCTGTTAGAGAACCTTAGTGAACAAACAGCATCATGAAGGCCAAGGAACACACCAGACAGGTCAGGGATAAAGTTGTGGAGAAGTTTAAAGCAGGGTTAGGTTATAAAAAAAAATCCCAAGCTTTGAACATCTCATGGAGCATTGTTTAATCCATTATCCAAAAATGGAAAGAGTATGGCACAACTGCAAACCTACCTAGACATGGCCGTCCACCTAAACTGACAGGCTGGGCAAGGAGAGCATTATTCAAAGGAGCAGCCAAGAGACCCATGGTAACTCTGGAGGAGCTGCAGAGATCCACAGCTCAGGTGGGAGAAGTCCCATTTACAGGACAACTATTAGTCATGCACTCCACAAATCTGGTCTTTATGGAAGAGTAGCAAGAAAGCCATAGTTGAAAGAAAGCCATAAGAAGTCCCATTTGCAGTTTGCAAGAAACGCTGGGGGGGACACAGCAAACTTGTGGAAGAAGGTTCTCTGGTCAGATGAGACCAAAATTTAACTTTTTGGCCTAAAAACAAAATGCTATGTGTGGCAGAAAACTAACACTGCACATTACCCTGAATACACCATTCCCACCGTGAAACATGGTGTTGGCAGCATCATGTTGTGGGGATGCTTTTCTTCAGCAGGGAAAGGTAAGCTGGTCAGAATTGATGGGAAGATGGATGGAGCCAAATACAGGGCAATCTTAGAAGGAAACCTGTTAGAGTCTGCAAAAGACTTGAAACTGGGGCAAAGGTTCACCTTCCAGCAGAAAAACAAATCTAAACATACAGCCAGAGCTACAATGGAATAGTTTAGATCAAAGCATATGCATGTGTTAGAATGGCCCAGTCAAGGTCCAGACCTAAATCCAAATGAGAACCTGTGGAAAGACTTATTAGCACAAAGTATGCAGGCAAAAGAAACATTCCTTTCTCACCCCTGTTACATGGAAAAGTATTACACGAAAACGATTGGTTAAACCCACAAGTGTTTTTTTTTTCACCACTACTATTCCCTTATACTTTTATTTTAGAAAAGCAGCAGTTTATAAACTGGATGAAAGGCTTAGCACTGTAAAACACTGCAGAATAGGGGTGAGGAAGAATGTTTATTTTACCTGCATACTTTTTGCTAATAGGTGTCCCTCTTTCCCAACTCAGAAAGTTGGGGGGTATAATTAAGGCCCAACAGGGTTAAAATGTGCTGTCTCTGAGCATTGGTGTGTGTGTTTTTTTTTTAAAGCAGAACTAAACCCAAAAGGGGTCTCCACAACATGATGCTGCCACCACCATGTTTCACGATGGGGATGGTGTATTCAGGGTGATGTGCAGTGTTAGTTTTCCACCACACGTAGCGTTTTGCTTTTAGGCCAAAAAAGTTCAATTGTGGTCTCATCTGACCAGAGCACCTTCTTCCACATGTTTGCTGTGTCTCCCACATGGCTTCTCACAAGCTGCAAATGGGCTAATACCCGCCGGCATGCAATCTGATCTGCCGCCAAAAACAGACAGCGGATCAGATGACAGTTGGATGGAAACAGACAGGTGATCCATTTCCATCTGACCACCCCATAGAGAGGAGCGAGCTGTGTCTGTATCCGCTCTGCATAGCAGGGATCTGTGTCCGCCTGCTCAGCAGTTATCAGCGGACAGATTCCCTGCTGAGCAGGTGGATCTGCTTGACGGAGTCAGCTCAGTCTGAAAGACAATGTGCTGATCATTCTGCAAGGACTTTACCATTCAACTTTTTAGAAGGATCTCCAGAGAATTTAGACCACAAAACTGACAAGTGTGCTCCCATGATTTTCCTGCTAATAGTGGTCTTCCCAACTATATTTGTAGACTGAAGGGATGCAAATGTTTACACCATTTGCTAATATTTTTTATGACCTTCATTTGTATGTATAATCTCTATAATCTTTGTAAGGCCCCGTTCACATTGGGGCGATCCGACTTCCCGGGGCGACCTCCGAGGTCGCGGTGCGAGCAGCGCGCCGCGACCTCGGAGCGGCCGGCACGGACTTCATAACATTGAAGTCTATGACGGTCGCTCCGGGTCGCCCCAAAGAAGCTCCGGACCCTTTTTCTAAGTCGGAGTGACTTGTGTCACTCCTATTAGAACGGGTCCGCAGCTTCCCTATGGAAGGCGACCTACGGCGACCTGTGAGGCGACCAGGTCGCCTCACAGGTCGCCCCAGTGTGAACGGGGACTAAAAGTTCATTTTCTTTCTATTAAAATAACAAACATGTTACACTTACCTGCTCTGTGCAGTGGTTTTGCACAGAGCAGCTCCAATCCTCCTGTTCTCTGGTCCCCCCGTCGGCGCTCCTGGCCCCTCCCCCCTGCTGAGTGGCCCCATAGAAAGCTGCTTTTTCTTGGAGCCCTGGAGCATGCTTGCTCCTGAGCCACCTCTGTGTGTGTGAGACAAGCAGAGCACGGCTTGGCCCTGCCCATCACTCCCTCCTCACTGGCTGTGACTCCCACTGTTGTGTCTCAGCCAATAAGCTTCTGTTCTCATGTACATCACTGGATCAGGATTGGGCTCAGGTAATTAAATATTAGGGGGCTGAGGTGCACACTGAAGGTTATTTGCCTTCATGCATAGAATTCATAAAGGTAAAAAAACCTTCAGCCTTTAGAATCACTTTAAAATTGAAGGTAAATAGAAAGCTCAATAAAAGGTTCAAAAAAAGTTCAAAATAGGTTCTTGACGATGTTGACGTCACGAGAAGCCACGCAGACTCCTTGCTGAACATTGGAAGGGCTGACCTCCATCGGCCAAATCCTTGCCAGCCGCAGCCGCCGAGGCCATCCTGAGGAATCCCTTTCCACGGGGGGATATGCTTTACAGCGCTTCATGTTTTATCACATACTGAATTGTGAGTACCTGTATACCTCTTGCAAATAAATTACTTAATGCGCTACACTCAGATGGCGCTTGAGTTTTCTCCCCAGCAACCCACAAGTCCCTTCTTACTTGCACACTGAGCAGCTGTTTTAAGGAGCCAGCACATGAACATCATCAAGCACTTGCCAATAAATTACTTGATGTGCTACACTCAAATGGCGCTTGTGTTTTCTCCCCAAAAACAACTACAAACCTTTCCCACACCAGTCCTTACCTGTCATTTGACTAATGCTGAAGAAAGGATTAATGCCTGACAAGGCTGCATTGATTTTTGACAACTTCATTTATCTTTAGGATTCCAGGAAGTTCGAAGATTGTTACAACTGCCTGCAGAAACGTTTAAGTACCGCCAAAGAAACCAGTTGATCCCGCAGATAAGGTTTGATATTGTAAACTCAGCTATGGAATGTGGTTCTGCACACTCAACAAAGCCCAGAGAAAAATAATAGTGCTATATCTTATTATCTAAAACCAGCTGAACCAACAGATAAGACCCTGTAAAGCCAGTTATGGAATGCTCTCTGCTCACTTAATAGAGCCTGGAGGAAAAGAACATTTCTATAGTTAGTTATTAGTAACCTTTGAAATCAGATGAGAAGCAATGCCAAGTTACTGGATTGGAAAGTGCATACAAAGTTTGCAGCAGCACTAAAGTTAAAGGATAATGTCAGTTTTCTATATAATTGTAGCAAAGGTCTAGATCTAGCTTGCCCTACAGCACGCCAGGAGCAGATCCACCAGCCCGATCCCCCTCTAGTTTTGGATACCTCCATCCGGATGGTGCCGGACGGCGGACTCCCGTTGTGCACCGGCGGAAGTCGAGAATTCCTTGGAGTGGTATGTCCCCTATGTGCCACCATTACTCTAAAGCTGCAGGCGTGGGTTCAATGTGGGCAATGTGGCAATCTGCTGCTCGGGGCAGAGAAGGGTGAGGGCCATCCCAAAAAGCTGACTGTTATGTGGGAGACCGGCCTCACCCAGGAGGTGACGGGGAATGAGTCCAAGTTCCTCCGCGGAGCAGGAAGGGGCATGTTCAGGTTGATGATGCAGCTGGAGGCCCTGCCAGTAGTTGGTGGGCCTACAGTCTGCGGGAGGGGAGTTTGGTCACAGAGCTTTATAGGGAGAGGATCCGTGTTCACCCAAACCATGGGAGGACGGTCAGAGATGCCTACAGCTAGGGCTTTAATGGGATCTGCCCCTATTACTGTCCCACAGCCTGTTAGGGCAGAAGCCACCCAGGTGTTATCCTCCAGCACCAGCAGTGAGGGTGAGAGATGCCCTGTCCGAATGAATTCCACATCCTTTTATGCAAGTATGGGTCCCTTGAAGAGGGCATGGATGACTGGGGATCAATTGTTGAGATCGAGTGGAAGTGGGGGTCAGAGGCTGGGAGCAGCTCCCCAGGTCCCGAAATGACTGTGCTTTTGGATCAGGAGGCCAAGGAAGCAATTGAGAGGGGAGAACTGGGTCAGAAATTGGGGTTCTGTGATGCCTACGTTGCCAGGATCCCAGACCTCACCCCTCCTGGAAACATTGCTAGGGCCAGGGATCAGAACACGGCATTTGAGGAAATGATACAGAGGATATGTACTCCTTTTTCTCCACCAGGGAGAGGTAACCTTAAAACACTCCCCCGGTTATCTAGAATGCAGCGGTGGATGCAGAAAAAGGTTGCGTTGGAATACGGCTATGACTACCCGTATGCACCAAGGGAAGTGAGGCTAGCAGTGGAAAGGTACAGGGACTTTTGGTGCGATGAACTTGTCTGGGACTACCTGTTTGTCCCCAAGCCTTATAGGGACTCCCCAGAGGAAGGACTGAAAGAGAAATTCACTAAAGTCAGAACACAGTGGTACTACGGGTGCTCTATCTACATAGACAGGGTGGAGGTCCGTCGCCCCGACGGGTCAAGGCATGCCTGGTCAATCCGGGTCAAAAGTGAGAATGGGGAGTATGTCCAAGTGCCTTACCCCGAGTATTATATTTAAGGATTGTATGTGCTTCATTAAAAGAGGAGCAGTGCTGTATCTTGGCCTAGGCCAACAAGGCCCAGGCCTAGGGCAGCACTTTGCAGGGGGGCAGCAAAAAAGCTGCACCCAGCATGAAAAAAACAGCCTTCTCCCAGCTCCCGCACAAAAAGTGTCCCCCGCCGGCTTGCGCTACACTTTTAGTATAGTGCCAGTCTTATAGGGCGAATTGGGCAGGGTCCAGGAGGCAAGTGAGTCTGGCGCCCTCATAAAGCGGTCACACTGCTACCTGCTGGTATGATAATAGACTGCACGCAGCCGACCACACTTAATACAACTGGCCCGACAGCCGCCAATGCTAATAAGTGTGGCACTGCAGCCTAATGCTCCGCCTACCCTCCTCCGCCCCCAGGTATGGCAGGCATCATGTCAATGATATAATTTCATTTCTTTAAACATCCTTGTCCCTGAGTGAGCATATTGATTTGCATCATATAAAATTAAGACTTTTAATTGTATATGATGGCAATAATATTTTGGACCTGCTCACCTCATATGTGCCATCGCAATATGTCACTGGATTAGTAAGATTACTCCTATCTTTTAGGATATTTGAACTTGTGTTTGCTGCCACTGCTTATTTCATTTGTATAATGACTAAAGACTTCCTATTCATTATACAAATAAGTGGAATAATTATTTGATTACAATCAGTGGCAGCAAACACAAGTCCAAATATCCTAAAAGAAAGGAGTAATCTTACTAATCCAGTGACATAAGGCTGTACTAATGGGCACTAATAAGGCTGCACTGATTGCCCCTGATGAGGTGGCAATGATAAGCTGCACTGATGAGGCTGCACTGATAAGGCAGCACGATATGCTACACTGATGGGCACTGATATGCTACACTGATGGGCACTAATATGCTGCACTGATGGGCGCTAATAGGCTGCACTGATGGGCAATAATAGGTTGCACTGATGGGCACTAACATGCTGCTCTGATGGCAACTGATGATGCGGCAAAGGTGGATACTAATAAACTGCACTGATGGGCACTAATGAGGCTGCACTGATAAGGCAGCACTGTTATGGTGCACTGATGGGCACTGATGAGGCTACACCGATGGGTACCAGGGGGCACTAATAAGCTTCACTGATGGGGCTGCACTGATTTGCTGCCCTGATGGGCACTGGTATGTTGCACTGATAGGCACTAATAGACTGCACTGATGGCCACTGATGAGGCAGGACTGATAAGCTGCACTGATAGGGCTGCACTGATAAGGCAGCACTGATGGGCACTGATATGGTGCACTGATAGGCTGCACTAATGGGCACTGATAGGCTGCACTGGTGGCCACTGATGGGGCTGTACTGATGGCCACTGATGAAGCAGCACTGATATGCTGCACTGATGGGCAGTAATGAGGCTGCACTGATGAGCACTGATAAGGCTGCACTGATTAGCACTGATGAAGCTGAACTTATGGGAACTGATCAGGCTGCACTGATGGGTACTGATAGACTGTGGTTGTGGTCTGTGGTTTACAGATGACAGGGTGGGTCATAAACAGGAAATGGGGGTCATATTTAAATTAGGGGATGCCCAAGTTTAGTCAGGCCTAGGGCAGCACGAAACCTAAATACACCACTGAGGAGGAGTGTAGAGACAGAACATAGATTTGTGTGGCTGGCTGGCTACCACAACTGACCAAGGAAACTGTGAAAAAAAGAAATATAATGCTGAAGCTTTTAAGTTACGTGTTCAAGTTTTAATGTGGACCCCTTGGGCCATCGGGCCAGGGTCTCGCTGGAGAAATCAAGAGTTGTGATGCTAGACCTTTTTGGGCCATCAGGTCTGGGTCTCTTGAGAAATTACTTTGTGTGTTAGTTCCCTTGGGCCATCGGGCCAGGACCTTTTGTGGATTACAAATGGCTGTGTGGGACTTCATCCACGGTCTTTTACAGATGAAGATGTTGCTCAAAGTTCAAGTGTCCAGGAACTTTGGTGGGGAGTGCCCTGCTGGACCTCTGTGGTGTTTCCCTGATGCAGCAGGACTGTAGGCCATGAAAGACTGTGGCCTGTCCTGTTTCCTCATTGAAGTTCTCAAAGAGACAGCAGAGGGCACTGTGTTTTACTTCTACAAAGAGGACTCTGTCTAGACCAGGAGTGTCAAACTCAATTGCATCAGGGGCCGCATCAGCATTATGCATTACACTACATGTTATACACATTCTCTTGTTTTTAAATAGTACTCATCTTGACTGTGAACACTAGGTGAGCCCTTCTTCCAGATCTCCTGCCCATCCCTTCTTGGGTTATCTTGCTTTGTCCTCGTTTTCCCTTAAGGGGATTAATATATCAGCTTACTGATATACTCACTGTCTTAGGAATAAGAAGCAGGAATCATTCATACTTGGCTCTAGCTTCCACCTGAGAACACAGGATACACTTCTAAGGAGGAGTACAGCGGGGTGCAGGGTGTCAGGTATGTGGTGGAATTGGGGGGTTGGGGCGGTGATTTGGGGAAGTTCTTCTTGGCTGCCTCCAGGGGAGAAAAAGTTGCAGATGCATAATATAGTATAATAGATGTATTTTGTATACATTTTTCAAGCTGTACAAAACTTACACTATGTTGTACTTTTTCAGGAGTGGAATCAGAATGCCTGATGAAGATTTGTATCTTATTAATTACACATTTATCGAAACGCGTTGGCTTATGTACCACTCCCTTAAGTAGCACCATGTTTGTGTTTTTTATCGCTGCAATGTAATGGATGAGCCATTATGTTTATGGCCATAATATGTTGTTATATCATGTGTAATCACATGAGAACGGATATTGGTTGAGAGTTATACCGATCTTCAATAAAATTATTTTAGAACCCTTTAATTTATTATCCTTATGTGTAATCTACTGTTACCTTTAAAGTCCCACATGATACTAAGGGGGTTTTCCTCAAAACGTTCAGGGATTACGGTAACGCAATACCCTCAAGTTGTCTACACAATTTTTCCATCAGCATTATGCTTGCCCTCAAATGGCCGGTTGTATCTGTAAGACTAAATGTCCAGAGTAACCCTCCACTCACACCAGATGTCAAGAGTACCCCCCCCCCCCCATCAGCAGTCAAGAGTCCTCCAACCTCCCTTACATCACAGTGATCCCCCTTACCTTATGCTGCTGCAGAGAAGTGGGGGGCATTGCTGGGAAGCAGAAAGTGCAGGTTTTGGAGGAGTACCAAAGAAAGGCTGGAGCTCTCCTGCAGCTGCAGGATAAGTGCGAGGGCCACATGAAATGGCCTTGAGAGCCAGATTTGGCCCGCAGGCCTTGTGTTTGACACATGTGGTCTAGACAGCTAGTGTTAGGGGACAAACTCTTCCAGTTAAAGGAGGACCCCGCGTGTCAAGACACTGGTTAGCAGAGGCAGTCAGGGAGGGAGTGGGAAGGTCGCCCTTGCATTCATTGAATCAGGGTTTTCCCACCAATTGTCCAGGAAGTTAGGCCTGTATTATTCTTATGTATATGCAGCTGTCTAACCTTTTCTTCCTTTAATCTCTAGGTGATGACCAATTTAGAAGTAGTTAGTCAGGAGCATTGTATTATATTTTTCTTCATTGTTCCCCACCAAATGAGTTTGTTTGGTGGGAGGGTGCATCAGTTACCATGCACCTTAAACTGTGTATCATACATGTACAGCAGAGTGTAAAGATATGTTTTTTCACACTAATTTATTTGTAAATTAGTTTTTCCCTTTTCCCCCTTTTCCAAGTTTGTGGGATACTCCTGATTTTTTGGCAGTTTTTGATAGGAGTCAGCTGCCTCAGTGTCGGAGGGACCTGACTCGTTTGGTGTGGGGTGGGTGTAGTACCCTACAGCTAGGTAAATGTATAGTGGGCCTTGTCTGCCTAACAGCAGGGCCATGATTTTTGTAGTAAGATGTCATGAGTTCCAGATGTGTTGAGCTGACGGGGAAGTCTCCCCACTGGCTCCCGTGAGAGGCTTCTCATAGGGCAGTGGAGGAAGCCCAATCAGGGGACACATCCAGGCTTGTCCTCCCCCAGAAGGCAGATTATGCTGCAAGGAATTCTGGGAGTGGGTATAAGTTTGGGGGAGCATGTGACGCAGGTGTCTTTGGCGGGAGCAGAGTCCCAGGAGGGAGAGAACGGCTGTCTCCCCTCCTGTCTGAGGAAGCAGATGTCTCGGGTGTCGCCTGAGAATGCTCTGTGTGTTCATTCACACAAGGAGTGTGGCTTGGCCCCACCTCTGTTCTCTTCTCATTGGTTCACTGGCTGTGATTGACAGTAGCAGGAGCCAATGACTCCCACTGCTGTCTCAGCCAATGAGGAGGAAGAGACCCAGAAGACCAGTTTCTCCCGTGCACATCTCTGGATCGAGATGAGGCTCAGATAAGTATTAGGGGGGCTAGGGTAGCTGCTGCACACAGAAGACTTTTAACCTTGAGCCTTTACAACCTTATTTAAAATAAGATTCCCATCCATATTGTGCAATGCTATATTGGAAAACATTGTCAAATACTTTTACTTCTAAACCAACAGATCCACCAGTCAGCCAGCAGTGTTCTCTAGACAGGGTGCCACACAGCAGTGCTTTATATCTTCTTTATATCTTATGCTATATCTTCTTCTGTAAATAGGAAAAAATTGGCTATTACAATTTTTAACCACCATCGTTTCATCCTATGCCTTGGACCTACTACAGGGTTGCCACCTTGAGGGAACTGATATATAAAAAAGGGGGGGGGAGGGGTAAATATATACAGTATAGGGCAATCGACCCATAATATAATATTATATAATAGGTAAAATCACATGATGGACAACTCCACACCATAGTAACGATATTACAATGGCCAACTGCCTATATCCCTAATATGGGAATAAAGGGAATTAGGGAATAAAGAGGAAATTGGGACTGTATAGGAAGTGTGTGAAGACAGTTAACACATAAAATTGGTAGAATGATTCTCCAAATATATACAGGCAGATACAACATGATATTAAATAACTATTTTATTAACGATTGTAATCAACTCATACAAAATGACATGATGGCATAAAGTATACATATACACATATAGTATAAAAAAATCCCTACACAATTGAAAGGACAAACCAATCACACATATATCTGCATGCATGCCATTCCATCATCTGAGTATTGATATTTCTCTACATGTTTCGCAGAAATAACTGCTTCTTCAGAAGAATGTATAACAATTACTCAATACACATATGGTGAGAGCATGTATATGGAAGGATCAATCCCAGGGCCTTATCAATCCCCACCCAGGCAGACAGAGGGAAAAGGTAGACACTTTTTTATGTATAGAGCCTTAACAAGTCACAGACACTACAAATCCGAAGGGAGATGCACTGTTGGAATACACATGGGTGTGGAGAGTCAGTATAAAGTACAAAGTTAGAGAAATGGGGCTGGTGCATAAAGTCCAAATCTTTCCCAAAGTCCACTTAATATATCGCCGGTCAGCTGGATAAGAGACCATGGTTTTCACCAACAACTATATTGCATTGCATCCCTCGGAAGTGTGTCTGCAGATCAAAGCTGGTTTTTAGATAAGTTTAGTCACTGAACTGGAACATAAAACAACAAAAACAACTTAGAATCAAAGGTCAATAATATAGCAAAAATTATAAATAAAAATAAGAGTGTTGGGAAGTTAAAGTTAGAGCTAGATAACTTCAGGCTGGCCCCTTTTGCAGGTATAGCTATGTAAAACATTAAAAATAGGTGTCTATACTGTTTAAATTCCAGTTAAAAAACTCACCCTGCTCTTTCCATGCTCAGTTGCTCTTTTTAGGCACTGTGCCGAAAATGTAGAGGCCAATCGGCTGAGAATCTAAAGATTTACTGTTGCCCAGAGGCTTTGGGTTTCAGCAAAATGGCAACCTCCAGCAAGAGGAAACCGAAACAATGCTGGAGGCAATTTACAGCAAACACTTATTTTGGTAGCATAATTATTAATGTGGACTGTATCTTCCTTCCTATCAAGTTGTTACATGTAAAGTTCCACTTTAAAGATGTGAAGAATGGTTGCTTAGTCATAGACCTACATTAAGTCACAAACCTTTAATTTGACTGTTCAGTACACTGAAATTGCATTATGATAAATAGATACTACCAATAAAGCCGCTAATCTCCAGTGTCTTTCCATGTTTTTAAAGATGCGGTATTAAAAAGAAAAGTGATAACATTTTTGGAATCTAAAGCATAGCACTCTGCATCTCAAAAATTATAAAAACTGTGAGATGCGAAAAATTGGCTCTTTATGCGGATGACCTCATTCTCTTCCTTGCGGATCCTGGCCCCTCCCTTGCGGAGGCTTTACGTGTTATGGCCTCCTTCGCTGATGTTTCTGGCCTGCGCACTAATTGGGATAAGTCTCTGGTACTGCCGATCGATGAAGGGGCTGTGGCCCTATGGGACCCGGCGTCCCCGCTTCGTTTGACCCGTGTGGTTAAATATTTGGGTATACATATTTCTCCGGACACCGGGGACTTTCTCAAACTTAATGTGCAGCCCAAGATACTTTGGTGTAAGCAACGGTTGCGGGCGTGGTCTCAGTTGCCCCTGTCCCTGATTGGCAGGATCAACTTGTTGAAAATGAAGGTTCTTCCGGTCCTCCTTTATACTCTTCGGCATTCCCCTGTCTGGATTCCGAAGTCCTATTTTGCCCAATTGGACTCTGTAATCTCCACCTTTTTGTGGTCTTCCCGACCTCCTCGATTTAACAAACGGATCCTCCATCGGCCCAGGACCCAGGGGGGGCTTGCCTGCCCCGACTTTTACTCCTACTTTTTGGCTGCCATGCTCACCCATGGTCATAACTGGCTATTGTCGGACGACACCAACTCCTCGGTCATCCTCGAGGCGGCTCATGTGGGTTCCTACGAGTCCCTTCGTAATGCCCTGTACCGGGGCCTGAGGGCTCCCTATCCCCCTCTGACTCCAGCTATGCGAGTGGTGGTGCGGGTGTGGACCCAGCTGGTGGTTGCCCCGGAGAGGAAGTTGGCCCGCTGGTCTCCGGACACTCCGCTCTGGTTCAACCCCCACCTGGGAGAATTCCTCTCCCTCCCGGACCCGGCCCTGTGGGCTGCTAGGGGCGTCAAGTCCCTGGCGGACATCGGCGTCGGCGGGACCCTGGCCACATTTGATGACCTGAAGGCTAAGTTTCAATTGCCTAACTCCTTCTTTTTCAGGTTCCTCCAACTCCGTCATGCCTACTGCGCGCAGTTCCCCACGCCTGTGGCTGGTCTAGAGCGCAGCGACTTTGAGTCTCAGTTATGGGACCCTGGTATGCGTCAGCCGCTCTCCACCATCTACAAGGCCTTGTTACCTTCGGTCCATGCTGGGCTGACGGGACTGCGGGCGGCGTGGAGCGTGGGGGAGGAGGATCTGGACGATGAGGATTGGGAGGACATCTTGGATGGCTCGTTCCGGCCGCTCATAGCGACCAGGGACGTGCTGATCCAGTTTAAAATTCTACACAGGATTTATTACACTCCTCACAAGCTGCACCGTATCTATCCTAGCGTCTCGGCCTCCTGCTGGAGATGCACATGCACTCCTGCAGATTTTTCGCACATTTTCTGGGACTGCCCGCAGATTGCCTCTTACTGGCTGGAGGTGACCCATTTTGTGTCCAGTCTGACTTCCTTCTCGGTTCCGATGACGGTGGGGGTCTGTCTTCTTGGCCTGGTCGACCAGTTGGCGACGGCCAGGGCGACGAGGACCCTTATTGGAATATTACTGTTTTATGCCAGAAAGGCTATAGTCCTCAAGTGGAAGTCTCCCCATTCTCCGACCTTAGGCTTTTGGAAAGGGTTGGTTAATGCGGTGGTTCCGCTATACAAGGCGACCTATATCTCCAGGAATTGTCCTAAAAAATATGAAAAGGTCTGGCGAGCATGGGTGGATTCTAAGTCCACTGTCGACGAGCGAGACTCTGAGTCTGACACGGCTTAATCTCTGGTAGGACCTTGGGGAGAGAGAACAGAGACTAGGTGTCCCTGTATAAGTATTGGTTTATTTTGCTACTGTTGATTCCTGATTGAGGGTGCTGAGCAGTGTGGTTGCGGGTTGTTTTGGGTGGTTTTCTTGGGTTATGTTGTTGTCTGTTGGCCGGGGTATGCTCCCTTCTGGCCTTGTCTTTTTCTGTGTTTAAACTCAATAAACAGAATTTTCAAAAAAAAAAAAAAAAACTGTGAGATGCAAAGTAAAATCCTTAGCATTCTTATAAATTAAAGCGATTGTTTCGTTTTT
This sequence comes from Pelophylax lessonae, assembly GCF_965119305.1. Lineage (NCBI taxonomy): Eukaryota > Metazoa > Chordata > Amphibia > Anura > Ranidae > Pelophylax > Pelophylax lessonae. The sequence goes on from NC_138776.1 coordinate 129,029,364, forward strand.
TTTTTTTTAAATAAAAAACATGTTATACTTACCTCCTCTGTGCAGTGGTTTTACACAGAGCAGCCCGGATCCTCCTCTTCTCGGGTCCCTCATTGCTGCTCCTGGCCCCTCCCCTCCTATTGAGTGCCCCCACAGCAAGCAACTTGCTATGGGGGCACCCGAGCCGAGCTGCAGCTCCATGTGTCCATTCAGACGCCCCCTCTCAGCCCCGCGCCCTCTCTCCTGATTGGCTCACTGACTTTGACAGCTGTGGGGGCCAACAGCTGCTACACACAGAAGGCTTTTTATCTTAATGCATTAGGATAAAAAAAAATAAACTTCCTGACTTTACAACCCCTTTAAGTATAGTAAATAGCTGTAAATATACTTAAAAATGTATGATGCACATTAAAGAAAATATGTATTAAAAAGTATATGTTCAATTACAGGTTCTTGAAGTCTGTATGGCTATGATAGCTAGTGAGATGCAGTACAATGCACACGGCATATTCTGTGGATCCCTCTACTTCTCTAATCTTCACAGGTCTGAATTAAGCTGAAATGAAGAATTTTGCCATAGCCAACACTTTTTAATGGACTTCTGCTTTCAGCCACTAGATGGCGTTGTGCTTATAGCAAATATACTCTGCTGTACCATTAGGCATAACCTTGTGCCTAATGCTGTGGTTGCCAGAATTTACCTAACTCCTAATATATATATATATTAATATATATGGCAGTGGACAGGGCAGAGGATGTAGTCAGTAGAGCACAGTGGATGGTGTCAGTAGGCCAGATACTAAATATTATGGTGTGTGTGTGGTGGTGATCCAGGGACCACACCAGCTGGTGATTAAAGATTGCAGGCCAGCAAATGAGGGCCCCCACCCATGTGGATCCTGCTGCACTCCCAGCGCGCCAGATCGATCTATACCATCAGTAAAGGTATCCTCTGCTGTACTGGTGGATTTTGTTTCACCAAGACCCATATTTTGGAACTATATTTTTTTTTCAAATTTTCCATCCTGCATAATTTTGTGGTAGTCCAACACTGCCTCAGTATATACTATATATTGTGTATGTTTTAACTTTGACCACAAAGATACCATGATACCATTTACTTTTGGCGCGCTCGGCATGACTGTCTACATTTTTGTATATTTTTTTCATATATTTTTTTACTACATTAAAGCCTAGTACACACGTAACGAATTTCCACCGACCCGTCATCCGTCTTTTGTCCAGAGTGGTGTTTTGTTGGTTGGAATGTGCCTAGACTGCACACGAATTTTCCTGCACGACAAAATTCTACTTCAGTAGTGATGTCATGTGTTGGTTTGCTTTCTTTGTGTTCGTTCTTCTCTGAGCATGCCCAGTCTTGCTCATAAGATTTTTCCCTGCTGAAATCTGTACTAACTGCACAAAAATCGGACGTGTTTTGACGGAGGACAACAATTTTATAGCCTGCACACCAGAATTTTTTCGCCCGAAAAGTCGGAGTCGGCTGTCGGAAGCATCATACTAACAAGCCGAAAATCGGCGGATCGGTCGTCGGACGAAAATTCCCGGCCGAATTTCGACGCGTGTGTACGGGGCTTAAGAGCCACTATACTCCCTCTGTGGGAGATCCACATGGGTGGGGGCCCTCATTTTCTGGCCTGCAATCTTTAATCACCAGCGGGTGTGGTCCATGGATCACCACCACACACACACTATAATTTTCAGGATCTCTATTGCAGTCTATATTCAAATCCCTGAAGTAGCCAACCCCGCGAATCCGGTCGGATTTTGAATTTTCATCATTCATGTATGATTCCATGGATGCTGTATTTTTTAATCTAAATTAATTTCATGTTTATATGTGTGAATAAAATAAACAATATTATATTTATATAAAGGTTGTGTAAATATTCTTTCTAAGGACATATGCCTATACTAGTGAGTACCTTAAAAGTCCCACACCCTAGAATTTTCTAAAATTTCCTATATTTTATAGGGTGTTAGTACTCCATTAAATTTCAATATAGCCCCTCCCATTTCCTTTCAATAAGTATAACGTTTGTTATTTATTTTGTTTTTTTTTTAAATGAGACTATACAATCACTTTATGGATGTTATGACTAAAGAATAACTCTACAATTGTTGAGAAAGAAAATATTTTATGTGCATTGCAAGGATTTTAACAAACTATGTTGCAGATTCCTACCTTTTGTTACTCTGTCTGTGTCCATGTGCACTGTATGTGAATCTGTATGGGGGTTATTTCATAGTTATCAATCAGCTGCTAAACCTGCAGGGCTCTATTGAGGAAAATTGCAGGGTCTGCATCCCTTTAAGATGTGATTTTCCCTTGGAAGTATCTGCCATTTCTGTTGTAGGGGATGCCTAAAACCTGACTTGTATCTATCTTAGTGCAGACTTCTGGAAAATCAGTAAGCCAATCACACAAGCAGGAAATGACATATCTGGGGGGGCGTTCTGTACACCATCTGTGTACAGAATGCCTCCAGGTAGCCATACTGAATTGCATTTTACAGAAAATTAAAGAGCTGAAGACTAAAAAGGAAAGGTAATTTTTAATAACATTCAATTACAATATGACTTGTTTTGAAAATGTATGCACCATATTATTTTTTTTTTTAGCTATTTTTTCCCCCTACAAAAGTGGAGTTACCCTTTAACTCAAAAATGATTTTCAAAGTTTGAATTTCTTTCTGATGTAATTGTGCTCTTCTATGGGAAGATATTCTTGAGATTGTACATCTTAGTCCACCAGATGCAGCGTGCCACCATCGCCTGCCACCAGATGCAGCGTGCCACCGTCGCCTGCCACCAGATGCAGTGTTCCACTGTGGCCTGCCACCAGATGCAGCTTTTCACTTGCCGCCAGATGCAGCTTGTCACTTGCCACCATCGCCACTGCCATCAGATGCAGTGTGTCTTTAGGTGCTGGCAGCTATAAGTTTGTAATGGCACACAATTAAAACCTGTGACTAAGTGTAAATAAAAGGCAGCTTTATTTTTGGGCATTTTGCCAAGGCACCCCTGAAGAAACCTCAAGGTACCCCAGAGTGCCTGGGCACCCTGGTTGAAAAAGTCTGGAATTGACAAACAAGAGTTAACAATATAATAAACAATGAAGAAGAAGACCCCTTTCACACCAGTGGACCCAATCGGTCTGGCTGTCTGTTTTTAGGCGGAGCCGAGAGTCACCCATTGTCCTCTATGAGGTGGTGGATGTCATCTGACAAAATCCTCTGTCAGCTTTCTTGCTCTTGGATTCCTCTTGCCTCACACCAAGCTCTGACCTCGAATTGTTCACGGATCTTCTCTTGTCTTCTGCCCTGTGTACGACCCCGGCTTGCCTAACCATGACTCTGTTATCTGATCTGCTGACCACGGGCTTGCTGACCTCTGCTTCCGTCCCAACTATGCCTTCTGCTGTGCCTTGTCTGCTGGGATTCCCCCTTGGTGCCCATCTGCTGTACCCAGCCTGCAGTACCTATCTTCAGTACTTACCTGTTGATTCTGCCTGCTACTTCCCATTGCAACCTGCTTTTAGCCGTGTGCAGTCTGCACCATCCTCAGCGCACCTGGGTCCTAGTGCTCATCTCCTCTGGTGTCCACCTGCAGAGAGATATCCCTACCACAACCCTCATCTGGGGCAAAGCTGGTAATCCTTGCTACTTTGCGCTTCCTACTTCCTGTTACCACCTTCAGGGACACCGAGCACTTAGCCGCAAGGAGAGCCCTCTCAGCATTTCGGCTTCAGGACCAGGTACGCGACAGTACCAGTCAGCCATAAGATGTCTGAAGCTGACAGAGGTGCGTCTCCGCTAGAGGCATTGTGCTAACAAGTTGCAGCCCTCACACAAGTCATACAGAACCTATATAAAGGTTATTTTTAACTAGAAGGTCACCTGCATAGCATACCCTCTATATCCTCTCCTGCTGACCAGAACCCTGCACATGCGGCCTCTGCTCCAGCTTCCTCTGACTCTGAGCGCACCACTGTTACACCCAGGTTGCCTCCACCTGAACCAGGAGTCCCCATACCCGAACATTTCCCCTGGGGACCGAAGAAAATTCATAGTTTTTAAAAAACACCTGTCAGTTATACCTAACTCTGCAGCCATGGACTTTCTCAGTTGAAACTGTCAAAGTTGGTTTCATGATCTCCTTGCTCACAGAAAAACCACAATCCTGGAACCATCATCTTATGGAACAAAGGAACCCGGTCCTCGACTCAGTTTCAGCCTTTTTTTAAGCCATGTCACAGCTCTATGATGACCCCCAGTAAATGGCTTCGGCCGAGGCAGCCCTGCACACACTCCAACAAGGAAGTTGGTCTGCAGAGGACTATACAGTTGAATTTCGGTCAGCAGATACAGACTGGAATGAAGCCGCACTCAAGAACCAGTTCCGGCTTGGTCTTTCCGAGGCGCTCAAAGATGACTGGCTCGGGTGGAAGCTCCTGCTACCCTTGCACGCCTTATGCAGTTGGCTATACAGCTCAACCGCCGATTACGGGAGCGGCGGTCCAAACTGACTCAATCTTACAAGCCTCCAGTAATCACCACTAAACCCATCTCCTCTTCTGCACCTTTTGAGGGAGAACCCATGCAGATCTGCCTGGTGCGGCCTTCCCTGACCCCTGATGAGAGGATGCGCCGCCAGTAAGACAACCTTTGTCTATACTGTGGCGGTACTGGACATTTTATTCTAAACTGCCCTGTGAGATTCAGTAAATTCCTGTCCTCTCGTCCCACATATGCCTTGGTTGCTGGATTCTCTCCTGCTCATATCATCTTGCCTATCTCATTGCAGGTGGCAGAAGTGGAGGTCAAGTTCCGAGCCATAATTAATTCAGGCGCCTGCAGTTGCTTCGTTGATTTTACATTAGCTAAGAAATTACGGATTCCACTTAGACCTAAGAGACTGAGTCTTACTGTTAACCTGGCAGATGGCACCATTCCCAAGACGGGGGCCCATTACCCAAGAAACAGAATCAATTATAACGATTACTGACTCTGAACATCAAGAGTTCCTATGTTTTGATGTCCTCTACTCCCCCATATTTCCAGTAATACTGGGCATTCCCTGGTTGCGGGCCCATAATCCCAAGATTGACTGGTCTAAAGGAGAAGTCGTGTTCTCTTCAGTCTACTGCTGGCAGCACTGTTTCATTCCTTAACCCATGAAAATTGTGTGGATAGAAATAGTCTGTCTATCAATTGACTGGCACCGTCCCCTTAAATAAAGTATAAAGTAAATAATGTAGCTAGGTTGGTAGGTGACTAGTATCTGATATATTATATTTGACGTATATTGATATGTATTATTATTTATTTTGGATATTATGATATTACAAGAGTGTGTTTGATATGTATGTACCTTTGGATCCTGAAGAAGCTCCGTAAATGGAGCAAAACGCGTTAATCCACAAGCATATCATGTGACCCAATTTTAGTTTATGTGATGCATTTTAGACATGCACTGTTATAATTGTGTTTAATATTCATTGCTTGAAATTCCCAAAAAATATGGAATATCCTTTTTAATCTTTACTGGTTTTGTTGCTGATATATAGGCACATTCAAATCCTCACATCCAGGTTTGGTAGATTTTTTCCCCTTGTTGTCCTTTTCCCTCCCCTTCCCTACTAGTCACCTACCAACCTGGCAACATTATTTACTTTATCGTTCCTTAACCCTTGGACTCTCCCAGTTGCCTTACCATTCAGCCAGTCTCAGATATTGGTCAGTATGTGCCTACCAGCTATCATGTGTTCCTGGATGTTTCCGATAAGAAGACAGCCAATGTGTTGCCACCTCATCACTCCTTTGACTGTCCTATAGAGCTCCTTCCAGATGCAGAAATTCCTTTTGGTCAGATTTTCCCATTATCAGAAATAGAGCTGGAGGTTCTACGACTCCACATAAACGAGAATCTGGGAAAAGGATTTATCCGTCCATCATCTTCCCCTGCAGAAGCAGGAATCTTCTTTGTTTAAAAGAAGGATCGTATACTCAGACCTTGTGTAGATTACAGGGAGTTAAACAAAATTACTATTAACCTCTCTCCCTCTCATACCCAAACTATTTCAAAGATTTAGAGTAGCTAAAGTTTTTACTAAACTGGATCTCCGAGGTGCCTACAACTTAGTCCAAATTAGATGCATCGTACATGTCCATAGAATGTAGTAAAGGCTGTAAGGCTGGAGGAGCACGCCGGGGAGATGAGGTGGTATCAATTTGCGGGTCAGATGTGATGTTAAAATCCCCGCATATGACAACAGAACCTCGTGTCAGGGAAGTGGCCATACGCAAAATCTTCCTCCAGAAACGGAGTTGATGTGTATTGGGGGAGTATGCATTGATCAACGTTAGTGGCATGTTGTTCACTTCACAGATAACTATAACATACCTCCCATTGGGATCAGTTTTAAGGTCCACTAATGAGAATGCCACAGAGTCTCTAACCGCAATCAGTACTCCTTTTCTCTTTTGGGAAGCAGATGCCTGAAAGATGTGCGGAAAGTTCTTGTGAGCTATAGTGGGGGCGGAGGTCTGCTGTAGGTGGGTTTCCTGTATACACAAAACATCGCTCTGAAGTTTCAGCGCTTCAGACCACAGAGATGACCTCTTGGCCGGGTGATTTAGGCCCCGAACATTAAAGGTTGTTATTTTAATGGGCATATACTGTCGATATTAGAGGGGTCAGAGTACCTGTAGCTAGACGCATCAGATGAGCTTCAGAGTGGAGATCCACGGTGGTGCAGGAATACACAACTGGGCGACGGCTGTCGGGTGGTCCCAGACGTAGAGACGTTCCAGGTTTCCTTATGGTGAGCTGACCACATTGGTGGAGGCTAGGGAAACACTCATAGGGAGAGAAAACAGAAGGAATGAATAAAGAAAAAGTCAGTAAAAAAATGAGAATGGTCTCGAATGCAGTCTTGCTGCATAACATTGCGAGGGGGAAAAAGTACTAGTGGCCTGAGCAGCCATATGCCCAGGGACATTCAGGTATCGGTATCGTGAGGCGGCGTACCCTTGGAGGATTTCTTCCCCTTCTTCCCATACGTGACTGTGTGCCACTCTTCCGGGAGAGGAGACACCCTATTTGACGGTGTAGTGAGAGCAGCTCCGGGAGTAGGGAGGATTCCCCATGACTGAAGCAGATCCAGGCCCGCTTGCAGAGATGTGATGGTGTGGGCCTTGTTGTTGTATGTGACAGTCAATTTGACCGGGAACCCCCACTTGTAGATGATGGCATGATTTCTCAACGCCTTAGTAAGCTGTTGGAGGTTTCTCCGTTTTTGGAGAGTATGTTGGGATAAGTCAGCGAATAGCTGAATCCTGGCATACTTATCCGGAACAGGAGTCATTTTGCGGAACTCTGACATCAAACGGTCTTTTATATGGTACAAATGAATCCTCATGATGACATCCCTTGGAATGTCTTCAGAGATGTGGGAAGGTTTATGGAGGCGATGTATGCGATCAATCACCAGCTCGGAAGAGGGTGCAGATGGCAGGACTGCATGGATCAGATCCCTGGCATATCGCTCTAGATCGTTGGGCTGTACAGATTCGGGGACCCCCCGGATCTTGACATTATTACGCCGTGACCTGTCCTCCATATCTGCAATTTTGTCCTTTAACTTGTCTATCTCTTCCTCATGGCTGTAGTGGGAGTCAATTAGCTCGTTATGGGATGCAGCAAATTCCCCCATTTTGCCCTCCACTTTGTCCATGCGGCCTCCCAAGGCCCTGACCTCTCCTTTAAACGATTTAACACAGGCCATGAAATCAGCGTGCATGGAGGCCCTAAGGGACATCATCATGTCTCTCAGCTTCACCTCCGAGACCGGCCGGTCACTGACAGGGAAAGAGTCTATATTGAAAGCAAGCTCCCTAGTAGAGTTCAGAGATGAAACCTCCTCATGGCTTACCTCCCCAGATGGTGAGTCCTCTGTCAGCCGTGGCCTGCTCTTCGCCGGGCTCCCGGTGAGCGGTGTCGAGGCCGTTGGAGATCGGGGCTGGCCTGCCTTCTGGCACTGTGGAGGTGTAGGGCTGGGATGCGCCGGAGAGGTCCCGCTCGAGGAGGCCGGGGAGCTGCTGCCAGCGCCATCTTGGTTCCGTTGCTGGCTGTGGGGCATGAAGAAGTGCTGGAGTTGACGGGGTTGCCCACCGTCCTTCTTCTCCCTAGCCATATCGATGGATGTAGGAGGATTTAGTGAAGCCGATGAGGGTCTTGGCAAGGTGATCGGTGAAGTTAGGGCGCCGATGTTGCTGGATATCGTCCCTGTGTTGGCGGAGCGGCGAGCTCACACGTCCATACGGCTACGCGGCGGCCACGCCCCAGGTCAATTTATTTTATTTAGTAATCCAATAGGATTACAATATATCAGTGTGTTTGTGCGTTTTACTTTTTGAATTTGCCGCAGGTTCTACCCCCCTGTGACGCGACGATCGCAGGGAATGGAAGCCGGGGCATACAGCATCAGGTGGAAGATCCAGACAAAGTACACTGCTGGAATACATCACGGGATCCTGGGGACAAGGTAATTAACCTCTTCCATGATCCAGCTACTTCTCCCTGGCGGTACCCAGAGGCCTGGCAAGGTGGTTGGATTGGATCATAAATATAGAAGAGCCTGGCCAGCAAGGGTTGTTGTTGGGTGGAAAATGGAGTGTTGAGACTAGAGTCATGAGGCCTGGGAGGGAACCCTGGGGCTGGGGGGCTCTACCTCCAAGCTGGAGCTAAGGAGAGAGGAAGAGAAGTTGCAGAGGGATCTCCACTAACCGACCGTCTCATCCAGGAGACACCCTGCCAAACAAGCAAAGATCTTTCCAGCAGGAGGCCTGAACATCAGTCTATGCAAGCAGCAGGATTCATGGGATAGAGTGAGTAACTCTATCCCAGTGTTTCTCAACCTTTTTTGAGTCAAGGCGCCCTATAAGATTCTGCACAATCTTGCGTCACCCCATTCTAAAATGTTAAAAACAAAAATGAATAGTTTTCCATAATGCAGCAACATCCATACACGTAGGACACCCAATGTTAGAGCTGATTTATTCCTCCACCGTTGCAAACTGGTACTGTTTAATATTCCAGTATTTCTCTTCTCCCTCACTTTCTCTCCTTCACTCAGCTAATGTGACTCCAGTGCTGACAGCAGTGTTAATTTCGTCGACTAAAACCGACTAAAACGTTTTCGTCGACTAACACAATTCAGATGACTAAAATACGACTAAAACTAAAATGGCATTTTAGTCTTAAGACTAAAATACGACTAAAACTAAAATGGCATTTTAGTCAAAAGACTATAACTAAAACTAAATCGAAATTTGCTGCCAAAAATTAACACTGGTGCATGCTCAAAGCATAAATAATAACATATTAGATTTTTCACTCCAGGACCAGCAGTAGTATATAATGAGTTTGGAAATTGTAGAGAAATGCTTAAATAATGCATTACAAATTACAATTGAACTACACCCATTTGATTATAGATGACTAAAATGAGTTTTAGTCGACTAAAATGTAGGGCGTTTTAGTCGACTAAAATATACTGGAGTTTTAGTCGACTAAATACGACTAAAACTAAAACACTGGCAGAAGACTAAAATGGGACTAAAACTAAAATGCCATTTTAGTCCTAAGACTAAGACTAAAACTAAATTGAAATTTGCTGCCAAAATTAACACTGGCTGACAGAGAGGGGCACAGGAAGGTTAATCAAGGATGCTGCGCACGTGCCCGACGTCCCCCTTATCAATCTAAAATGTCATTGGCTTCATCCACCCGCTTGTTTGTACACAATTTTTGATCAATTTTGCCAAGGCACCCCTGAAGAAACCTAAAGGCACCCTGGTTAAAAAAGGCTGCTCTACCTGATCACCTCAAGGGCCAATAAGGGAGAAGCCTGCCAGATGCAATTAGCATGCTTTATTGGGACAGTGCCACTGCTAACCTAAATCCCTTGCTCTGGGACATTTTCAAGACAGCCAGGTGGGCTTCTATTTCTACCAAATAGAATCAACACTCCTACTGTATATACAGTTGAGATGTTTCTATTTTCTACCAAGGGAACACAGCGCTCCTACATACAGTTGAGATGTTGCTACTCTCTACTAAGGAGACACAACTCCAACAATACCTTAAAAAAGTATTCATACCCCTTTACATTTTCCACATTTTGTCATGTTACCAAAAACGTAAATGTACTGTATTGGGATTTTATGTGATAGACCAACACAAAGTGTCACATAATTGTGAACTGGAAGGAAAATGATAAATGGTTTTCAAATTTCTTTACAAATACATTTCTGAAAAGTTTGGCATGAATTTATATTCAGCCCCTTTTACTTTGATACCCCTAATTAAAATCTAGTGGAACCAATTGCCTTCAAAAGTTACCTAATTAGTAAATAGAGTAGATCTTTGTGTAATTTAATCTAAGTACAGCTGTTCTGTGAAGTCCTCAGGTTTGTTAGAGAACCTTAGTGAACAAACAGCATCATGAAGTCCAAGGAACACACCAGACAGGTCAGGGATAAAGTTGCGGAGAAGTTTAAAGCAGGGTTAGGTTATAAAAAAAAAATCCCAAGCTTTGAACATCTCGCCGAACACTGTTCAATCCATCATTCGAAAATGGAAAGAGTATGGCACAACTGCAAACCTACTGTCGACCTACACTGACAGGCTGAGCAAGGACAGCATTAATAAGAGAAGCAGCCAAGAGGCGCATGGTAACTCTGGAAGAGCTGCAGAGATCCACAGCTCAGGTGGGAGAATCTGTCCACAGGACAACTGTTAGTCGTGCACTCTGCATATCTGGCCTTTATGGAAGAGTGGCAAGAAGAAATCCATTGTTGAAAGAAAGATCAAGTTTTGTTTTCAGTAGGCAAGAAGCCATGTGAGGGACACATCAAACATGTGAAAGAAGGTGCTCTGGTCAGATCAAACTTTTTGGCCTAAAAGCAAAACGCAGAAAAATAAACATGGTGTTGGCTGCATCATGTTGTGGGGATGCTTTTCTTCAGCAGGGACAGGGAAGCTGGTCAGAGTTGATGGGAAGATGGATGGAGCCAAATACAGGGCAACCTTAGAAGAAAACCTGTTGAGAGTCTGCAAAAGACTTGAGACTGGGGTGGAGGTTCATCTTCCAGCAAAAAAATACAGCCAGAGCTACAATGGAATGGTTTATATCAAAGCATATTCATATGTTAGAATGGCCCAGTGAAAGTCCAGACCTAAATACAATTGAGAATCTATGGCAAGACTTGAAATTTCTGTTCACAGACACTCTCCATCCCATCTGAAAGAACTTGAGCTATTTTGCAAAGAAGATTGGGCAAAAATGTCACTCTCTAGATGTGCAAAGCTGGTAGAGACATACCCAAAAAGACTTGCAGCTGTATTTGCAGTGAAAGGTGGTTCTACAAAGTATTGACTCAGGGGGGCTAAATACAAATGCACGCCATGCTTTTTAGATTTGTATAAAAAATTTAAAACCATTTATCTTTTTCCTTCCAGTTATGTGCCACTTTATGTTGGGCTATCACATAAAATCTCAATAAAATACATACACATTTTTGGTTGTAACATAACAAAATGTGGAAAATGTCAAGGGGTATGAATACTTTTTAAATGCACTGTACATACAGTGAGACCTTGCTACTTTCCATTAAGGGGGCATAGAGCTCCTGCACACAGTTGGGACTTTGCTATTTTCATTAAGGGACATAGAGATAATGCCTACAGTGATAATATTTACTACTGATCCAGTAAGGACTGATTTTACTCCGGAGGAAGTCTAGAATTCATTTTGCAAGTTGTACATAGAGAAGTTGTCCTCCAAGTTGTTGCTGAATTCAGTTTTGGGCATTCCATGACCCCTTTACCCCATTCAAGTTATTTTCCTTCAATAAAACATAAAAACAAATCCAAAGACTAGTCTTCTGTGTTTACATGCAAGTTGGAAAATGTGTGTTGCCTGGTTGTGCAGGATTAGGGGGACCCAAAATCCAGTGTCCCTCTAGGGGGTAGCGCTAAACATATATTATATGTATCTTTCACTACCTGTTTTTAAACAACAAAAAAAATACTTTTTATCAACAAACAGAAATGACCAATGCAAAGTGGAAGAAATGGACCTATGTTTTTGGAAGAAATGGACCTATGCAACTCGTCTCTGTTCTGCCCCTGCTCAGTCCACGCTGGCTGTGATTGACAGCAGCTGGAGCTAATGGCTCCCACTGCTGTCTCTTAGTCAATGAGGGGGCAGAGACCTGAAAGAGCAGCTGCTCGTATGCACATTGCTGGGTCACAATCGGGCTCAGGTAAGTATTAGGGGGGGGGGGCTGCGGGGAGAACAGCATATAGAATGTTTTTTACCTTCGTGCATAGAATACATAAAGGTGAAAAACCTTCATTCTTTAGAACCACTTTAACTCTTTTTTATCATTCCTGGAAAAGACTTTACAAAGATAAGACCCAATCTCCATATTTTACTTTTGAAGCCGTTCTCTAGAAATATGATATTTTCACAAAATGCACATTTAGATTTTGCAGATCTGTCTATAAAAACCTTTTCACTGTTAGGTCCGAACAGCATACAGACTTACAGCACTGCCTGCAGCTGGCCAGGTCCGTACGCCGTACGGACCTCATTTCTCCTTCTGCTATAAGCTCACGATCACTTCAGTGACCATAAACTTATAGTAAAATTGTTCAGCAGACTCTGCTGAACAATTCTATAACTCTGATCAGCATATTACAATAAGTTATTAATCTAAAATGTGACCCCCCCCCTCCCACTGCCTGCCCTGGCCGCTAAAATGCCTCCCCCCCTCCTCTGCCACTGTCACCCACTCCCCAGCACACCTGTCACCCCTAATAGGAGCTGCTTACCCACCCCCCCCCCCACCATCCGCCAGCACCCGATCTCTGTTGCTGGATGCAATTATCGGCTTCACCCTGCTGCCTTTCCCACCAACAATTGCATTTACTCCAGACGCAGTTCTAAGAAAAAATGTAATTGTGCCTGTAAAAAAAAAAAAAAAAAAATTCAAAATATATAAAATTTTCCCTGTAAAAAAAAAAAAACATAACCCCCCCCCCATAGTAGAGCCCCTTTCACATGGGCCAACCGATTGGGTCCGCCTGTCAGTTTTTCAGGTGGACCCAATTGGACCCTCCTTTGTCCTCTATGGAGCGGCAGATATAAACTAACTTATGTCCGTTTACGTCCAACCCAATCTGCTAAAAGCAGAGGGATGGGGATGAGGAAACAATCCGCTGCTTTTCCCCGCCTGTTTTAACCCCATTTTTGCAGACAAATGTGCCACATGTATTGCACATGGTTGCGGGGCATTTGGGGGACTTCCCCATTGACTTGAGTGTTTAGTATTTAGTGGGTGCAAAGCAACTTTGCTGTGGGTGCAAAGCGACAGGTTGCAGCTCCATCCATCCAGAGTTTCATCCAAAAGTGGAAGCTCAGCTTTACTGCTTCCTCCCCCCCCCCCCCCCCACGGTGCCATATTTGGCACCTTTCGGGGGGCAGATACCTGTCAAAAACAGGTACCAGCTCCCACTTCCTTGTAGGGGCGCCGCAGTGACCTACGTCATTTTCAGGCCTCTCCTCCCGGGACCATTAAGAAAAGCACAGCAGGACTTGCGCATGCGCAGTAGGAAACAGGCAGTGAAGCCGCAAGACTTCACTTCCTTTTTCCCTGAGTAAGGATGCCGGCGCCTGCATCCAGAGAGAATGGACAGGTCGGCTTTGGGTGCCGACATCATGGGCTCCTTGGACAGGTAAGTGTCCTTATATTAAAAGTCAGCAGCTACAGTATTTTTAGCTGCAGACTTTTATTTCCCCCCCCCCCCACTCTGGAACTCCTCTTTAAGGGGGGGGCATTGGCGGGTGGAAGAAACCCAGCTCAACAGCACATATTTGCACCTGCCCTACCGCAAATCTAAACAAGGCCTTGGAGGTGCTATAAAGGGAGTGAGAACAGTTATGTGAAGGAGGGTGCTATAAAGGGGGTGGGGATAGTTATCTCAAGGGGGCTGCTATATAGGGGGTGGGGACAGTTTTGTGAAAGGGGGGTGCTATAAAGGGGGTGAAGACAGGAATGTGAAGGGTCGCTGGGGACTGCAATTTGAAGGAGGAGTACTATTAAGGGGGCGAGGACAGGAATGTGAAGGGGGGGATGATGTGCAGAGGGACTGAGAACACTGATGTAATAAAATGTATTGTGATGTGAAAAATCTGAGGCTAGGTTTACATTATTGCGTAACGTGTGTATGCGGCCCATTTATTTCAGTGGGCTGCCTTATAAGCAGAAACACAGAAAATAAGTCCCTGACCTTTTTATTTATTTATTTTTTATTGCACTGCACCAAGCTGCATGGTACTGTGGCACTCGTAAAGATGTGCCACGTTTGCCCATTGTGCAGAGGTGCAATTAAGAACCAAACATTTGATTCGGACCTCAGCTGGAAGAAAATTTTACTGACTGGACCTTCATGAATTTTAATTCAATACCCCTGGTAAAGTAAAACAGATTTCACACAAATATGCTATATACTTTATTGAAGCAAACAAAAACTGTTAAGGGAAGAATAGGAACATCTGTTTACAGATTAACGATAGAACAGTAGGACAGCTGCCTCAGTGATCTCCTTGGTGGAACTCCATCCTGTGTGGGTTCCATAGCCGTCCCAGTCAAAAGATGCAAAGTCTCCACACTGACGAGGTGCTCCTTCGGGCATGTATCCAGCTCCTCCAATGCAATGCTAAGAAAGTGATATTAGTATGAAATAATAACAACTGATTAGCACAACTTAGAATAACAATTTAAAGAAGAATCCTCCAAACTCTCAAACTCTAAGTGGAAGGGCTTTTCCTAAGCAAAATATGGAAATATTAATCATGAATTAAAATTAAATTCTGGGCACAAACTTTCATTTAACTATATTCCCTAATAACCACAAGTGATAAAAATCCACTTTGTGTGCTCAAATGCATTTACAAATTACAGTTATCAACTTGTAAAGTAGTGGTGACATTGTTTCTGTGCTGTACAGAGGGCAGGCTGTAGGAGAGACCCAGCAGGTTACTACAGGAGGGGGCAGAGACAAGACCAGTCACTCTGCATGAGAAGAGAGAGCAGCAGTGACTGGTCTTTGTTACAAGACACTCCAGCACAGAGTTTCACACTAGATCACTGCACAGATCAGCAAGAAATACACAAAGCACAACAAGATTCAAGTAGGTACAATAATCTACATGCCTCTTATATTCAGAAAATATTTTCTTATCTCCACATTCAGCTTTATTTAAAAATATAATTTTCTGCAAATGTAGCACCTTCTAGCTAGTGTATATAGCTAGCTGTTAGTGTAGGTAAATTGGTTTGGTTGAGAGCTAGGCATGGGCTAAATCTTGGTCATGGTTGTGTGACTCAGGGACATTGGATGACTCAGCAGACAGCTCTTCTGGTGCATCCCCCTGCTTTCTGGAACCTTGGAGAGGGTTCTAGATGTAGTGGATGGAGGCTAGGAGGGGCTGTTTGGCATATTTATGAGGTCCCTGACCAATCCCCAGCAAATGGGCTGGCAGGGGCAGTCGGATGGAGATGGAGTGCTAAGGAGGCTGTCGATGGGCCCTTAAGGGTGCACTCTAGTCTGAGGGGTGACTTTGGGCCTCGGGTGCTGGAGGGATCGTCTATATCACATTAAGGAATCCTTTCCTGGACGCATGGGAGCAAGTGTGAGGATAGCAGGAGCAGGTCAGCACATCTGGGAGATCTAAGAAGTTAGCCAGGTGAGCTGGTGAGTGTCACTCTGGAGGACTGTGGAAAAGTTAGCCAGGAGGACTAGTAAAAGGGACAGCTGCAGCCAGGTGGGTTGGCAGTGCCTGAAGAGGTGGTGCTGGGCTCAGTGACCACAAGAGGAAGTGCTGAAAATGTGTTAGCTGTGTCTCTCAAACGTTCTACAAGTATAGGGGCTGCGAGTCCCTGCCTGTAATGGGCCATTACTACAAACCCTTTTAGAGTGACACAGCTGGGAGTACTGCAAGCAAGTGAGTGCTGGAGGAAGCAGAGGAGTATATATAGACTGTATATAGGAAAAGTTGTCCCTGAAGTTGTTCTGAAGTCAATTGGGCATCCCATAATTTTCCAATCCCTATCCAGTTACATAGTTACATAGTTACATAGTTAGTGAGGTTGAAAAAAGACATAAGTCCATCCAGTTCAACCTATGATGTGTGTGTTTGCTTTTAACCGTACATTGTATACCCCTGTATGTTGTGGTCCATCCAATAGTTTTTTGAAACTATCAATGCTCCCCGCTGATACGACTGCTCCAAGTTCTAATCCATCAATAAAGCAAACAAAAAAAAAAAAAAAACAAAGTACAGGACTGTTTTCTGATTCTGGAGTGACTGTAAAAATATGGTGTGCTTGACTGTGCAGAGTGGGGGTTCCCTTTCTAATTGCGGCTCCTTAGGGAGTGTGCTACACAAATAAATGATAAAAGTTGCTTAAAATAAAAAGGTCCTCCCATGTGGTATGAAACAAAAAGCTCTTGCAATGCTTTGTGAACTGTAGGAATTACCTGCTGATTCACTGAACACAGTATTAAATATCCCACCTGCTTTGGACCTTTCAGCATTATCATACAGGTCATTGGGGATATGTTTTGGAATAAATGGTTTTGCTGTGGGGTCCAAGAATAACTCATTACAACTAAAGGTGTCACACATATAATATGCAGCCTCTTAATCTCAGATGAATTATTTTTCCATAAAATATAGTTGATAATTATTATATTAGTCGTCCCTTTGCAATAATCCCTATTTCCCCCCTTCTCATAAGCAAGATACGCAACATAAATTCTAACATATAACCCATGTATACAGATGTTTCACAAATACTAGGTCTTAGTGTATAATGTACAACAATGGCTTCTATGCTTTTCTGTGGCAAAACATCTTAGCCTACAAAAAAGAAAGCAATGGGGTTTAATTTACTAAAAACAAACAGGCTGTTCAAAGGAATTTCTACCTTGCAAGTGAATTTTGCCATAGGATGTGTTGAAAATTCACTTTGTGAAAGATACCAAGGAAAAAAAACTGTTTTTTTGTCTGCACATGATTGGATGATGGAAGTCAGCAGAGCTTTACCTCTTCTCTAAGCTAAGGGAAAATTCCCTTTCAAAATCAACAGCTTATTGCCATTAGTGAACCAACCTTATTGTGTCAGTATTAAAGAAATAATAATGCTTACATGCTCTACATTGCAGCCTGTCACTTTCACACCAGCACAAAGAGCCAGGGGAGCTCTTTCTGCATTAATAGCTCGGAACTGGACAAAGCCAGCAGTAAACTCTCCTGTAGAGAAAGAAAGGTGCATTAACATTGTGACAACATTTTTAAAAAAGGTAAATTGATCTGAGCAAATATTGAAATATCACAACATATAAAGTGCACACTTAAAGTGATGTTCAAATAAAGTGCTTATCAAATAAAGTGCTATCGTGCACGTGCAAAAAGTCCTCAACTGTATCAAACAGTATTGTATAAGTGCTATAAGTGCTAGTAAAAAGCCAATTAACTATAGGATATAAAAAAAGTATGGAAACACAGTCCAGATTGGCACTGGTGTGCAACAAAAAGATTCAGCAGTCCGATATAGTGAAGTCTCTAGAGTCCAATGGCTATGTATAACGTGAAAGATATAAACCAAGACAAGGTGGGTAATCAGGTGGAAAGCACACTACCGAAAAGGTAAACTTAAAGGAGTGACCCCGTGCTGGGCGGTGAGGTGCTAGGTGATCCCTTCTGGTAGAAAAACTCACTCACCAGAAGCACCCACCCCACACAGGGGTATAAGGCGGGTGTATAACGATCAAAGGATCCCAGTATCTCCCCTCCTCCTGGGTCGGTAGGTCCTGGAAATAGTCTCGGCGGTCCTAACTGCGGG
Source organism: Pelophylax lessonae (assembly GCF_965119305.1). Classification (NCBI taxonomy): domain Eukaryota; kingdom Metazoa; phylum Chordata; class Amphibia; order Anura; family Ranidae; genus Pelophylax; species Pelophylax lessonae. Next base: position 129,047,345 of record NC_138776.1, read on the forward strand.
TATCCCTAGAATGGCAGTGGGTCCTAATGTTCTCTTATGGGCCGGGGTTAGTCCAAAATGTCCACCAGAAAGATCTCACAGCCGTATGCCAAGGGACAACAGATAGACAGGGCACATAGCGTAATATTGGCATACGGCTGTGAGATCTTTCTGGTGGACATCTCGGACTAACCCCGGCCCATAAGAGAACATTAGGACCCACTGTCATTCTAGGGATACCCGCAGTTAGGACCGCCGAGACTATTTCCAGGACCTACCGACCCAGGAGGAGGGGAGATACTGGGATCCTTTGATCGTTATACACCCGCCTTATACCCCTGTGTGGGGTGGGTGCTTCTGGTGAGTGAGTTTTTCTACCAGAAGGGATCACCTAGCACCTCACCGCCCAGCACGGGGTCACTCCTTTAAGTTTACCTTTTCGGTAGTGTGCTTTCCACCTGATTACCCACCTTGTCTTGGTTTATATCTTTCACGTTATACATAGCCATTGGACTCTAGAGACTTCACTATATCGGACTGCTGAATCTTTTTGTTGCACACCAGTGCCAATCTGGACTGTGTTTCCATACTTTTTTTATATCCTAGAGTTAATTGGCTTTTTACTAGCACTTATAGCACTTATACAATACTGTTTGATACAGTTGAGAACTTTGTGCACGTGCACGATAGCATTTTATTCGATAAGCACTTTATTTGAACATCACTTTAAGTGTGCACTTTATATGTTGTGATATTACAATATTTGCACTTGTCACTTTATTGCGTTACCACTTCATATGTTTACATTGCACATCGATTTCTAATTTACTTAAGGCAGCGCCAACACCCATCTCCTATTCATTTTATATTTAGTCTCCGGACTAATATTCTGGGAGGCTGCAGCCTTACAACTACCTTTTATATTTTATACATTTTTTTATTTACCACACACCTGTATTTTATATATTTATATTTTCACATTGTCACTTACATCTGCACATTTTTGCTTTTGCACATCCAAATAGAGACTTTTGCGTGGAGTTTATGCCTTCTAAATTGATCTGAGCGGCTGACTTTAACTTCTGCATGGATCTAAAGGCAGACAGACAGTATATTGCATGCACTAGGGAAGAAAAGTCGCCCCGTTAAGCTGGTGAAGAAAAAACTGTATCAATCCCAGATGATAAATGTATGGAGAATACAATATCCAAGGGTAAAAGATTATATATTTTACTCCTCAGTGCATGGGACACATTCTAGATTTGATTATATAATGGTAGACCATAGATGGTTGGACTCAATAGGTAAAACATCTATAGAAATAATATCTCTCTCAGACCATCCCCAGGTAATAATGAAGATGAAAACAGCAAAACATCAAAACAGGACAGGTACCTGGAGGCTAAATGAGGAGCTGATACAATACAAAGGAGTGGAAGGTAAAATAAAAAAAACAACAACAATACTTCCAGTTAAATTAAACCCCAAGGATTTCAGGGGCGCATAAGGCATATATTGGGGGTATCTTGATTTCAACAGGGCTAAAAAGAAGAGGGAAAGGGTACGTAGTATAGAAGTATTAATAAAAGAAATATATGAATTAGAACAACTACATAAAAAGACAGCCGGCTCAAAAGTACAACATACCCTAATATTAAAAAGAGAAGAACTAGAAGAGTTAATGGAAAAGGAAACAAGAAAGGTATTTAAAAGAGTGGCCAAAGAAAGATACCAGTGGGGAAATAAATCAGGGAAACACTTAGCAAATATTTAAAAAAAAATTAAAAATCAGCAAATTTTATAGGGAAAATTAAAGACAATAAAGGGGAGATGATATACCGAACATCGAAAATATCAGAAGTATTCCAAAACTATTATAGTTCCCTGTTTTTAGTAAGACATAAAGGGTCACAGGAAGTAGAATTAAAAAGAACACAGATAATACAAGAATATATTAAAGAAGTAAACTTTCCTAAAATACCAGCTGAAAAATTATAGACATTAGAATATTTAATAACACAAGAAGAGATTGAAACAGTATTAAAAAGTACAGCAACAGGAAAGAGCCCAGAACCTGATGGGTTCCCATCTCGATATTATAAAAGTTTTAGAGAACAACTGGTACCAAAATTATGTGCATATATGAATGGATTAGGAGAAAGGAGGGGAAGAGAAAAGAATCACTGGAGACTCATATTACAGTGATAACTAAAGAGGGGAAGGATGCAGTGCCGGGACAAGGTCATCTGGTGCCCAGGGTGAAGATGGCAAACGGCGCCCCCCCCCCCCAGATATGAAGAAAGAGTCAGTGTCATTTCAAAACAAGAAAATGCTTAAAACAATACAAATCAAATCAGTTTTGCTTCCCTACTGACAGGACAGAGCTCTGCCTTGTTTACATAGTATGTGTCTTCCCAACAATCGATGGATGCTGGTGGTCATCCATTGGCCGTCACACGCTGATCGGCATCTGCTGTGTATTAACACAGCACAGCCGGGTCGCCCGTGGCGCATGTGTGTGCCCCCTATTTGGGAGTGCCGGATTAGGTACCTAGTATGTGATCCAGTGCAGCAGAGCCACTGTATATGTGATACGGTCGGCAAGCAGATAATAATGACCACCAGCATCAGTCCCAGTTTCTGCAATTATATCCCCCAGCATCGATGCCAGTTTAGAAAATAACAACTCTCAGCAGAAATGGCAGTCTCCCTAATAACAACCGCCAACATCAGTGCCCTGCCAGAAAGTAACTGAAGAAATGTGAAAAAAAAATGGTTAAAAACAAGTAAATATGATATACTTTTCTATCTATTCACTAATGCTGCACGAGGATTAAAAAATAATCAATTTTGATCAGGAGAGTGAAGTACCACTTTAAAGATCACCTGTCTTTCACTACTCATCATAGGGGTTAACTTCCAACATAATCTGTCAACATGTGCTGTGCTTGGGTCCCCAGTTCTGCACCCCAAATACCAGCATACTAACTGGTTTCAATTCTTCTTCTTGCTGAATTTCAACTTTACTTTATAAGGAAAATGCAGCTGCTGACCACAAGCTAGAGGCTCCAATGTAGATGGAAATCAGGTCAGGATCAAAAGAAATGACATCTCCCACAGATTTGTTAAGCCAGCTGGTGACTATGGTCAGTCTACGACACCAACAACTGAGATCACTTTAAAATGGATCAGTTCTTATATACATGAACCAGATTCAGCACAATACAGCTGGGTCCTGACAATAGGAATGGCCTGGGGCAGTTTATGTCCCCTGTGTCTAGTGTGATTGCGGACATTACAGCCACATCAGTCCCTTGTGTAGACATGGATTGCTGAACTTCATACAAGCCCATGCCAAGGAATGGAGACAGTCAGCAACCATCAATGGAGCTATTCTCACATCACCCATCACTTTCACATCTAAGGAGGCACCTGCCTGGGCTCTGTACATCCCTACAGTGTACTGGCTCTGTGACAGCTACTTGCCAAGCAGCACAGCACTGCAACAGCCGTTGAGTTTCAAAAGCCTCAACACACACACACACACACACAGACACACACAGACACACACAGACGCACACACAGACAGAAACACAACACACAGACACACACACCACACAGACACACACACAGAGACACACACAGAGATACCACACAGACACACACACAGAGACACCACACAAACACAGACAAACACACACCACACAGACACACAGATGCACACACCACACAGACACACAAACCACACAGACACACACACCGACACACACACACACCACACAGACACACACACCACACAGACACACAGCACACAGACACACACACAGAGACACACAAAGACACACACAGACACACCACACACACAGACACACACACCACACAGACACACACCACACACACAAACAGACACACAAAGACACACACAGACACACACAGACACACCACACACACACCACACAGACACAGAGACACACACACCACACAGACACACACACACACAGACACACACACACACAGACACACACACACAGAGACACACACACCCACACACACACAACACACACAGAGACACCACACACACACACACACACCACACAGACACACACACAGACACACACACACAGACACACACACACACACATACAGACACAGACACACACAGACACACACACACACACAGAAACACACAGACACACGCAGACACACACACAGACACACACACACACAGACACACACACAGACACAACCACACTTCACCTAGAGGTCCACATTGGCCCCGCCCACACTCATCACATTCTATCACCGCCATACATCACTGCTGCTACTTCTACTGGGTTCTATAGAGGCAGGCTGTAGATTGGTGATCACTGCTCACCTCCATTCATTGCTACATGCTATATACACAGCCAGACAGGAGATTGACAATAACTGCTCACCTCCATACATTGTACATCATCGAGTGTTTCCACTTCCTGGCCCGCCCACCTCCTATCCGACCTGTAGAACAAGGGCTAGAAAAGAGTCACAGGTGCTGGATGGGTGGGCCAGCCAGTAAGTGGGCGGGTCAGCCGGCAGATGGGCTGGGACAGAAGCGTGGAATATGCCTGGACTAGATATGGGCAGATATAATACTAAAGCCTTACAGGAGGTGGGCGGGCTGGGACGCGGGCACAGAGGCAAACAGTAAATATCTAAGAATACAGAATCCTTACAGATAGTGTGCGGGCGGCCGGCGGGGACAGAAGCCAAAAGCTAGTCCTGTCACTGAGATAGAAGAGATAACGATCCCAACCCGCCCACCTCAACACTGCGCCCAGGGCAGGTGCCCGCTCTGCCCCCCCCCCCTTGTACCGGCTCTGTAAGGATGTCACTTTATGCTCCAGTTATAGACCAATAGCATTGTTAAACATAGATACAAAGTTATATGCAAAAGTTTTGGCTTCTAGATTTATAGAGTTGATGCCTGATTGGATCCATGCAGATCAAACTGGATTTATCCCGGGGAGAAAGGGTAAGGATAATGGGATAAGAACCTGTTTCCTTATGCAAAAGATGAGAAGTAGAAGGTCCCCAGGGCTACTCTTGTCAATTGATGCCAAAAAGGCATTTGACAGGGTAGACTGGGGATTTATGATAAACACAATAGAGGCTGTGGAAATAGGCCCAAGGATGGGCCAATGGATTAAAACCTACAAATGGATAAAAAGCCTACAGCCTCAGTGAATGGGATGCTGTCCACCTTATTCAAAATGCATAACGGTACAAGACAAGGGTGCCCGCTCTCTCCCACCCTGTTTGTGTTGTCATTGGAGCCTTTATTGTCAACCATATGAAATAACGCGGATATTGGGGGAGTGATGATCAGAGATGAAGAGCATAAGATAGTGGCATATGCCAATGACATCTAGCGATGAGCTAAATGTTCGAGTTAGATGGTAAAGGGTTTCCGCGATAATGGAAAAAATTAAATTAAATATATGACTGCAGCCTACCTCAAAATATAGCAAGCTATATTTAACAAATATGGGGGGAGTGGAGGTAAGTGGCGCTGTCTAAATTAGGAAATAGGGAATATAAATATATTGGTGGGTCAATTAATATTGTGTAATAAATAGAGTAAAATGTGTTGAAATATTAAATACACAAAGTAAAAAGTGATATACAGTGAATAATTAAAAATATAAAGAATGTTGAAATTGTTAAATATTTTGGGAAAGTAAAAGTGTATAAAGTTATTCCAATATAAGTGTCATAAAAATAAATAAATTCTGTGTGTAACAATCAAATGTGTAAAACTGAGCCACTTATAAACCACACTTATAAAATCAATCAATAAAGTGATACATTGTTGCATAAATAAATAAATTAAATATTGTTAAATTACAGTGCTCTTATTCAAGTGCATACATCTGCTAGTGATCAGAGGTTATATGGCAATATTTAAATTAGGTGAATCAAATTATAATAAATCAGATCATATGCAATGTCCCAGCAACTTGCGTAAAAAGTCCAAAAAAAAATATATAAAAAATAAAAATATAAAAAATAAATAAATAGTGCCACAAATACACAATCAGGTGTAGATAAGTCCCAAAATAGAGAGGAGGGAAAAAAATGTCAGGAGGAAGTGGATTCCAGAGATTCAGAAATGGTGGGGGTGCTCAATATGGAAATAAGTGCTCCCCTCCTATTGATCCCGCACTCACCAGATGGTGGTACCCCTAGGGGGGTAAACAGCGTTTGGGGTGACTCTCAGGGGTCCCTCCGAAGGCTGGCTAAGTATCCACTTAATCCCGACCTCCTATCATATGCTCTTCTCCAGGGTAATTAATAAGTGAAAAATCCTCATAGGCACTCCGATATGTAAGGGAGATATCCGGATGAAAAGGAAGAAAAAGGCTTGTTGCTATTGTTGCTAGGGGGTAAGCAATTTTCTTACTCCTTCAGCGCCGCGGCGAGCTACGTCACTTCCTGTGGCGCACAGGCTGGTTTGGCTGTTTTGAATGCTGTAATTTTTTTTAATTTGGCGCAGAGTACCCGGAAGTGATGTCATGACATAAAAAGTTATAAAACCCCCCCAAAAATCCCCATCATGTCCGAAAAGCCAACAAGGAGAGGCAGACGCTCACAGACCACTAAAAGAGGGCAAGCAGCCTCTGTCCACAGTGAAAAGGGGTGGTTGTGAACATGGTGCATACTCTGCAGACGGGGTGCATACTCGCTTTTTTTTTTTTTGCCCGGTGCTGGCCGTGTTATTGAGCTACAACATGCAGAAGAGTTGGTGGAGTGGATAACTAAGCCATCCTCATCCTTCTTCCATACCAGTTTTACTTCAACCGCAGCTGCCAAAGCAGCCTATTCCACAGGCTCCTTCTCAACAGCTACTCCTTCTGTAGCCTCACTATCATGCACAGAGGAGTCACCGGAATTATTTGATCATAGTGTCAGTTACATGATGCTGGAGGATGCGCAGCAATTTGAATGCTCTGGGCAGACTTGGAGACCTTTCCAATATGAGCCTAGAGAGAGGGGGTGACAATGACGGACAAGAAACCAGCAGTCATGTTCCCCCAGCTGCAGCATACTGCCAAGTTTGCTCCAGTGGCGAGGAAGGAGGGGGATTTTCCAGGAATCCTCCAGGATGGTAGATCATGTGACCGTCCTGGAGGATGAGTGGGGAAAGCTAGAGTTATTACCTGATAACTCCTTTTCCAGGAATCCTCTAGAACGGTCGCATGGTCTACCATCCCGGAGGATGACTGGGGAAAGAAATTTCTTTGCAAAGCTCTGTGCCATCACGTGGAAGGCAATATTTTGGCGTCATTGGACAGAGTGGTCAGCAGGAAGGTTCACATTACTGCTGACTCTTGGTCCAGCAGGCATGGTCAGGGACGTTTAATTTCCTTCACGGCACACTGGGTAACTCTGATGACAACTGGGAAGGTTGCAGGACAGGGTTCAGTGCTGGAGCTTGTCCTGCCACCACGCCTCCAAAACATTAGTGGGGATTCTGCTACATCTGTCTGCTCCACCCCCTCTTCTTCTTCCTTCTCTATGGCCTCTTCTGCTGAATTGTCCTCTGAACCAGCAATGCTCCCTAAGCGTTCAAGGGGCTATGCAATCAGTCAGGCTAAAAGATGTCATGCAGTGCTTCAGTTGGTCTGTCTAGGGGACAGGAGCCACACCGTGCCAGAGATTCTGTCAGCTCTGCAGGGGAAGGCTCAGAGGTGGTGGTGCCACAGAAGCTTGAGCCAAGGTTGTATGTGACAATGGCCCCAACTTTCTTTCTGCCCTCTGACAGGGACACTTGACATGTCGCATGCTTGGCACATGTCTTTAATTTGGTGGTGCAGCATTTCTTGAACAGGTACCCAGGCTTACAAGATCTTCTGAGGCAGGCCAGAAAAGTCTGTGGTGATTTCTAGTGATCCTACAATGCCAGTGCTTGGCTGGCTGACATTCAACGTAAATTCAATCTGCCCACCAACCGCCTCATTTGTGACATGCCCACCAGGTGGAACTCAACATTGGCAATGCTGCAGCGGTTGCACATGCAGCAGATGATGATCAATGAGTACCTGTGTGAGTATGGCACAAGGAAAGGCTCAGGGGAGCTTGGCTTCTTTTCTCCATGCCAGTGGCTGCTGATAAAGGATGCATGCACTGTTCTGTCACCATTTGAGTAGGCCACAAGGATGGTGAGCCGCGACGATGCATGCATCAGTGACACTGTCCCTCTAGTCTTCCTGCTGGAGCAAATGCTTCATGGAATCATGGACAGGGCCTATGAGGTAGAACAGTGTGAGGAAGAGAAGGACTTCCTTTCCTCCCAAGGCCCCCCTTTATGCAGATACCATTCCTGCAGGGCCACAAACACACAGGAGGAAGAGGAGGAGGAGAATTGTGGCAGCATGGATGTAGAGGATAACATACAGCAGTCTTCAAGGGATGGTTTTCATTCCCCAGAATACCCAGGAGTTGTATATGGCTGGAGAGAGGTTGCTCCTGACAATGTCATCCTTAGTGACCCAGAGGACTCAGAATCTCATGTCTCCTTAAACTTACGCTGAATAGGCTCCCTGATTCTGCAAAGCCTGCGAAAGGACCCGAGGATTTATGGTATCAAGGAGAGGGATCATTACTGGTTGGCAACCCTTTTTAATCCACGTTACAGGGGGAAAGTTGCAGAGCTAATCCTGCCTATGCAGATAGAGAAGAAGATGAAACATCTTGAGGATGCCTTGAAGAAAAATTTGTGTAACACCTTTTTCAGACACTGGGAGGTTACCATTTCCTGGACAACGTGTTTCTGAGGCTTTGTACGGTCAAAGGAGGAGCGGTGGAGAAGGTGGCCGGCGGACCGATGCCTTTAAACAATTCTTTAGTCCTCAGCAGCCAGGGCTGTTAAGTTTAAGGAACCATCTGCAGTGTCTGCAGCATATGGTGCAGGATTATCTAGGGGCAAGAGCAGACTTGGAGACCTTTCCAACTGAGCATCCACTGGGTTACTGGTATTGAGGATGAACCACTGGCCAGAACTTGCTCAATATGCAATGGAGCTACTGGCCTGTCCTGCTTCCAGCAGGCTTTCCAAACAGACATTCAGTGCTGCTGGAGGTTTTGTGATGAAAAAAAGAGTGCGTCTGTCCACAGACTCTGTTGACTGGCTGATATTTATCAAAATGAATCAGTCCTGGATCAACAGCAGCTATCAAGCCCCTGATGCTGATGTAAGTGATTGAATTTGCTAGTGATCTGGGATCTCTTGAAGACTGCTTATTCTATTCCTGAATCTTGATTATGCTAGCTTCCAACAATGCTTTTGGTTTACGGCACCACCAACACACAAGGCCCAAATTTTCTGCACCTGTATTACAGATGCATGTAATTTCATTTTGTGTTCCAAATTTTTAACAGCAGGGCCTGTTCCTGTGCCCAGCAAGAGTAACTGTGAGGGGTTACAGTGTTCAGGCACCACCAACACCCAAGGCCCAATTTTTCTGCACCTGTATGACAAGTACATGTAATTTAAATTTTTGTTTGTAAGTTTTTAACAGCAGGGCCTGTTCCTGCACACAGCAAGAGTAACTGTGAGGGGTTAAAGTGTTTAGGCACCACTAGGGATGGGTGAACGGTTTAGGCCGAACATAAGTTTGGCCTAAACATTGCCCATTCAGGTACTCGCCTAACAACTTAACTTTCTCTGCACTTAGCAGGATGTTTGCCCGCCGAGCACACAGTCAATATGTCACGAACAGGGGTCAGGCTCGAAGACCAGTTGCTATAGTAGTGGAAGCTTACACAGGAACCAGCAGGATAGGAAAACAGGCAGGTCACCCTGGCAGATGACGCAGGCTCATCTGAGGTGCAGAATCTAAGTACTAACCGGTATTCACCAGAGCTCCTGATGGTGGAGATGGACTTTGCTGCGTGTTAGCACCAGGTGGCGGTCCTCACGATCGCCCCACCAGGAGGTTAGCAAGCCAGGGTCCAGTAGCAGGTAGGGATCAACCAGATGCATAGTCGAGAAACAAGCCAAATGTCGGTAACGAATGGTAGCAAAGATACAGACGGCAGCAGGAGAGACAAGCGAGATATTGGCTGGTGAAGACACAATATTCTGGAAGCCAGGAAATGTAGAGACATGGCTTAAATCAGGAAGTTCATATAGTATGGATTTTGGGGGGACCCTACGCCATTTTTTTGTTTAACCACTTGCCTACAGTGCACTTTCACCCCCTTCCTGCCCAGACCGATTTTCAGCTTTCAGCGCTCTCACACTTTGACTGAGAATTACTCAGTCATGCAACACTGTACCCATACAAAAATTGTGTCCTTTTTTTCACACAAATAGAGCTTTCTTTTGATGGTATTTGATCAATACTGGGTTTTTTATTTTTTGTGCTATAAATAAAAAAAGACTGAAAATATTGTGAAAAAACGCATTTTTCTTTGTTTCTGTCATAAAATTTTGCAAATTAGTAATTTTTCTTCACAAATTTTGGCCAAAATTTATACTGCTACTTATCTTTGGTAAAAATAACCCAAGTAAGTGTATATTATTTGGTCTTTGTGAAAGTTATAGAGTCCACAAGCTATGGTGCGAATCATTGAAAATTGATCACACTTGATCACACCTGATGTACTGAAGGCCATTTCTTGAGACACTAAAAAGTCAGGAAAGTACAAATACCCCCCAAATGACCCCTTTTTGGAAAGTAGACATTCCAAGGTATTTAATAAGGGGCATGGTGAGTTTTTTGAAGTTGTAATTTTTTCCCACAATGCTTTGCAAAATGAAGATTTTTTTTTTTTTTTTTTTTTTTTTACAAATTGCCGTATTAACAGGTTATTTCTCTCACACAGCACATGTATACTTGCAACTACACCCCAAAACACATTCCACTACTCCTCCTGAGTATGGCGATACCACATGTGTGAGACTTTTTCACAGCCTGGCCACATACAGAGGCCTAACATCCAAGTAGCCCCGTCCGGCATTCTAGGAGCACAAATTACACATATAATTTCCTGACAACCTATCGCACTTTTGAAGGCCCTGGAGCACCAGGACAATGGAAACCCCCATAAAATGACCCCATTTTAGAAAGCAAACAGCCCAACGTATAATTTTTGAGGCATAATGAGTCTTTTGAATATGTCATTTTTTTCCACAAGTTTTTGGAAAATGTGGAAAGAAAATGAAAACACATTTTTTTTACACAAAGCTGTCCATTTATGCAATATTTCTAACACATAGCATGTACATAGCAAAAATTGCACCCCAAAATACATTCTGCTATTCCTCCTGAGTATGGCGATACCACATGTGTAACACTTTTTCACAGCCTGGCCACATACATAGGCCTAACATCCAAGTAGCGCTTTACACAAAGTTGTCCATTTATCCACTTTAAGACTGGGCCTATTTTTGACACTTGGTGTTTACAAGCTAAAATCATTTTTTTTTGCTAGAAAACTACTTGGAACCCCCAAACATTATATATTTTTTTTTAGCAGAGACCCTAGAGAATAAAATGGAGATCGTTGCAATATTTTTTATCACACCATATTTGCGCAGCAGTCTTCCAAATGCGGGTTTTTTGAAAAAAAATTCACTTTTTTGAACTAAAACATAAGAAAACAGTAAATTTAGCACAATTTTTTTCCATAATGTGAAAGATAATGTTACGCCGAGTAATTAGATACCCAACATGTCATGCTTCAAAATTGCGCATGCTCACAGAATGGCGCCAAACATTGGTACTTAAAAATCCCCATAGGCAACATTTTAAAAATTTCTGCAGGTTACTAGCTTAGAGTTACAGAGGAGGTCTAGGGCTCAAATTATTACTCTCGCTCTAACGATCGCGGCGATACCTCACATGTATGGTTTGAACACCGTTTACATATGTGGGCGGGACTTGCGTATGCGTTTGCTTCTGCGCGCGAGCTAACGGAGACAGGGCGCTTTAATTTTTTTTTTTTCCTATTTATTTTATTTATTATTTTTTTATTTTTACACAGTTTAAAAAAATAAATGTTTTGATCATTTTTATTCCTATTACAAGGAATGTAAACATCCCTTGTAATAGAAATAGGCATGACAGGTCCTCTTTATTGTGAGATCTGGGGTCAAAAAGACCTCACACCTCACAACTACACTAAAAAAGCAAAAAAAAAAAAAAAATTGTTGAAAGAGGAAAAAAAAAAAAGCAAAAAAAAAAAAGCGGCCCTTTAAACCGGTTGCTAGGCAACGCCTTTTGACGTAGCTCCGGTCCTCCAAGACCATAGAGTTGAGTGAGGGCCATCTTGCCCTCACTCGACTTCCTGTCTCTGAGGATCCGGGACCGGATAGTTTTCCCCGCTGCCGGCGGGTCCGGTAAGCTGGGAAACCGTCTGGGACGCGGCAGGAGGGGGGGGGGCACCTCTTCCTCTGCATCGTAAGGGTAATTCCGCGGCGAATCCGCCACTGGGACCACCCTTATCTGAAAGCCGACCGCCCGCGGATTCAAAAAATACCGGGGTTATGGGGGCTATCTGCTGCCATAACTCCAGTATTTAGCTTTAAATGGCCGACGCATATAGTCGTTAGGCGGTCAGTAAGTGATTGCATGTATATGGCAAACAGGTGACGATTACTGATGGGGTGACAGGTGACGATGACTGATGGGGTGACAGGTGACAATGACTGATGGGGTGACAGGTGACGATGACTGATGGGGTGACAGGTGACGATGACTGATGGGGTGACAGGTGATGATGATTGATGAGGTGACAGGTGACGATGATTGATGAGGTGACAAGTGACGATGATTGATGGGGTGACAGATGACAATCACTGACGGGGTGACATGTGACGATGATTGATGGGGTGACAAGTGACGATCACTGATGGGGTGTCAAGTGACGATGATTGATAGGGTGACAGATGACGGTGACTGATGGGGTGACAGGTGACGATGACTGATGGGGTGACAGGTTACGGTGATTGATGGGGTGACAGGTGACGGGCGATGGTCACTGATGGGTGACAGGTGACGGTGCACGGCGGTACTGATGGCAGTCTCTGGTGACCGGTGAACTTTAGGCTACATTCACATGTGAGCGTAGCGATCATGGGCAGAATCACTGCGATTCTGCCCGTGATCCAGAAATCATTGCAAATTTGCAACTGTGCGTTGCCTGTGATTTGCAATAGCACCCCAAACGCTGTGCGATGTTGCAGCGATTTCCGCCTGCCGAATCGAGGTAACATCACGCAAACAACGCATGACGCCCCAAAGAAACTCTTGTACCTTTTTTGGGCGTCATGCGATGTTTGCACGATGTTACCGCGATTCGGCAGGCGGAAATGGCGGCAACATCGCACAGCGTTTGGGGTGCTATTGCAAATCACGGGCAGCGCACAGGCGTCCCGCCATTTGCAATGATTTCCGGATCGCGGGCAGAATCGCGGTTATTCTGCCTGCGATCGCTACTCTCACATGTGAACGTTATGGGTGTCAATTTCTGGGCACTGATGAGGTGACTGTTGGGTGACAGGGGACATTGGGGGGGGGCTGAGGACTGTGTGGGGGGACCTTTATTTGTGTGCTTTTTACTTTTTACAGGGGTACAGAGCAGTAACTCAATGTTTCTAGCTCTTCTCCCCTCACACTGGAAACTGTATGAGGAGAGAAGAGCTAGTAACACTGAGTTACTGCTCTTTGTTTACATTTTGTGATCGGCTGTGAATGGATTCACATCCGATCACATAGTAAACAGTCACTGTCAGTGACTGTTTACTACCGCCGGTGACAGCTGTGTTCCTACGGAACACAGTGCCACCGACATGACCGCGCTGCGCGCTCCCGATCGCGCATGCGCGGTCATCTCCCGGGCGCCTCCATTGTGATCGGCTGTGTCATCGGAACACAGCCTATCACGTGGGAAACAGCCATGCCTATTGGCTGTTTCCCCCCTGCCGGTGACTGGCTGTGTCCCGGGGACACGCCGACACCGGCAGTGCACGGCGGCGCGCCCGCGATCGCGCGCCTGCCCTGCTTGAATGGGCGGACGTCATATGACGGCCGCCCAGGATAATAGCCGCACCGTCCCGCCATCATATGACGGCGGGCGGTAAGTGGTTAATTTTGGCATGGGGTTCCCCTTAAAATCCATACTAGACCCAAAGGGCCTGGTATGGACCGGGGGGGGGGAGACCTAAGCCTTTTTTTTTTACATTTTTTCTTTTATCTATATTGCCAGGAGCCAACAATACATTACAGCCGCAAGCAAGTTTAAATTACATTTTTCCTTTAGAAATGTCAGTATTGCTGCAACAGGCTACACACATTGTACAAATGCATCACTTTACAGGCACATTAGGGGACCCCCCAGGCATGACATTTAACTAATTTTTCATTTTTATTGTTTCACTTAAGCATCATTAAAATCACTGCTGCTTTAAAAACATTTTTTTGCATTGATGCATGTCCCCGAGGGCAGTACCCGGGTCCCCATACACTTTTTACAGCAATAACTTGCTTATAAGCCTTTAAAATGAGGACTGATGATTTTTCATGTTCGTGTCCCATAGACTTTAATAGGGTTCGAATGTTCACTAGAGCTTTTCCCCTGTTCAAGATGTTCTGGTGCGAACCGAACCGAGGGGTGTTCAGCCCATCACTAATGACATCTATGTATCTAAAGAGTCCAGATATGGGAGAGACTGCTCCAGGTGGGATGGGTGTCAGGTGCCGGTGGGATCCGCAATCCAAAGTCGTATGAAGCAAAAAGAGAGTATTAAAATTGGAGTATATTTATTCCACATCAAACAAATAGGCAAACTTGAAACATCACACTGTGAGTGCAGGACACAAAGGCAGACGCGTTTCACGACTCAGAGATGTCGCTTACTCAATACCATGTCCATTCTGTGTGTGAACCTACCACAGATAAACCCATGTATGCAGCTGAAAGCGATCAGGTTCATTAGTTGATTGTTCATTCAAATAAACTGCTGCTACAAATCTGTGGCTTTAATTGCACAAACAGGATGGCCCCAAACAAAAACCAAATCAAACACACAATATAGTGATTATATGCAACAAAACGTTGATCTGAAATTTAAAATCAAGTAAAATGTGTACTTGTGCTGATCAGAACTCAATACACAATAATTCTGACCACATAAGAAATATATGTATACTGTAGTTCAAAATATTATCAAAAAACTTTACATGGATGCATTAAAATCACCCGGCAAAAAGCTTTATATGTAAACATTAAATGCGTGTCAGAAGTGCTTCTCAAATTGTGCTAAAAATACATATAATAATGAAAAATATATATGAACCGAATATATATGAACTGAATATATATGAATTGTGTGTTTGATTTGGTTTTTGTTTGGGGCCATCCTGTTTGTGCAATCAAAGCCACAGATTTGTAGCAGCAGTTTATTTGAATGAACAATCAACTAATGAACTTGATCTCTTTCAGCTGCATACATGGGTTTATCTGTGGTAGGTTCACACACAGAATGGACATGGTAATGAGTAAGCAAAATCTCTAAGTCGTGAAATGCGTCTGCCTTTGTGTCCTGCACTCACAGTGTGATGTTTCAAGTTTGCCTATTTGTTTGATGTGGAATAAATATACTCCATTTTGATTTACATCGGAGTGCGGTCATCTCTTTTTGCTTCATATCTATGTATCTAACCCGAGAATCACATTGCCAAATATAATAAAATAATTGAAAAGGTATGGAAAACTTTTAAATGTAAAGATCAACCCTGTAATATCTAAACTTTTAAACATAAATATGAATAGGAAATCAGAAGAACTAGCTTTACAAAGAGAATTCCCATTCTCCTGGGGTAAAATGTCTTAAAATATCTCAGAATAAATTTAACACTGTCTCTAAAGAATCTAGATCATGAAAACTATGTCCCACTACTGAATGAAATTAATACGGAAATTAAAAAGTTAACAAAAAGACCACTCTCTTGGGTGGGACGAATAAATACGGTAAAGATGGTGATCATGCCGAAAAATCCTTTATAGGTTTTAGATGTTACTAATATACAGTATCTACCACAGACTTATTTAAAAAAATTAAATACAAATGATAACCAAATGTATATGGCAGAATAAGAAACCAAGAATACAATTCTCAGTACCAAGTAGAGAGAAGACAAAAGGGGGTTTGTTGCTCCAGATATTAAAAGGTACTACAATGCTGTAGTACTATCGTGAATGGTGGAGTGCACAAATATAAAAAGAGTAAAACACGGTTAAGTGATAATATTTTGGTACCACAACAATATAGAATATTAAATAGAAATACACATGAGTTGACTATGAATGTGTTTAAGGCATAGGATTTAATTTATAAACAAATAAAATGGGAATTTAATTTGCCTTTAATTTCACGCACAGGGACAAATTATTTTTTACTTGGTAAAGGGGCACAATTTGGAGAATGGATAATAGATAAAAATACACAGATTTAAGATATAATGAAAAAGGGAAATATGTACATATCAAGAATTAAAACACAAAAAAGGAATTAATAATATTAAATGAATGGCGGTACTCCCAGGTAAGACATTTTGTGACAACTCTACCTCAGCCAATTAGATCAGAGAAACATTTTTCTTCATTTGAACGCCTGTGTAACTTGCAGACGGCCATAAAACATGCAATAGCACAGATCTATAAAATACTTACGGAGTACATAGAACCGGGAATACCGCCATTCATTAATAAATGGGAAAAAGAGTTGGGATCAAGTTTAGAGGAGCAACAAATAAAAAACCAAATGCCAATATATATATATATATATATATATATATATACAGTGGGTACGGAAAGTATTCAGACCCCCTTAAATTTTTCACTCTTTGTTATATTGCAGCCATTTGCTAAAATCATTTAAGTTCATTCTTCTTCCTCATGAATGTACACATAGCACCCCATACTGACAGAAAAACACAGAATTGTTGACATTGTTGCAGATTTATTAAAAAAGAAAAACTGAAATATCACATGGTCCTAAGTATTCAGACCCTTTGCTCAGTATTTAGTAGAAGCCCCCTTTTGATCTAATACAGCCAAGAGACTTTTTGGGAAAGATGCAACAAGTCTTTCACACCTGGATTTGGGGATCCTCTGCCATTCCTGCTTGCAGATCCTCTCCAGTTCTGTCAGGTTGGATGGTAAACGTTGGTGGACAGCCATTTTTAGGTCTCTCCAGAGATGCTCAATTGGGTTTAAGTCAGGGCTCTGGCTGGGCCATTCAAGAACAGTCACGGAGTTGTTGTGAAGCCACTCCTTCGTTATTTTAGCTGTGTGCTTAGGGTCATTGTCTTGTTGGAAGGTAAACCTTCGGCCCAGTCTGAGGTCCAGAGCACTCTGGAGAAGGTTTTTGTCCAGGATATCCCTGTACTTGGCCGCATTCATCTTTCCCTCGATTGCAACCAGTCGTCCTGTCCCTCTAGCTGAAAAACACCCCCACAGCATGATGCTGCCACCACCATGCTTCACTGTTGGGACTGTATTGGACAGGTGATGAGCAGTGCCTGGTTTTCTCCACACATACTGCTTAGAATTAAGGCCAAAAAGTTCTATTTTGGTCTCATCAGACCAGAGAATCTTATTTCTCACCATCTTGGAGTCCTTCAGGTGTTTTTTAGCAAACTCCATGCGGGCTTTCATGTGTCTTACACTGAGGAGAGGCTTCCGTCGGGCCACTCTGCCATAAAGCCCCGACTGGTGGAGGGCTGCAGTGATGGTTGACTTTCTACAACTTTCTCCCATCTCCTGACTGCATCTCTGGAGCTCAGCCACAGTGATCTTTGGGTTCTTCTTTACCTCTCTCACCAAGGCTCTTCTCCCCCGATAGCTCAGTTTGGCCAGACGGCCAGCTCTAGGAAGGGTTCTGGTCGTCCCAAACGTCTTCCATTTGAGGATTATGGAGGCCACTGTGCTCTTAGGAACCTTAAAGCGGTAGTATCCCGCTTTTTGACACTTTTACCTACAGGTAAGCCTATAATAAGGCTTACCTGTAGGTACAAATAATATCTCCTAAACCGGCATCTTGCCGGGAGCTTGCCGGAAAATCACTCCCGCGCGCATGCGCGGAAGTGACGTCATCGCGGCTCCGGCCAATCATCGCGCCGGAGCCGTCTCTTCCGGCCAATCACCGCGCCGGAGCCGCCGAACCCGGAAGAGACGGCGAGGGATCATGGCAGTGCCCGCAGCGATGTCCGGGGGTCCGTGTCGGGGCTTCGTTCTAAGGTAAGTTACACATAATGGGCTAGTATGCGATGCATACTAGCCCATTATGCCTTTGTCTTGCAGGTTTTTTTTTTTTTTTTTTTTACAAGGGTTTACAACCGCTTTAAGTGCAGCAGAAATCTTTTTGTAACCTTGGCCAGATCTGTGCCTTGCCACAATTCTGTCTCTGAGCTCTTCAGGCAGTTCCTTTGACCTCATGATTCTCATTTGCTCTGACATGCATTGTGATCTGGAAGGTCTTATATAGACAGGTGTGTGGCTTTCCTAATCAAGTCCAATCAGTATAATCAAACACAGCTGGACTCAAATGAAGGTGTAGAACCATCTCAAGGATGATCAGAAGAAATGGAAAGCACCTGAGTTAAATATATGAGTGTCACAGCAAAGGGTCTGAATATTTAGGACCATGTGATATTTCAGTTTTTCTTTTTTAATAAATCTGCAACAATGTCAACAATTCTGTGTTCTTCTGTCAGTATGGGGTGCTATGTGTACATTCATGAGGAGGAAGAATGAACTTAAATGATTTTAGCAAATGGCTGTAATATAACAAAGAGTGAAAAATTTAGGGGGTCTGAATACTTTCCGTACCCACTGTATATATATATATATATATATATATATATATATATATATATATATATATGTAAATAAATATATGAATATATATCACATTTAAAAGTGCATGTGCTCTTAAATAATGTGATAAAAATGATCCAGGTGATAAAACTAATATCCGTGATAAATGAAATATAACTTATTGGCTGATTGCTATCATATTAAAGTGCTCGTGCTGAAAATATCTAATGATAAAACCTTAGCATACACAAGTGGAAATAAAATTTAAAAATTGTGCAAAGTCCATAAACAATAAATCAATAATTTCCTCCGTGCTGTGCTGATATCCAGTGACCAGGTGCTGGTGCTTAAATATCATAAAGTGACTTGTTGCATCAATAGTAATGATGGCCTCTTACCTCCTAGTTTGGCTCACAAATTATATTGAGCCAAACCCGCTTTTTTGCACACACAGGTGCTGTATAGTAAGGGATAGGTTACTTCCTCCTGTCCTCCCTCTGGAAAAAGGTGCTTCAGATAGGGTATAACAGCCAGGCCCACAGGGCCAAACGACACAATAAAGGGAATAGGATGGTCACCTCATCATAATAATTTTTCCACCGTCACATATGGGTGCATATGTAAAATAAACGCAGCGATATAATGCTCTCTGTAGCAACTGGTTTATTGCGGTAAAAATACAATAAAAACTCCCATGAGCTGGCACTCAGCCAGTGCAGGCATGGACAGCAATAGTGGGTGCTACAGCGTGTGCAGGCTCCTCCCCCGTATGCGTTACGTCGAAACCACGACTTCCTCAGCAGGGGTGATGCTGACACGCTGTCCACTGTTTTATATAGTGATCAGGCTCCTCCCTTATTTCTCTGGGCCAATCAGTGCATCCATTAGTCATGGCCCCAGGGAATGTGGTAATAGGTGGAATAATCACTGTTGAGTACTAGTTACTAATCCCCAAGACAATTAGTATATGTGCTCCCCCTCCCTCCATACTTGGGGCCAGGGGGTGCCTAAACTTAGAAGATGTCCGCATTTTGTGTTACTATGGAGACCCGACACTCCCCTCCATACACAGGAGGCAGAGCAGGGTGGGCCGGTCTCTCTGCTCGTTATCAGGTATAGGAAGTGATGTATGCCTGTCTCCATGGCTTCAGAGGACACTCCTCGGCGGGGAACGGAAGCAGGGCGGGGTTATCCCACGCCTCAGACCTCCCACAAAAGACTTTCTAAGCCTGTCCCCATGGTTACAATGATGCTTCCTTGGAGTAGACCGGAAATCAAGCAATGCAAATCATCACCTCAGACTCCCATAAGTATAAACACCCAGGAAATGATGCGGGCCGGTACGGGAGACAACGGTGGGGATTTACAGAGATTTTGGCCCCCAAAGGACCAAAATCCTAATACAAAATGCAAATTAACGTCTGGGAAAAGAAAAAAACAGGATCCTGCACATATTAGACACCAATCCATGGCTGCCCACATAACTGCTACAATATTAAAATCATCAATTCCAAAAGATATTTCTTATGTGATTACGTCAGATTCGACCTCTGTAAAGCCCATTGGTGGATTTGAGGGCTTGTGAGTACCCTATAATGGTATAGAGGGACACAACATCTCCTGTTGCCAATATACATTTACCAAGGTTATCTAATTGGTTAAAATACTTAATGACATGTTTAGTGTCTTCGGTGTAAGCTTTACAGAGGTCGAATCTGACGCAATCACATAAGAAATATCTTTTGGAATGCTTGGAGTTTTGTTTAAAACACAATTATTTCTGGTACGACCATAATTATTATTTACAAATCAAAGGAGTTGCGATGGGAGCTAGGTTTGCCCCTAACGTCACTAATTTATTTATGACATATTGGGAACAGGAACCTATCCTAAAAATAGACCAAAAGAACTTATGATAGATATATAGAGATTTATCAACTATCTGCTGATAATATGGAATGGAGACGTGGATTCTTTTAATTCTTTTAAGAATACAATGGACAGAAGTAACAGGAATATTGTTTAAACCTGGACAGTAAGCAACGAACAAGTAGTGTTTTTTTAGATTTGGAAATTTTTAAGGATCAAGGGAAACTACTCACCCGTAACCATTTTAAACCTACTGACAGGAACTCCTATCTGCCATTGGACAGCTGTCACCATAGGAGTTGGTTGATTAATATACTAAAGGGGCAGTTCATCAGATTGAGGAGGAACTGCTCTAATGAATCATATTTTTTGGCCCAATCAGATTTATTAAAGAATCAATTCCATGAAAAAGGATATGATATAGGTCTGATTGAAAAGGTGAAGAGGGAAGTTTGTGAACTAAACAGAGAGGATCTGTTCAAGACAAAAAACCCTAAAGTATGTGGGAATAATTTCAAATACAAATGCATTATGGACTACAATATTCAGCATGAGCAGATCGAAAAAATCTTTGCTAAACATTGGGACATTTTAAGAAGAGATAAAATTCTCGGCCTGTGCTACCCCCTATACCAAAGTTTATCTATAAAAAAGTGCCCACATTCCTTATCACGGTCTGCATCCCTGCACCTTCTGTTTCTGGTGAACTCGTGGTGACAAATCGCTATACAATCATTTCCCCCACGATCCAAGCCACCATCCTAGCTTGGAGGAAATTGCTGTCACCCGCTAGTCCAGACCCCGTAGATGCACCTATTCGTATCCCACTCCAAACCTTGGAAGTATTAATACCCTACTTAAAGACTAACACATGGAGTTCCCTGGGCATTCTGTGGGTGGACGAGTTACTCTCGTCAGGCACTACTAGGACATGGGCAGAGCTCTCCTCCCACTACAAACTGCCAAAGTCAATGTCTTACTCTTACTTGCAAATCCAACGGTTTCTCAAAAAATTCCCACTGCTGGTTATAAACTTAGCTGCACCTCTACATGCCTTCTTTACGGCCTCAGAAGTACAGGAGAAAGGTATTTCCCTGATATACAACTCCCTAGGAGGTAAAATGTTATTAGCCAAACCCCCCCCCCCCCCTGATGCTCAAATGGGAGAAAGACCTCGCAATGCAATTCTCACCCCACATGTGGTCCAAATCTTTTCAAGCAGTGTCTGCTGCCACTCACTGCGCAAACCATTGGGACCTTGCTCAGAAAATTATATGACGCTGGTATAGGACCCCAGTCATGCTGTCAAAATTTATAGCGTCATATTTACCCTTATGCTGGAGGGGTTGTGGTCAACCTGCCAATATATATCACGTGTTTTGGTCCTGTGTGGGTATCTCTAGCTACTGGAAGCAAATTTTTGCTACCATGTCCAATATAACAGGTAATCTCAGGCCCACTGAACCAGCCCTAGCCATACTTCACCTGGGAATCCACGGATATCCAAGGGACCACCGCACGATCCTTACCCATATCCTACTATCTGTAAAACTCATAATAGCCAGACATTGGAAGAGCAGTCTAGCACCAAACCAAACAGAGGTACTAGCCCAAGTCAACCTTAACTATCAATATGAACGGTTGTTGACGTTACGGGTCAAAGATTCTATGACTAGTTTTGATTCTCAATGGGCAGCATGGTCAACATGGTATCCGAATCACTCTGTCACAGGTTCATCTTGACAATGTTGATGTTACTGTTACTGTATCTACACGAGTTTCAATACTACCACCTTCGTTTCTGTAAAAGAATGTTGTATTGACATGTTTCCTTGTCACTGTTCAATTGTATTTTTCTTGAGTGCGAATTGTTCATATTTCATATTTCACATTGCACTGTTTATTTTGTTTTGTTTGCTAAAACTTCAATAAAAACTACTTTAAAAAAAAAAAAAAAAAAAGTGCCCACATTAAAAGATAAACTGGCCCCAGGGGTCGGAGATCCCTCTATAAAAATGAAAAATCATCTCCTTCCTCTCAGGGTTCCATTCGCGTGGTCGCTGTATGGCCTGCAAACATGCAGTGAATAACACTCGGAAAAAGAAGGAGTTCACATCCACTAGTACTGGAAAAAAACTATTTAATTAAGGATCTCTTCACTTGCACCACCACAGGAGTAAATTACATGCTCCAATGTGGATGCGGGCTCCAGTACATAGGGCGGACCTCGAGATGCTTAAACATTAGGGTTGCCGAGCATATCAAAAATATAAAGAAAGGGAAACCCACACATAATGTCTCCAAACACTTTTTATTGGCACGTAATAAGGATCCTAGGTCACTGCAGCTCTGGGGGATTGAAAAAGTGGAGAAGCATTGGAGGGGAGGCAGTTTTATTAGACAGTTGAGTAAAAGGGAATCGCACTGGATTTTTGAAGCTTAAGTTCTGGTACCAAAGGGGTTGAACGTGGAGTTCGATCTTAATTGTTTTATTAGTGAAAAATTATTTTAGATTATATTGTAATTCACGGGAAACCCCCCCATCCCCCCCCCCCCGATCCCGGGTTCTTTTCATTCCCTTTTTTATATATATATAAAAAAGATTTATTGTTGAACATAAGAATTTTTATATATATTTTATTTAAATATTTATGCGTGGTCATATATGTATATTTTTTATTTTTCCTCATATTTCTTTATTCTTATTAATTTTTCTTTTTATTCTCATCATTATTTTTCAGCTTTTTTAGCTTTTTATGTATCATATTATATGGTATGTTCCACTGCATTCTGTTTACCATTAGCTTTTAGCATTCATACCATTTTTATTTTTATTCAATTTGGCAGCAAGTCAGAGGGGTTACTTAATCTTATAGGGTGTGATTGTGGTACATGCATAATTATCATGGTGTCCACCAGGGGGATACATAATGATTGTGAGGCATTATGTCAGTCAATTCATTTTATTTTAATTACTTATTTTTCAGTATTCACTTTAGTATTTATCAATCATCTTATTGATTATTTTAATATTGTGACAGTTATGTGGGCAGCCATGGATTGGTGTCTGATATGTGCAGGATCCTGTTTTTTTCTTTTCCCAGGCGTTAATTTGCATTTTGTATTAGGATTCTGGTCCTTTGGGGGCCACGATCCCTGTAAATCCCCACTCCCGTACCGGCCCGCATCATTTCCTGGGTGTGTATGCTTATGGGAGTCTGAGGTGATGATTTGCATTGCTTGATTTATGGTCTACGCCGAGGAAGCGTCATTGTAACGATGGGGACAGGCTTAGATAGTCTTCTGTGGGCGGTCTGAGGCGTGGGCTAACCCCGCCCTGCTTCTGTTCCCCGCCGAAGAGCATCCTCTGAAGCCATGGAGACAGGCTTCCTATGCCTGATAACGAGCAGAGAGACCGGCCCACCCCGCTCCGCCTCCTGTGTACGGAGAGGAGTGTCGGGTCTGCATAGTAACACAAAATGTGAACATCTTCTAAGTTTAGGCACCTCCCTGGCCCCAAGTATGGAGGGAGGGGGAGCACACATACTAATTGTCTTGGGGATTAGTAACTAGTACTCAACAGTGATTATTCCACCAATTACCACATTCCCTGGGACCATGACTAATGGATGCACTGATTGGCCCAGGGAAATAAGGGAGGAGCCTGATCACTTCATAAAACAGTGGACAGCATGTCAGCATCACCCCTGCTGAGGAAGTCGTGGTTTCAACGTAACGCGTACGGGGGAGGAGCCTGCACGCGCTGTAGCACCCACTATTGCTGCCCATGCCTGCACTGGCTGAGTGCCAGTTCATGTGAGTTTTTTATTGTATTTTTTACTGCAATAAACCAGTTGCTACAGAGAGCATTAGATCGCTGTGTTTATTTTACATATGCACCCATATGTGATGGTGGAGAGATTATTATGATGAGGTAACCATCCTATTCCCTTTATTGTGCCGTTTGGCACTGTGGGCCTGGCTGTTATACCCTACCTGAAGCACCTTTTTCCAGAGGGAGGACAGGAGGAAGTAACCTATCCCTTACTATACAGCACCTGTGTGCAAAAAGCGGGTTTGGCTCATTATAATTTGTGAGCCAAACCAGGAGGTGAGCGGCCATCATTACTATTGATGCACCAAGTCACTTTATGATATTTGAGCACCAGCACCTGGTCACTGGATATCAGCACAGCACGGAGGAAATTATTGATTTATTGTTTATGGACTTTGCACAATTTTTACATTTTATTTCCACTTGTGTATGCTAATGTTTTATCATTAGATATTATAAGCACAAGCATTTTACTATGATAGCAATCAGCCATTAAGTTATATTTCATTTATCACGGATATTAGTTTTATCCCCTGGATCATTTTTATCACATTATTTAAGAGCACATGCACTTTTGATTGTGATATATATTCATAAATGTATTTATATATATATATATATACATATCTATCTATCTATCTATCTATCTATCTATCTATCTATCTATCTATCTATCTATCTATCTATCTATCTATCTATCTATCTATCTATATATATATTTTTTTTTTTTGGCATTTGATATTCACTTTGGTTGAATCTATTTATCCTTTGGCGCTGCATACCCTTACTTTTTTGAATAATTTGAGTTAGGTGAATGCACTTTATGTTAGCAGCCTTTGGTCCCCTTATCTAGTTATTCAGCAAGTAATTGGGGTTATCACTTGTTTATCGGTCAGCGCTGATTAATCATTTGTCTAAACAAATAAATAAAGTATTGAGAGTGGTCCATAAAACAGCAGTGGATATAAACATCGTTAGAGTCTAATCATAAATGTCTATCTAGGTGGTACAGTATATAACACCCACCAAGGTGCATAAATATCAGCCAGAGAAACCTTCAATGTGTTGGAGAGGGTGTAACATGGAGGGTACTATGGCACATATATAGTAGGAATAGCCAAAAATACAGGACTATTGGCAAAAGGTGAGACATTATATAAGGGGAATCACTGTTATGGAGATGGCAGAGGACCCATGGGTCTGCCTGTTCCATAGCACAAAAAATACAATAAAACAACACAAGAATACAGTAGTACCTTATTTAGTAAATGCAGCAAAAAAGTGGTTAAACCCTAAAAGCCCTACGATGAGAGATTGGTTCAAAAGAGTAGAATATATCCACAAAATGGAATTTCTGAGCAGTAGCGAAGAAGATCAAATAGAGATATTTTCCACCATATGGAAAAAATGGGTAGAATTTAAGAAAATGAGGGAATACGCTGAACTATGGAGTGAATAAAAGGGAAAGGGAGGGAGAGAGAGAGAAGGAGGAATAGAGAGTAGAGAAGAAAAAAAATATATAAATTGGCCAAATATGGGAAGGGGGGGGGGGAGAGAGGGGAATTGGGAAGTTTGTATACAAATGTTTTGAACAGTGATATATGTGTTGTTTACTCCTTTTTATTGTATATGGAAAAAATAAATAAAGAGAAGTGAAAAAAAAAATTGTGACAACATCATTTTACAGAAGTCACATACAGTATATAAAGATTATTGTGTATTTATCAATCTTACCTGCTCCATTTGGTGAGTAGTAAGCTCTTGTCTTCTCGGCACTTCCAAAGTCATAAACAACGGGAACAGCAGGTCCATTGTGTGCCAAACAGGCTCCAATATTGTACACCACAGGGTATTTCTATCAGTAAGGGAAAAACATTAGTTTTGATTAGTATTGATATGTACTTACTACATCAAGTATTTAAGCCTCTTGCAGTAAATAACACCATACGTCCATGGTGCACAATGCAAAGTGACAACAGAGTTTGGTCTAAAATGTCCTACTGGTGTATTCCTCCGATTTCATTCCATCATCTTTGTGATCTGTACTGTGATCTTAATTAGATTTGGCTATTCCTTGAATACACATAAAACAAAGGAGTTAGGGGGAGATAGGTCTGCCACTCAAATATCTTATGAAGTGTCTAGCTGTCTCCATCCCTACTTATATATGGCAAAAGGGAAAGGAAATATGGGACTTTAAATGAGTACAGCTAGATATATATATTTAATTGAATCAATAACATAAATATCATATAGGACCTCGAATGGGGGGACCCATAAAAGGCTGATATTCTATGTGTGACTTATGATTTGTAGTATCACATATGTGAATATAAATAATGAGTCAATGGTATAATCCATATATAAAAAGTATTAACCATAAGAATAACATTTTCAAAATCAATAAAAATGTATCATAGATTTATTGTGACAGCACATTCTCTATAGGTACACAATCTTTACATATAAAAAAAAACATGATAAGACCCAGAAAATGGGGACCCATAGAGAGCTGACACAAAATCATATATCAGATTTCTAATTCATAATTAATAGTATAACATATATAAATAACAATTAACAAATCACATATACATATAATATAGATGAGAATAAATACACTGGTAATACATTCAACATAATTATTTATAAAAAAAGGCAGATTTCATATGAAATTCTAATTGGATATAGGTATACAATCTTGGAATGTAGAAAGCGTTTCTTGGACCTCCGTCCATTCATCAGGAGCATAAGAAAATAGATTGTATATGGACCCACATCGACACTCTGGGGAAAGCAGGATGGTTAGAGGTTCATCTTTTCTCTTCACATCACACTAAGATATATCTATTTTCTTATGCTCCTGATGAATGGACGGAGGTCCAAGAAAAGCGTCGAACCGACAATCACTCAGACTCTTTATTCAAGCTTTCTACATTCCAAGATTGTATTCTATTGTATAGAATTCTAATTCTATCCAATTAGAATTTCATATGAAATCTGCCTTTTTTTATAAATAATTATGTTGAATGTATTACCAGTGTATTTATTCTCATCTATATTATATGTATATGTGATTTGTTAATTGTTATTTATATATGTTATACTATTAATTATGAATTAGAAATCTGATATATGATTTTGTGTCAGCTCTCTATTGGTCCCCATTTTCTGGGTCTTATCATGTTTTTTTTTTATACGTAAAGATTGTGTACCTATAGAGAATGTGCCATCACAATAAATCTATGATACATTTTTATTGATTTTGAAAATGTTATTCTTATGGTTAATACTTTTTATATATGGATTATACCATTGACTCATTATTTATATTCACATATGTGATACTACAAATCATAAGTCACACATAGAATATCAGCCTTTTATGGGTCCCCCCATTCGAGGTCCTATATGATATTTATGTTATTGATTCAATTAAATATATATATCTAGCTGTACTCATTTAAAGTCCCATATTTCCTTTCCCTTTTGCCACACATAAAACAAAACACTCAAAGAAATTGAATATATACAACCATGAACGCAATGATCTTATTTAATAGGACTGAGAAAAGTGCAATGACCATGCAGACACTTCAGTAGCCATGCAGACACTTCAGTAGCCAAAGAAACCAAAAATTCACATATAGCTAATATGACGATGGCGTGCTAAAATCTAGGCTGCTATGCAGTACTGCACTATGCATAAAGCCTTATTCATTTATCAATTGAAGCAGCAAAGTGCAGTAACCCTCAGTAAGACATTGTTTTACTGAACCAGATTAGAATAGAATAAATTATGACTGGCACAATTGTTAGTGAGTAGGCTAGAACTTTGCTCCTTGCCCTGTTTTATTTCATTTACCCGTTAGTTGATATTCAGAGGGATAGGAAGTGTTCAGATTTTTTCAAAAAACTTTGCAACTCAATGAAAGTGTCTTTGTGGTGGCAGCTACATCACTTAAAAAACAATAGCAGCCTCTTATATTCCACAAACTATTTACCTTGTAAAGCTGGAAGAGGTTACCACCCTCATGAGTAAAAAAACTGGTCTCTGTACGATATCTCAAAAGAGATGAATTCCTCCAAAGAGACAAGGGTGTGTTATTGGGAACATGCCATAGACTCAGATCTTTGGCAGTAATATCATAATATCCTGGATTCTAAAACACAAATTTAAAAATAGATTAATTTCTTTTTTTTTTTCAGACATTATCTCATATTAGTTAAGAGAAGGCATTGTAAAACGTTCCCCCATTTGATTACAATTTTTTTTCAAAGCTATCTGATCTATAAGAGCCAGAGTGAAAGCTTTTGCCAATTTTGTTTTATATTTTATAATATATGGTTGAGAAACTTCATATGAACAGGTAGATTTATAATGTCTTCAGATTAAAGGAGAGTACTTCAGAATCTTCTGCAAACACAGTAACAATATGCATAGGCCTTCAACAACAGAGAAGCAAGTATTTACAAAATTGCCCCCACTTATCATATATGGTATATGCACAAGCTTAAAAAAATATATTAGTTCTATGATCTCCTTAAAATGCATTATAATACCTTGTAATCATCGCTGGTTGCACCATCTGGTAGTCCAAATGTGGCATAATTTGCCCAGTTTCCTTCTCCTGCTCGATTATTGGGGTTGTTTCCCTGCTGGCTGGACCAGCGATCTCCTGGTGTGCATTTTCCATATATGTTGTTCTCATGTACACTTGCCACAAGTGTCCAACCTCCACCGTTGGTTGTCATATCACAGAAAGTCTGGTAGATCACGCCATCTTCAGTGGCCAGCGAATAAATTCCATCTGGAACAACAATGTAACAACAAAAATTCATACGCAATATGAAGACAATAAAATGAGGGCAGATGTGTTATGTACTGTATGCACTGACATTTTTTAGCATAATAATAAATTGCATTAATTTTACAGACTACTAAATTATATGAGAAAAAAGGTTATGAGGAGCTATGGACTGGAGGACACCAACCAACTAGTTCCGCACAAAAGAAAACTGAACTTTCTAGGGCACACCATGGAATGAATCATTGTGACTCAAAATTGATAAAATATGTAATTTTATTCAAAAATAATTAAAAATAAGGACAAAACAGACAATCCTCATTCATAC
The DNA here is from genome assembly GCF_965119305.1 of Pelophylax lessonae. NCBI lineage: Eukaryota > Metazoa > Chordata > Amphibia > Anura > Ranidae > Pelophylax > Pelophylax lessonae. The sequence continues at coordinate 129,077,028 of NC_138776.1, forward strand.
CATACATAACAAAAAAAGAGACAGAAGAAAAAAACATTACTAAAATTAGTAACCTAGGACTATTTCTAACCCAAGTGATCCCAGGGGATCGGTGGGAGAAATGTGTAGGTTGATGCTATAAATGTTACAGTATCATAGTAGTTTAAACATTGCAGAATCCTATCTGATCTGTAGGTCTACGCGTTTCGCAGCGTGCTTCTTCAGGACCAAATTTGTATCAGAGATTTCTTAAACACAAGCAAAATATGAGTTAGTGACATAGAAACTATATTCACATTGTTATATAATTATGTCTGTGTCCAGCAAAACAACACACCTGCCTAAGGGGTATAGCCAATGCCTCCCGGGCAGACATAGAGGGCGCGGAGATAAGGGAGAGATGTATTGGGGGGAAGAGTTTGTACAATGGACCAATGAATTGAACCTTAGGTACCTAAAGAACAGGATATTCATCAGTATTCATTAGTTCATGTAATATGATATATAACATTGGTATCGGTGAGGGTTAATTACCTTCTTGTCAAGATTGGCAATCAAAGAAATAAGTTTTGTTTGTAATTTCGGATCAATAGTTGAACAGGGATCAAGGAAGTCCCATGATAGAGACATCACTATCAAAAGATTAGAAAGTCAATATATAAATAAATATTGCCCAAAGAAAGTAGTGGGCATTAATAAATATATTTATATATGAGAGTTAAGAGTTTTACTGATTACCTGAAGATAGTTACAGGGTGAATTCCGTATCAATATATGACAAGAAGGAAAATTGGTAGATAAAGTTCATTCCAGAAATAGGCTTACTTGCACCTCTATAAGAAAATAGAAACATGTATGTTTCTTACAGATTAGAGGAATAGATGTCATAGGGGTATAATGGAAAAAAAATCAATAGTTTGTTACCTTAGAATTTAACTCTCATGTGACAAGAGCATAGAGAAAAGGAAGAAATGTTGTGGCCGACAGCTAGTTCCTGTGTTAGAGGAAGAGGATATTGTCCCTGTAGATTTTGTGTCAGGTGTCCGGTAGGACCCTGAGCCTAAAAAGGATATGGCATGTGCATTAGTAAGTGTTCTTATGTATAAACATGGCGAAATCTAGCAGACAAAGTAAATTAATCAAACAGTACCTTAAGGTAATTAGGTGCACCTGGTCTGGCAGGTGGATAGGGGAAATCTGTAACTTTCTACCCTTCAAGCCCAAATGTAGGGCTTTTATGCCTCCTAAAGACATTATATACAGGTATTAGAGGTTTAAGCAGGGTACAGCAATCTGTGTGCCACATATAAAGAAGTTTACAAACGCTATATTTTACCTTGTGTGGAGAGTGCCCCCGAGAATCCCGCTGCCGTGTTGAAGGGCAATCAAAGACGTGCCGGAAGGCACGTCTCTGTCTTTGTCCTTAAAATTTCTCAATTCCATTGATGTAACCCACTGTTTTTCTCATTTAAAATACCATCATCATTATAGTCTATGAATGCAGTTGCAAGACTCCTATACTTCTGTAGCACCCTCCTAGGTAGGTGCTAGAAGAGAGTATAGTTTTTGGGTCTTTCTGCTTACCATAGAGATTGCCAGGTACATTTATATTGCTCTATGCCTATCAGAGAGCAGGATCTATTAGTGAGGTCTGCTCATGGTGTTCAGGTGCAGTTCAGTTTGTCTGAAGTGTTCACTGGTCCAATAGGGAAACATATTGGACAGTAGGATCAAACTTGACAAATGAGTACACAGGCATTTACTACAGCCCTGGTGATTGGCAGAGGAAAGTGCCTCGGTGCATGCTGGGATACTGTATAAACGCCAAGGGCACAAGTGCTCCGCTGGAGAGCAGGGTCCCGGAGGGAGGGTGCGGCTGCCCCTCCTCTGTAAATGCTGCTATGCAGCCTCAGGTGGTCGACCTTAAAGCCTAAAGAGTCAGAGAGGAGCTGAGCCCAGATGCCCTGCAATGCTGACTGGAAGGGAGACACTGGAAAGGATCTGATTCTGCCTACAGTGAGTACAGATCTGTGTCATGGAGCCTGTACTGAGAGGGCCACCCCTTCTGCTAGAAGAGTCAGTGGACAGGTGTCAGTCAAGGGGATTCTAGAGAGTGTCCGGAAGATTATGTAGTTGCATGAAGTCTGCTGCTAGAGAGAGCAAGGGACTTAATTGTTCCATACAAGTGGCAGTGTGACTAAAGCAGTGTGTCTGCTTTCACAAATAACCTAGTGAGGCCAAGTGAGAGTTGTCCTTATCTACTGTGAATAGTTCCAGTTGGAGTATCTCACTACTCCTTTCTCCCATCCAAATTTCACAATACAAATACTAAATCCCCTGGACTGTTTATTGAGTAACAAGCAACTGGGAGTACGGATGGATGAGTGGACTATCCCCTAGTGACTGTCTGCAGGTAATCAGAGGAAAGCCAACAAGTCATCATACAGCAAGCCCTACGGGGACAGTGCTACACTTCCAACCATTCTTCATTTGCCACCAATCTCTGTCAAGTAATTTTTCCACTTTTCTCAAACTGAACTCTGAATAAGGATAAGGGTGCTCTGTTTTGTCTATAAAACACTTCATAGTGCCTTATCTCACCTACATATCTGGCACACCTCTAAATATTTCAAAATATTCCCTCATGACTAGTTCAATCCATTGAAATGCAGTCCAGATGCGTTCCGGTTTCCTTTCTGCATGCGTGCATTTAACACGTTTTTGGTGCATTCCAGTGCATTTTTGATGCGTTTTTTTGGGCAGTTTTGATGCGGTCCAGTGCACTTTTCCCCCCTCTTTTTTCTTAACATAATTAGGAAACTGTGTTCCAGTGAATGTTTGGTGCATTTAGGTGTATTCCAGTACATTCTTGATGTGTTTTACCACGTTTCAGTATAGTCCAGTGCAGAAAAAATGCAGCACGTTCTACTTTTTTTTTTTGGAATGCACTGGAACTGCATGTGGTGTGAACTGGCCCTCCATCCCTTTTTCTCATACAATCCCACGTTCTCTGGATTTCTCTTCCCTACCTGTTAGACCTGTTACCTCTTTTAAAATATTCAGCCAGTCCATTAAAAACCATCTCTTCAAATTATCCTTCTTTATTACCCTGTTCTGTTACTGCTGCAGAAGCAATGCACACCAACTGGAAACTGCTTCTGCGTACAGGTTAAAAAGAAAGACATCTAATTTGTATGGGAACTTTCCAAATGTCCAAAAGAAACAAATTGATTTTTTACAATGAAGGTATTTTTGCAAACCCACAAATTGTATTAAAATGTGTTGCAAAAAAAAATGTAAATTTAGTTGGCCATGTCATCATTATACTACAAGTCTGACTCTTTTTTTTTTTTTTAAAGTAAAGATTGATTACGTTACAATGTATATAGTATTTTTATTATGAATAAAACTTGCTAGATCCTTGGTGACCTATTGTTCATAGTATTTGAAAATACATTGATTTTGTGTGTGTATCATTATTTATAAATGTGTATCTCACCTTTAGCATATCTGTTTGAATTTTTGATTGCCTTACAGCTCCTGTATCCATATTCAACACCTCCAGTAGGGTACCCGGAATCTGGCATAATAGCATTTGCAGTGTCATCATCCCAGCATGCCAACAGGTTAAGAATGGTCTGCTTCTTCTCAGAGAGAGAAGCATATTCTAAAAAAAAGATGTGTGGACAATCTTAGAAACAAATATACAGTACATTTTCTTCCTGCGTTTGTCAGCTACATTGGGTTGTTTGATTACATTCAACATGCATTTATGTAAAAATAAAGCTATCATATTATTTCTATTCCAAATGGCTCCTGACATGATAAAATAAACTCATCTTTCATTGCAGCTCTGTCAATGTAATCCATGGCAACATGCACTATATAGTGCACTGCTGTGCGACAGAGCAGTAGAAGTGTTATCAGAATATCTTTACTTAGGCTACAGAATCATCACAGTAAATACAAAAACACAGAATTATCACAACAAATATAAAAGATAAACTACCATAATGTAATCCTAAAATTAATCAAAAAGCACACTTGAAATATAATGGAACATCGAATGCAATGGAAGGGTTGCAATTGTCAAAATTTAAATAAATATTTTAGAGCTTTATTTTTTTTACTTCTGTATATACATTTGTATCTTTACATACTTTAAAGTCTTCCAGCATTTTTTATATATTTTTTTTTTTTTAATTAACAATTTGAACAAAAGTAGAATTTGGAATTGGGTCAAATAAGTTGTTTTTAGAGTCCTTGGATTGCCATAATATTAGATTAATGTAAAAAGTAATGAGGTAATTGGCGCTGCCTAAAAAGATGTGTGGAAGATTAGGGTAAAACCAATAACTTATGTATAGAAGATCCTCTTATATATAAAATTTGCTATAAATATAAATATAAAGGGCAATAATACAAAACAGTGCAATCGCAAATCCATATATCTACATATATATGTATTCTATGGAAACATAAAGTGAAATAGTGCAATACCAGTGCATATATATGTATATATTTGTATATATATGTATATATTTGGTGGTGTGCGCACTGGTATTGCACTATTGCACTTTATGTTTCCATAGAATACATATATATGTATATATATTGATTTGCGATTGCACTGTTTTGTATTATTGCACTTTATATTTATATTTATATCAAATTTTATATATGAGGATCTTCTATACATAAGTTATTGGTTTTACCCTAATCTTCCACACATCTTTTTAGGCAGCGCCAATTACCTCATTACTTTTTACATTTTTAATATTGACTTCACAGTCTATATTTTAGGGTTAGGCAGCAGCCATTTTACTATTTATTATATTTATAATTTTTTCTCCATAGCGCGGATACTATTGTTTATTAATATTAGATTAATGACTTGGAGGACCTGGTACTCACCGCACAGGGTAGAAAGGAGCAATACTCTAAGATGTGGGCTTGCTGGAACACGTTTCTACTTTCTGGCGAAGGACGAGCCTTGAGTGGGCTCCTTCCGCAGCCTGGGGCTTGAATGTTGACGGGGTCATCCGCACGGGCTGAACTTATGCTCTCCCCATAGCTCTCACCTCCACATACCCTTCTTCCTACCTCCTTCCTGTCATCCCCAAGCCGGTGCTACATCGAACACTACCCTCCTACTCTTCTGCTACCTCCACCTCTCTCTGAAACCCCTCTTCCCTATTTTTCTCCGTGGTGTCTTCCTTTCCCCCCTATCCTTCATTTCCTGATGAATGCTCCACTTGGTTTGGATCTTATATGTCTACTCCTCCATGCTATGCCCATGAATCACGTTGACCATAGCTGTTATTTGCTGTGCCTTCAAATACTGCTGACTACCTCTTCGGTGACTTGTATCTTGACTGTTATGTATTCATGCATGGAGATTCCTTGACTACTATGCCGTTGAGACTTTTGTCTCTTGCACTTTGTAGTGTTCATGTTTGCTGACTTCTTTATGACTTTGTTTTCTGCTGTACTTTTTTCATTGTTTAATCAAGAATTTGAAAAAAATATTAGAACCTTCTAGTCAAAAGTGCATCTGGAGTTTCATGACCATGCTAAGGGCAAAACAGCAGACTGATATTTGGGTACCAGAATAAAAACAGCTGAACACTTCTGTTGTAGATCATAGCTACACAAGAAATATACTCACCACACTTGTTAGCAAAAGTTCCAGCAAGTGCCAAGGAGAGGACTAGAAGACTGTACACCAACATCTTCACCTGAGAAAATTTGACAAATTCATGAATTTAGGCTATGCAGCTGTGCTAACATAATAATATTTCACATACATAATGAAACCAACACAACAATGCATGGTACATATATAAATATAAAACAGAATCATATTGAGTTTGCAATAAAATTATTAAATCACCAATAATCAAGGTTCTGCTAAAAAAAAAAAAAAAGATAGATAAAAATAGTCCTGTTACCAGCTACACTTCAGAGATGCTTTCAATACAGGACTAGTTACTCTCTGATCTGTTCAGCCTCTATAGTTTCAAACCAACCCTACTTCCACTGACTATAATAACTTGTTCCAGTTATTTGAATAGGACTGGTTGAACTCTGATCCATTCAGCCTGATGTCACCTTTTTATAGTTATAACCAACCCTACTTCCACACTAATTTCAATATTTGTTTTCTGGATTGTGATAAGCAATTATCTAACATATTAAATTGACATAACAAAGAAGGTTTTGTGTCTAAGGTTTAGTTTGGATTGTTTTGGCCTAGTTGCAATTAAATGTTTTATTTTCACTTGCATATAGAAGTTTAAAAACAGGGAAGAATGAGATCTCCTGTGATGTATGTCGCAATAACAGGAATTACAAAAACAAAATGTCTCAATGAAGGATCTGGAGACTGGAACAAAAACTTTTTTTTTTTAGTAGAATGGGGTAGGAATATGACCCAATTAGGTTTTTAATGATGTCTTTATTCTCCTTAAGATGATATACCCTTATCTCCTGTCTAGGTGATGGGTGAGAGACAGAACAGCTAGTATTTCCCTAGTGGAATCTCCCCAGTAGGGAAATAGACCTCAATTAAAGTCCACCCGAGGTTCAAACCCTTCCTTATGCTATCCAAACTGGAGAAGACATTTTAGCCTGGAGTTGATATATAAAAGAGCATATATAAAAGACACAACATAATGCAGCTCGGCATCAATCAACACATCATTAAATGCATTTTTAATGCAAGTAGTATAGGTACTTCAATGTAACTTGCCTCTTGCAACCCCCTGTAGAGCTGCAAAAAGGGAGAAGCAGCACTAGGAGCCAATCAACTGTGCTGCAGTGCTCATGTTCTAACATAGACATGCCAATAGGAGGGCAGATAAAGCTAATCCATTTGCTGCTTTCACTGTCCCATCAAAGACTGTGAGGAGGGACAGAAGGGACGAATCTGCAGCAGAGAAATTTCAGCATGCCTGCCCTGCTAGACAAGGATGCCCTGTGTTGCAGAGCTGTGTAAATCACAGGACTGGAGTGTCTATTCGGTTTTATTGGTGTCCACAATAGCCTTAAAATCCTAAACAACGTTTAAAGGCACTATGGCTTTATTTGTCTTGCTTCATCATTGTCCACCTTTCACATCTATAGTGACAGAGATATTATAGCCTGGAGAATTCTCTTCTTTGTTCCTATAGGTCTTTTATCCTTGCTCTTACAAGTGCTATTTTTTTACTGATCCTGGATCCTTTTTGTTTATAAAATAGGGCATCGTACTCCAGTCCTGCTTCTCTTGGTATATGTTCAGCATGCAGATTAAATAAGTATGGTGAAAGTATGCAGCTTTGTCTAACTCCTTTGCCAATTGGAAACCAGTCAGTGTTTCAATTTCCTTTCAAGTATGTCATCCTGATTAGTGTAGAGGTTCTTAACAAAAACAATACAATGTTCTGGTACGCCCATTTTCCTGAGGACCTTTAATAAATGAATATGGTTGACACATTTAAAGGTTTTACTGTAATCAATTAAGCATATACTGACTTCCTTCTTGTATTCCTTGTGTCAGGAATGTGCTGGCCATAGCACAGCTGAAGCTCCAAGAGGCATGCAAATGCACAAGCGTAGGCCTGCTGGAGCCCATGTTACTGTGAATAGGCAAACCGCGCACACAAGCAAACGTGCATAGATGTGCACATGCGTGCCCGTATTAGCCATTGACACTGGCGCCAAGTGGCCTATATAAGTGCAGCAGCTGCACTAGTCCATTGCTATCTGTTCTGCAGCTGTACCTGTGTTCCTGTATCTCATTCTACTGACTTCTGTGTTTTACCCAGTTTGCTACTGACTTCGCTTGATCCCTACCTGCCCTGACTTTGGCCTGTCTCTGGACTTTGCTCTGCTTTCTGCTTATCTGCTTGATCTCGTTTTGCTAACTTCTGCCTGTACCCTTACGATCCCTTGCCTGCCGTCTATGCCTGCATCTGACCATCTGTTGCCAACCTGGCTTGTCTGACCTCGCATCCGGTTGTTCACCTACCCTGCCTGCACTAGACATGTCCGGTTAATTTCGTTCCGAATAAATATTCAGACAAATTTTTTGTTATTCGGAGATTCAGATATATTCAAATCCCCGAATTATATTATTTTTTTTTTTTTTTTTTTCCAATAAAAGCTTTATTGAGAAAATTAGTCAACAGTAACAAATAATGATGTAAACAGTATGGTAGCATATCAGCAAAAAATATTTAGACGTTTCAGTACATAATAATTGAGGAATATGTAATATTAGCGTTGTACACTGACAAGTCTAGTACAGACAACAAGTAGGCAACCAACGTGACCAGTAATGGTGTAGATTGGTAAGGACCACTACACCAGGAGGCCTAGAAGGCCAGAAGGAAGGAAGAAAGAGAGAAGAAGAGGTAAGGATTGAAGAGAGAAGGAGTAAGATGGGTGAGAGTGAGGAGGTGATAAGAGCAGGTAAGAGGGTCGGGGGTTCTAATCAAAGTAATCTTGTAAAGTCATAGCAAAATTGCAATCTTTAGCTTATATGATCAATAAGCAAAGTGACAGTGGATCAAACTACAGTAAGGTCAAGTGTTAGATCCGATTAGTGTGGAATCATTGTGCGGAAATCAGCAGACAGTGTAAAAATCACCCAAGGTCTCCACATTTCATGAAAGGCAGCATCTGATTCTTTTCTAATAGCAACGGTCTCTTCCATATCATGTATAAGTTTTACCTTATCAGCCCAATCTTTGGCAGAAGGGGTGTTTTGTGTGTTCCATTGAATGGGTATTACCGCTTTGGCAGCATTTAGTAGATGCCTAACCAAGGAGTGTTTATATTGTTTATATGAGAGGCTGTTTACATGGAGTAGGCAACAGGCAGCATCAAGGACTATAGAAGTGCCAGTTATATGTTTAATAAGATCTATGATCCTGTTCCAGAAGGGTTTAATCAAATCACATGACCACCAAAGATGTGCAAACGTGCCTTTTTGTTTCAGGCATCTCCAGCAGCGATCGGAACGATGCGGGGACCAGGTTTGTAGCTTCACCGGGGTGATATACCACTGTGCCAAGATTTTAAAGGATGTTTCTTGAATTTTCGTGCTCAGTGAGCATTTGTGCGTAAAAACGCACGCTTTTTCCCATTTTTTGTCTGAAATTGAGCAATTTAACTCTTTTTCCCACATTATTTTATATTTGTCTGGAGTCTGTGTCAGATTGCACATAATCCATTTGTATGCTTGTGAAGTGGTTTTGTAACAAGGTGACTGGTCCCCACAAAGTTTTTCGAAAGCCGTAAGAGGTTTTGTTAGAGCAAGTCTATTTTTGTGGTTTCGTATGAAGTCATGGATTTGGAGGTATTTCCAAAAAGAAATTTTGTTGTCCACAGGTCTACTTCTATTAAACTCCTCAAAAGATAGTACCTTATTTCCTTGAAAGCAATCTTTAACCCGTAAAATGGAATCTGATATGGGGGCCTCTGAATTTTTATAATTAAAGTCTGCGCCAGGTGGGAAATCTGGGTTGCCAATAATTGGCGTCATGGGGCCTGGACTCGTGGCTAGTTGGTGTCTGTTAGCTAATCCATTGAAGATTGATAGCGTGTTAAATATTAGTGGGTGATGCTTGACCTCGACAGGGTAATTAGAGGGGTCCGACCAGATCAGGTTTTGGGTTGGAAATTTCGAGCACTTCCTTTCTAAATCCACCCAGTCTTTTTGGTGAGCATGGCAATGCCAGTCTACTACCCTGGTAATATGAGTGGCATGGTAATATTTCATAAAGTCAGGTAAACCTAGGCCTCCGCTGGGTTTAGGTATGTGCAGTCTTTGTAATTTAATTCTGGGCTTTTTATGTGCCCATATAAACTGTCTCTGGGTATGAGCGAGGTTCTTAAAGAAAGCAGCGGGAATTTTAATGGGGAGCGCATGAAACAGGTAAAGCAACCTGGGTAGTATAACCATTTTTAATATTGCGGCTCTTCCGAACCAGGAAAAATTTTTAGAATTCCAGTTGTGTAGATCTCCCTTAATTTTCCTCAAAAGTGGTTCAAAATTCGCACCATAGAGGGACTCAATATGGGGGGTGAGCTTAATACCTAAGTATTTAAGGGATCTGGGTTCCCACTTATAAGGACAATTACTTTGAGTCATTTTTTTTAATTTATCGGACAGAGAAATATCCATAGCTTCCGATTTTGAGTGGTTAACCTTGAAATTGGACAAATAGCGAAAATCTCGAAATTTGAGGTTCAAATTAGGTATAGAAATATGGGGTTGGGTAATGTAGAATAGTAGGTCATCCGCATAAGCTGATACCTTATAATCTCTACCTCTAATTTGGAAACCATGAATCGCCGGTTCGGCATTTACATGTCTGATCAGGGGTTCTAGGGCTAAGATAAAGAGGATCGGAGAAAGAGGACATCCCTGTCTCGTCCCATTGTGCAGGTGTATGGGAGATGAAAGGATGTTATTAACTTTGACCTTTGCAATTGGGTCAGTGTATAGAGATCCGATCCAATTCATCATGTTATTGCCCAAACCTATGTGCTTACAAGTGGCCAACAGGTAGTCCCAGGCCACCCTGTCAAAGGCTTTTTCGGCATCTGTGGATAAAATAAGGCCTTCCAGTCCACCTCTACGAGTTTCATGGATCAGATTGAGGGATTTTATAATATTGTCTCTAGCCTCGCGGCCAGGCATAAAGCCTACCTGTTCAGGTCCGATGATAAGGTGCAGTAGGGGTCTTAATCTGTTGGCTAGAATTTTCGCTAAAAGCTTTACGTCAATATTTAAAAGTGAGATGGGTCTGAAGTTGGCGCAATCCGTTGGGTCTTTGTCCTTTTTTGGGATGACTGTTATATGTGCGGTGAGGAAATCTGCGGATGGTTTGGTTTGCTTAGAGAGGATGCTTAGTGCGTCAGTAAGGGGGGTCACTAACGTTGTGTCGAATGTTTTATAATACTGGGACGTTAGCCCATCCGGACCTGGACTCTTCCCATTTTTGAGGTCTTTAATGGCTGATTGGACTTCGGCTGGGGTAATGTCTTTTTCTAGCTCAGATATGTCTGAATGTTCCAGAATAGGTAATCCACTGTCTCTAATGTATCGTCGGATTAGTTGGTCCCTAGGTCCAACCAAGTCGGGGGGTCGAGCGTGGGGGGGTAGATTGTAAAGTTTTTCGTAGAACTGGCGGAATGAATCCGCAATGTTCTTGGAGTCATAGAATTTGCTATTGTTTTTGTCTCTGATGCATGGTATGTGTGAGGCTGTCTGTAAGTCTTTAAGCGCTCTAGCTAAGTACTTGCTACTCTTGTTTCCATGTTCATAGTAGATCGCCTTGTTTAGATATAAGGATCTTTTGGTCTTTTTATTTAAAATATCTGCTAGTTCGTTTCTGAGTCTGATCAAGTCTTTGTGTAGGGTCTTGGCTAATGAAAGCTTGTGCTGAGATTCCAAGCGGGCAATGTTAGACACTAAATCAGAGATATGTTTGTCATTTTCTCTCTTTTTTCTGGCTCCGAACTTGATAAATTCCCCTCTGATCACACTCTTATGAGCCTCCCAAAGTGTAATCGGGGAGGTCTCAGGAGAAGTGTTTTCACGAAAGTAGTTTGACAGGGTGGCGTGAATGTCTGCCTTAATCCCTTGGTCAATTAAGAGAGATGGATTCAATCTCCAATTGAACACAGGCTTACAGTTCGAGTTAGATGAGATGGAGATTGATATCGGAGCATGGTCAGATATTGAGATGATTCCAATCTCAGCCCCCATCAAATCTGGTAAGTCTCTTTGAGTGATAAATATATGATCGATCCTTGCATACCTATCGTGTGGAGCCGAGTAATGTGTGTAGTCCTTCTCAGTGGGATGCAAGGTTCTCCAGGTATCGACTAGACACATAGATCTCAACATATCTTTAATTCTTTTCAACAATTTGAACGCTATGCAAGTCTTGCCAGAGGAGGTATCCTGTATAGGGTCCAGTGGGACATTGAAGTCCCCCCCCAGGATAACACAACCCGTGGCAAAGCTTTTAAGTTCAGATATGAGATTGTTGCAGAAAGACACGTGTGCTCTATTGGGGAAGTAGACGTTTGCCAATGTGCAAGGACGCCCATAAAGTGTACCCGAGAGGAAGATGAATCTGCCTTCCGGGTCTAGATATTGTTTTTCCAACACGAATGGAGCGTCCTTGCTCATCAATATTGCTACACCCTTTGTCTTGGCTAAGGGGTTTGATGCCTCGTATATTACCGTGAAGTATTTATCTGTCATTTTAGGGACAGCATTTTTTTTAAAGTGGGTTTCCTGAAGGAAAACTATTTGTGCTTTGCTCTTTTTGAGTTTGGTAAGAACTTTTTTCCTCTTTTCGGGGATATTAAGACCATTAATGTTGAGAGATATGATCAAGGGATGTCTACCCAGGTGTGAGAAAACCATGACTATATCTCGAGTGATGGGATGGGGATGGGGGGTAAGGGAAAGAAAGGACACAGAGAGGTAAGAGAAAAGAAATACAGAGAGGAAGGAAGTAAAGACAAATATCGTAGTAAGTGGGCGGTTGGGGAAAAAAGCCCAAACGCTCACTAATCAGCAGGCAAGATTGTACGTAAGTTATTTAGATATTACGGGGTTTCTGTGAAAAAATACAAAAAACCGACAAAAATGCCTTTTGGGGACAGCGGGAGAAGCGCAAAAAGGAGGCGTCCCACAAAACAAGGTAGATAACAAACAATAGGACATTTAGTCCAAACCCACACTATCGGCTCAATGAGCGAGTGCATAATGAGTAAAAAAAAAAGAAAAAGAACTCTGCGGCCAAAAATAGCATAGAGCGGGCCAACAAGAAAAACTGAATGTCGGCAACTAGCACATGAAGAATGAGACCATAATGATATGGCTTGTATACCCTGCATAGTACAATAAGATTGTAGATCAACTTGTAACATTTATGATAGGGCCATTTCGAGAGACCTCAAATAGAAGGTACCTATTCCGGATTGCGTCCTTGTGTGGGTGCAGATTACAACATAGGCACCTCAGTGTCTAAGTGTCGTGAGATGGGCAGATACATAAGTACCTCTATAGTCCAGATTAATGGTGGTTGTCCACTTTGGAGGTTCCAGGGTCGCTCAACTCATCAGTCCAAATCCCTTTGTTCTCGGCTGGATGTGTGAGGCTAGATTTGTCTGAGGAATCCGAACAATATGTTATGAAAGTGCGCCATCTGCTGGAGAAAGTTAACAACTCATCTGAAAATAAAAATGTCATTATCAGAGGCAAGTAATTCCAGCATAACTACAAGGCAAACATGCAAGTATGCGATCCTTCTATAAGATAAAGCTTCCATGACGAGATCATATATCCTTTTGATATGGCAGAAGCTTAAGTCAGAGATTGTCTTCGGGATATCAGAGGAAGAAAAGGCCCTGAGCTAAGTAAGATCGATCAAGTGCTCTAGGGTAAAAGAAGAAAGCAACCTTCATCCAGCGAGACCATAGGTCCCGTCTAGGATAACGTGATCCAATGTCTCTCAGTTGTAGTCTCTAGATCTGGGTGTTTTTGGCGGGGAGGAGAAGGGGAGATGACTCCCCTTATTCTTTGCTTTTTTGTTTTTGGCAAAAGGCGATCTGTGGTCACTGGGAGTTCCAGGGCCATTGGAATGCATAGCAGGGGATGGCGGCAATAGGAATTCGGCATACCAATCTGGTAAGGCGATCAGGTCGATTTGTAGGTTAGTGCAGAAGGCAGGCAAGTCCTCTGGCGTGCGTAGTAGGTACTGCTTACCACGATATGTGGCTTGGACAGCAAATGGGTATTTCCACCTGTAAGGGATGTTTTTCTCCCTGAGAACATCCAGAATGGGTCTGACAGCTCTTCTATTTTTTAAAGTGATTGGGGATAGATCTTGGAAGAGTTGTATCTGTACCTCATTGAATAAAATTTGTTCGTTCTGTCTTGCCTTGTGGAGAATTTCCTCCTTAAGCGTGTGGCTCAGTAAACAGCATATCACATCTCTGGGAGGAGAAGGATCAGGGGCCTTCGGTCTTAATGCTCTGTGTGCTCTTTCCAGTTCTATTGGGGATTCCGCTGGTCTTTCCAATAGGTTGTTGAAAATTGATGTCAGAGCATGCCTGATGTCTCCCCCCTCCACAGATTCAGGCAGACCCCTGATCCTAATATTGTTCCTTCTCCCACGATTGTCCAAATCCTCGAGGTGTCTGTTTATAGAGATGAGGTGGTTGGAATGTGTGTTAGTTACTTCCTCTAATCTTTTTATCGCCTTATCCCTGCATTTGCCCGACCTCTCCACCCCCGCCATTTGTTCATACAGTCTGGCTATATCAGTTTTCAAATCGGTGATGGCTGCAGCAAATGACCCCTTAATGTCCGCCGCTATAGCGGTCATGTCATTATAGGTAAGCTGTCTATCGATTAGTGGAGAGTCACTTACTGTGTCTTCCGATGCTGCAATGGATTCCGCATCGTACTCCTCGTCCTCCTCCCGCGCCTGTCTCCGCGCCATCTTGAGGCCTGAGGTGTTCTTCCGGGCCGGAGCTTGTGTCTTGAAAATATCGGCTATGATCTTGCCGTTTACCGCCTTAGCGGACTTTATTTGTTTGCTCTGGGAAATAGGCTTGGATAATCTGCCCATATTTGAGTGGATCAGGTTGTTTAAGCGGCCGCAGAGTGTGTTAAGAGCCGTGTGGGTCCGGAGCTCTCTCTTCAGGCAGCCATCCTCGCTGCGCGCCAAGCCACGCCCCTATATTATTAAACTAATTCTACCGAATTCTCAAACTAAATTCACCTGAATTTCTGAAATTCGAATTTGAACTGTCAACATATTGTTGAAATCAAAGACTGTGTGTATTATTATTAGTGTACTATTTTGAAATAATGCTGTTTTTGTTAAGCTAAAGGTAATTTAAAGAGAAGGGAATGAAGGTTGGATCAATTTGAGGATAAGGCCCACATCCCAAATATGTAGAGAAAAACATTGAGGAAAGAATGCCTCTGATGGGGACTTTAATGGCCAAATGTGGAAGTAAGTCAAGAGTCAAGTAGAAGGAAATTGAGAATAACAAAGAAAATATATAAAATACAAAATCACTTTATTACAATTAATTAAAAATCAATTACATGATTGCAAACATGAGCTGGCATAATACAGGTATAAAAGTGCAAGACTAATTGAACAGACATGGATGGAAAAAACACATATATATCATGGATAGACACTGTATACTCAATCGGACCCTCTGTTGCCACCAACTGACGCATTTCAGAGATTTCTCCTTCCTCAGGGGTACAGGATACAAGTGGGGTACAGTGTTTCTGAAATTACATGAATAAACATTTGTATATATAAATATATATCCATAGAGATATAACCATATAATGTATTTGAACCATATTCAGTAGATTGCACAACCAGAGTTGGTCAGCTCAAGCCATAAAAACAGAAAAAACATTGGCGTCCCTTGCGTTTGCTCAGTCAAAAGTCATACATCAACCAAATAGATAGATCAGAACCAAAATGGGTCCAATGGTCACTGGATTTCAACAAGGCCAACATAGGAGGTTAGGGCATGACGGACAACCTGGATGTACAAACTTGGAGTCTATAAATAAATAAAAAAAAAAAAAAGATTTGATCAAACTGTATTGTAGATAAATGTTGAAGACTTAGATACACACAGAATAAACTGTGTTTGCAGTGTGGTAAACCTATCAAGAGATATGTGTGTATCCCTATATAGTAAAAGCAGTTTTAAAGCAGAATTAAGTTCAAGAAAGTAATGCAAATTGTAGATGCTGGAACCAAAAAAGCAGCCCAAACAAGGTAACTCCCCCACCCAGGTAAAACAGGGAAGGAAAGAATTAAAGCTTACTGGTCCAAAGGTGTGTAGTGCTGAGTAACAAATGAACAAAGCCAGGACAGCATCAGAGCCCTGACAGCTATCCTGGCTTTATATAACCGGGAATTAAATGAGACCACGCTTCGTATCCACCCCCCCCCCCCCTGACCTTCATATGGAATGGCGTGCATTCCAAAACTCCTCCCAGGAAGTGCCGCATGAATCATTGGATTGCAACGCCACGTCCCACAATGCACAGCCTCTGGCGCATAAACAAAGGTGGAGTCACAGGAATCTATAGGTGAGTGCTTGACAAGCAGAACGCCTGACATCTTCGAGATGGAAGACGGCCACCCGAGCAGAAAAATTGCTCAGCGCCCTGGGTGCGCTGGGTACATTCCAACGGTGACATTTCAAAGCCCAGCTCAGAATAATGTATCCTTCCTTGAGAGCTGAAAAACGGCTACGTCGACGACAGAATAACCTTTGCTTGTATTACGGGGAAGTCAGCCATTATGTACGCACATGTCCAGCAAAGTTGCATAAGTATCTGTCTATCTCTCCTTCTAGTCACACATTACCCTCGGCCAATGCAACTCACTTAGCTCTCCCAATCTCGTTCCAGCTTCCAGGAGGTACAGTTCCAGTTACCGCAATTATCGACTCTAGGGCATGTACCTGTTTTATCAATTTGGCCTTTGCAGCACAACAACACACCCTGTTACAGGCAAAGACACATGGACTTTCAGTATTCCTGGCAGATGGGTCCTGTATCAAATCAGGACTGGTGATTCAGGAAACACCTCCATTACCTGTGGTTACCCTCATTAATCATAAAGAACTGTTAAGTCTGGATGCTATCCCTTCGTCCTTGTTTCCGGTTTTCCTGGATCTACCCTGCCACCTTCCAACACTTTTTAACGACATTGTCAGAGATTGTCTGGATATCTTCGTAATTGTATACTTAGACGATATCCTAATCTTTCTGTGCCTTTTGATCTGCATTGAAGGCATGTCAAGAGTGTTCTCTGCTGGCTCTGTCAACACGGACTGTATGCCAAGCTGGAAAAATGCAAATTCAAGCGGCAGAACATCCAGTTCCTGGGCTTGGGGATTAATACAGAGGGGATTAAGATGAATCTGCAAACATTATCTGCCATCCAGGACTGGCCTGCTCCCACAGACAAGAAGGGGTGCTATATTTTGAGGGATTCGCCAACTTTTATCAGGGGTTTATCAAGGGATTATCCGCCATTATCTCCCCTATTACACAGTTGACTAACCTCCCTGGTGGTCTGATTATGTCAGTATTTTTGAATGTCAAAGTGGTACATTGAATGTCAAAGTGGTACATTGTTTTGCATGGAAATCTGTTGTTTTATATTGTAGGTCTGTAATTCTTAGGAATAACTTACTTAAACCTGTCAATACAAGAGTCTAATAGACATTCCGGGTATGATAAAGTTTAAACCACTAAATCATAAACTATAATATAATAATACATTTAATTCAATAATGTAATCAAACCAAAAACACTGAAATTTGTCCAAACAAGGGTGCAATATTACTAGTCACTGTAATACTAGACAATGCATATTGGTTTAATAAACATCCCGGGTATGAAAAATTTTGAAACATGGGACTGCACAAAGTCCAATGTCACAATTGGGACAATGGAACCTGGTTTCCTTTCTGATTTTCTTTTCCACTGTCATCTCGCTTCGAGTAACAAACCACTCACATCCTTGGACGTGCTGACTTTTTCCTGGTTACTGGGATCTAGTCCATAAAGTGATGACCAATCAGGCGTTCCGGGTTAACAATGCCAACAGCATGACGTCCAGCTCTATTCACAACCACTGATGGTGTTTGGTGGTTCACAAAGGTACGTTCGGGAACTTTCCATATGAAATCAGAATAAATCACAGGCTTGTCACTCTTTTTTTTCAGCAAAATGTAGGCATTCCACAAGCATTGCTCAAGAAGATGTCTGAAGATCTTCTTGTAGAACTTATTTTGCTGTTTCCTTATTTCATTTCATTGCTTGGTCGGCTCTGTGGACACCTCCCATGGAATTATTGTAGTCTTTTACTACTTGTGGCGTCATGATTTCTTTCCCACCTTTCCTGTGTACCATAACAGTGGAGGTATTATGAACTGGACACATTAGGCACACATCTTTCTTGTCACGCCATCGCAGTGCCATCATTTTGCCTTTCTGCCAGGCAACCATTTCTCCAGTCTTCGGCTTCTTATTGTTAAACATTGGCGGCATGTCGCATCGGTTAGCCGTAATGGTTTCATAGGCATTTGTTCTGTTTTGCAGAGGAAACTTCTAAAGTTCAGGAGACGTATAAAAGTTTTCGGGTTGTTACGCAATAGCCCTGATTTAGCAATGGCTCAATGAGTGAAATAATGGAAGATGTTGCTGTTCCATAGTTGCTGTGTTTTGGATTGAATGCTGTTACTTTTCCAGTGTATATGACTGAATTCCAAATGTAGCCAGTTGACGATTCACATAGCATGTAGGATTTTATGCTAAATCGTGCTCTCTTTGATGCAATGTATTGTACCCAGCTGAGCCTTCCCTTGTAGGCCATTCGACTTTCATCTATGCTGATATCGCTTTCTGTACTCTGACATGACCGTTGTCATGCCTCCAGCATAAGGAAGAAATTAATTCTATTGGAACTTGTAATACCAATATTGGCCACAAGATGCCACTGTGACATAGACTGTTATATAGCACTTTATGGTACTTCCTGTACTTTATTGCTGGATATTAGTTCCACCCCTCTCTGAGAAAATCTCCATTTTAGAACACCTTGTGACACAGCCAGACAGCATTTGAGGTTCCTGTGGGAAGATTCCTGAACCCCCCTTTGAAGCATCGCTGGTATGCCTATTAACTGTTGGTTATATACTCAATGCATATACTGTTTATGTTTGTATACTGATTATATGCCTTTATATGTTTATTTACAGTTTCACCTCTATTCACAATCCTATTCGCATATCCATTCTGACTTGTAACCTGTTCATGTGACCACTATTCTATCTCTGGAATAAAGCCTTAAGTTACAAAAGGACTGGTTATTGCAGGATTAAAGGTTTAGGTGTATGTTGAGCTGCACACGCCTGGGGCATACGTGTAGTGAGAACAGAACAACCGTGCCAAAGAATGGAGTGGCAAGTAATGTATTAGTTGTCCAATACCACTTCTGCAGGGGTTTCCTCACCACTCCCTGAAGTATTATTAGACCCTGAAACTTCCAAATGTCATCTTTGGTCACTGGTTCCCACTTTCTGCTTCTTGGAAACTTCTGATGCAGAGTAGCTAGTTGTTGCTCTTTGTACCTGTTTGTCTCAGAAACAATTTTTTCAAAAACCTCATCGGTCAGAAATAATTGTAAGTATGGCAAGGGGTTGTCGTGTTTAATATCTACGTTCATACCAGATGCTCCAGTAAATGGGAATCTTGGGGTGCTGCCTGATCTGTACCGCAGTCAATAGAGCACTAAGTTTGCACATCACCGAGTTCAGTAGCAGAATCGTCCCAGTCATCACTTTCAGTGTCTGATGACGACTTTCCACAATAATCACTATCGCTCAATTCTGCAAAAATTCTAATTCACTATCGTTGTTTTCTAGCTGGTCTAAAATAGCTTTTGACCTAAAGGGACGCTTTTTGGATGCCATGGACGTTCTCAAGTTTCCAGGCAGACAGAGCAGTAAAAGTGCAGGCAGGGTACTGGACAAAGCACTATGGACAAAACTGAGGTGAAATGGTTTGATGCAGTAATGTATTCCTAACAGATTACAATGTATTACAATGTATCATGTCATGTTTTGTTTACTTTGTTTACGGCGCTTGTAAGGAAAGGAACTCAGAAGACAGATGTCGGCATCCCTCGGAGGACACAGTAGGAGGACATCAGGGGATCGTAGGGACAGGGTAAGTGTCACTACAGAGATTCTACAGTGTAACCCTGAGTGTGGCATGGGGTTACCGTTTTTGGTACTGAAAATTATGTGTGAATCTGAATGCTCATTTTTTAGTAAATCTCCCCCTAAATCTTTTAGGGTTTCAGCAAATTTATATGATATATTTGTTCAAGTAACAATAAATACTACCCATCCTCCTGGAACTGTACTGGTACCCAGAAATGGATTGCTATGGAGAGGAGATCAAATTTTTGTTACAGAAAGTGCCGGGTGTCCATCCTGGGACTTTGTCATGACCACCCGATGGCTGGCCATTTTGGGATCCACAAGACCCTAGATCTGGTTCAACGCACGTTCTGGTGGCCCGACTTAGAGAAATGTTGTAAGCAGTATGTCTCCTCCTGTACTATCTGCACAAGAAGCAAGACAACCCGAAACAAGGCATGGGGCCTGCTCAGACCACTACCAGTCCCTGACAGACCATGGAAGATGATTGCCATGGATTTCATTGTGGAACTTCCTTCTTCAGACGGTAATTCTGCAATCTTCGTGGTAGTGGACCGTCTGTCAAAAATGGCTCATTTCATACCACTGAAGGGCACACCCTCCGCGCTCGAGACGGCGCAGGTCCTCATCAAAGAGATTGAAACACTATGCGGGGTTCCAATGGACATTGTGTCGGATAGAGGTGTTCAACTTACTTCTCGCTTCTGGAGAGCTTTATGTGACTCATTGAAGATCAAGTTGTCAATAGGGATGATCGAACGGTTCGGGTCGACCATCGGTTCGACCCGAACATTGGATGTTCGATATTCGGCCGAATACCGAACTTTTTGCGGCAAAAGTTCGGTATTCGGCCACCAGAACCGCCCAAAATGCACTGGGACAGGAACTGGGCTTTAAAAGCCCGTGATTGGCCCAGAAATGTCTGCAAAAGCCAATGAGGGGGCAGGAGTCTCCTAGGAACGTGATTGGAGTGACTACGGGGACCAGAGGCCAATCAGGAGTGAATACGCCCCACACTATATAAGATGGCCCCGCCTAACCCCTAGCACAGTTATCCAGAGCCTGTTGAAGAGAGTTGAAGCAGTTCTGTCTGACTCCTGCTTGCTACACTACATTTCCTATATATCGAGTGGTTCTAAAGCTCCATATAGCAGAATTGTATTTAGCTTACAGCCAGTGTAGTTAGATACAGCGATTGTGCTGGTTCTTAGAGTTACAAAAAAAAAAAAAAACTTAAGGGACAGTGTCAGTCTTCTGCTGTATGGAGCTTTCTATTTAGTGGAAAGGGATATCTAGTGTAGTTAGGGAACTTTGTACTACATTAGTTAGATTTGAAAATTTAGTTTCTGTAGGGAAAGTGTGAGGGTTCTGTTTAGTGAGCATGTGGCACAGTGCTGCTCTATCACAGCAGGTATACGTGCTTGCTAGGCAGCAAAATACAGTGACAACTTAACGCCTGTTGTTCAAAGCGTTAGGTGCACTGTACAAAAGCCTTTGCAACTGTGCGTGACACGCAACTGCTGTGCTGTATCCAGCGACAACTGTGGGTCGCATAGCAGTGTGCGTTTTTCACCGCACACAGTTGCCAACGCATCAGTGATAACTTAACGCCTGTTGTTCAAAGCGTTAGGTGCACTGTACAAAAGCCTTTGCAACTGTGCGTGACACGCAACTGCTGTGCTGTATCCAGCGACAACTGTGGGTCGCATAGCAGTGTACGTTTTTCACCGCACACAGTTGCCAACGCATCAGTGACAACCTAACGCCTGTTGTTCAAAGCGTTAAGTCCACTGTGCAAAAGGCTTTGCTACTGTGCGTGACACATCTGCTGTGCTGTATCCAGCGACAACTGTGGGTCGCATAGCAGTGTGCGTTTTTCACCGCACACAGTTGCCAACGCATCAGTGACAACTTAACGCCTGTTGTTCAAAGCGTTAGGTGCACTGTACAAAAGCCTTTGCAACTGTGCGTGACACGCAACTGCTGTGCTGTATCCAGCGACAACTGTGGGTCGCATAGCAGTGTGCGTTTTTCACCGCACACAGTTGCCAACGCATCAGTGACAACCTAACGCCTGTTGTTCAAAGCGTTAGGTCCACTGTGCAAAAGGCTTTGCTACTGTGCGTGACACATCTGCTGTGCTGTATCCAGCGACAACTGTGGGTCGCATAGCAGTGTGCGTTTTTCACCGCACACAGTTGCCAACGCATCAGTGACAACCTAATGCCTGTTGTTCAAAGCGTTAGGTCCACTGTGCAAAAGGCTTTGCTACTGTGCGTGACACATCTGCTGTGCTGTATCCAGCGACAACTGTGGGTCGCATAGCAGTGTGCGTTTTTCACCGCACACAGTTGCCAACGCATCAGTGAGAAATATGCCTGGTAGACCAAGAAAAGGCATACGTGGCCCTGCTGCGGAAAGGGGCACAGCTTCTAGGGTGTCTAGAGGCAGGGGTGGATGTGGTGGTCAGTCCTCAACCAGGCCACCATTTGGATTGTTCTCCGGCAGTGGCCAAGCTATACGTCCACAGTATGTACAGGAGGTGGTGGACTATATGAACAAACCCTCATCATCGGCATCATCTGCAACTACAGTGACCCAGGCAGAGAAAAGTGGTCAGTCTTCTGCAGTTGTCAGAACAAATACAGATGAGTCCATGTCCACCTCATGTCCTCCCTTAGACCCAATTTCAGACATGGCAGAGGAGTCAGCTGAGCTGTTTGACCACAGTGTCGGCCATCTACTCCAGCCTGATGCTCAGTCCTTTATGGAGTCTGATGTTGGGTCTGAGTTTGAGGAGGAGGCAGAGCAAACAAGAGGGGAGAGCAGACGGCCCGCTCCATCTAAGGCCGCACCTGTTGTCTCCCAGGCCAGGCCTGATGCTCAGTCTTTGATAGAATCAGATGTTGGGTCTGAGGTTGAGGAGGAGGCAGAGCAAACAAGAGGGGAGAGCAGACGGCCCGCTCCATCTAAGGCCGCACCTGTTGTCTCCCAGGCCAGGCCTGATGCTCAGTCTTTGATGGAGTCAGATGTTGGGTCTGAGGTTGAGGAGGAGGCAGAGCAAGCAAGAGGGGAGAGCAGACGGCCTACTCCATCTAAGGCCGCACCTGTTGTCTCCCGGGCCACTATACACACCTCATCTTGCTGGGCCTTTTTTGAGACATCCCATGCAGATAAAACAGTTGCGATCTGCAAGATTTGTAAGAAGGGTATAAAACGTGGCAAAAATGTCAACCACCTGGGTACAAGCTGCCTAAACAGGCATTTGACAACCCACCACTCGGCCCGTTGGCAGGAGCATTTAAAGAACCCACAAAAGGGCCAAAGATTGGTCAGTCGGCCTCCTAGTTCTCCTCGCGCTCCTCCTCATGCTCCATCTGCTCCACCTGCTCCACCTGCACATCAGTCTGTTCCTGGCCCTGCTATAGTCACTCGTCACCTGTTGGCAGCCTCCACTGGCAGGGATGATGATATAGCAGGCAGTGTCGCATCTACCTCCAGCACACCACCAGCTGTATCATCTAGACGCCAAATTTCGATTCCACACATGCTGGAACGAAAAAAAATGTATACTCCCCGCCACCCACATGCCCAGCGTCTAAACAGTAGTTTGGCTAAACTACTGGCTCTGCAACTATTACCATTTAACCTGGTAGAGTCTGCTCCCTTCCGTGACTTCGCAAAATGTGCAGTTCCACAGTGGCAGGTGCCAAGTCGGCATTACTTTTCCCGTAAGGCCCTGCCATCCCTATACCAACATGTGGAAGGCAATGTAGTGTCGTCCCTGGCCAAGTCAGTCAGCCGTAAGATACACTTGACGGCTGACACTTGGTCAAGCAAACATGGGCAGGGACGGTACATTTCTGTCACTGCTCACTGGGTGACACTGCTTGCCAGTGGAAGGGATTGTAGCCAGGGCTCGGTGCTGCAGCCAGTGTTGCCCCCACGTCTGCAAACAGCTGGTGGTGTCGCTGATCCGGGTAGATCGATCACTTCTACCCCCTCCTGCTCCTCCTCCTCTACCTCCTCCATGCCCTCCTCTGCAGAATGGTCCTTTGAATATGATGAGGTACCACGTAAACGTTCAAAGGGCTATTCTATGTCTCAGGCCAAAAGGTGTCACGCAGTGCTGCAGCTTGTGTGTCTAGGGGACAGGCAGCACACTGCCCCTCAGATTCTTTGGGCTCTGCAGGCACAGGCCCAGAGGTGGTTGACACCACGCCAGCTGCAGCCAGGGATGGTGGTTACTGATAATGGGTCAAACCTCCTGGCCGCCCTTCGTCAGGGAAAGTTAACCCATGTGCCATGCCTGGCGCATGTCCTGAATCTCGTGGTACAGCGGTTTTTGAACTCGTACCCGGGAATGCAGGATGTGCTAAGGATGGCAAGAAGGGTGTGCAGTCACTTCAGGCGGTCGTACAGTGCCACTGCACGTTTGGCCGAAGTGCAGCGCGAGTTTCACCTGCCGGTACACCGCCTCATCTGTGACATGCCCACCCGCTGGAACTCCACCTTGGCTATGCTGCAGCGCCTGTACACGCAGCAGAGGGCCCTCAATGAATACCTATGCGAGTACGGCACCAGCACTGGCTCTGCGTGCCTGGGCTTCTTTTCACCACGGCAGTGGCTTTTGATTAAGGATGCATGCGCTGTCCTCTCGCCATTTGAGGAGGCCACAAGGATGGTCAGCCGGGACAGCGCATGCATCAGTGACACCCTACCGGTACTGTTTTTGTTGGAGCACACTCTGCGTGGCATTATGGACAGGGCACTGGAGGCAGAGCAGCAGGAGGAAGAGGAGGACTTCCTTGCCTCTCAAGGCCCCCTTTATCCTGAGAATCCTGACCCCATTATGCCTAGCTCCCAGAGGCCCGAGCAGGATCCAGGGGTGGAAGAGGAGGAGGAGGACGATTCTGCGGGAACTTTTGCAGGGTTTGAGGAGTAGGAGGAGGAAGACATGCGGCAATCTGCAAGGCCTAGTTTGACTCCCTCGGGACACTTTGGAGTAGTACGTGGCTGGGAGGAGGAGGAGCCCGTTGAAGATAATGTCGTTATGAGTGACCCCGAGGAGTCAGCTTCTCAGGCCTTCGCTAATTTGCGACGCATGGGAAACATCATGCTCCAGAGCCTGCGAAAGGACCCCAGAATCAAGGCCATTAAAGAGACTAACCACTATTGGTTGGCCACCCTACTTGACCCCCGGTACAAGTGTAAAGTCTCGGAGCTTTTCCCATCCACCCATAGAGTCCACAGGATCAAATCCCTTGAGGACAGTCTCAAGAGGAATCTGGTGAACATGTTCCCCGACTCCCGTAGGGTGCAGGGGCGGGGACAACCTACCATGGATTCTACTGGTGGTCACGAGAGGAGCGTTGGAGAAGGCGTGCGGTTGACGGATGCCTTTCGGTCTTTTTTTAGTCCTCACCGCCCAGGCCTCTCAGCTGCCACATCGCATCGACACCGTCTGCATCACATGGTGGACGATTACATGAGGGCACAAAGTGACACAGAGGGCTTTTCATGTGACGAATCCGATCCACTGGCATACTGGGTCTTAAGATTAGACCACTGGCCAGAACTGGCCCAGTATGCCATGGAGTTGTTGGCCTGCCCTGCTTCCAGTGTCCTATCGGAACGGGCATTCAGCGCAGCAGGAGGATTCGTCACAGACCATCGAACTAGACTCTCCACCGACTCAGTCGACCGTTTGACATTCATTAAGATGAATCAGTCGTGGATATCAAGCTTTGATGCACCTGATGCAGACCTTGTAGACTAGGCTATCGTTGTGATGTGGCAGTTGAGCCTCAGTTTAAGCCTGGACCATGGTGCCACCCTCAAACCCTCCTCTCATTCTCTTTACGTTCACAGAACCTCATTTTGGTTATGACAAAAACGACAATGTTTGCGCACCTGTTCCACAGGTGCACACCTTTACAATTTTTGGGCCTCCTTCAACACCAGCTCTTTGGGGTTAAGGTGGGGAGGCTATGCTAAAACAAAAACGACAATGTTTGCGCACCTGTTCCACAGGTGCACACCTTTACAATTTTTGGGCCTCCTTCAACACCAGCTCTTTGGGGTTAAGGTGGGGAGGCTATGCTAAAACAAAAACGACAATGTTTGCGCACCTGTTCCACAGGTGCACACCTTTACAATTTTTGGGCCTCCTTCAACACCAGCTCTTTGGGGTTAAGGTGGGGAGGCTATGCTAAAACAAAAACGACAATGTTTGCGCACCTGTTCCACAGGTGCACACCTTTACAATTTTTGGGCCTCCTTCAACACCAGCTCTTTGGGGTTAAGGTGGGGAGGCTATGCTAAAACAAAAACGACAATGTTTGCGCACCTGTTCCACAGGTGCACACCTTTACAATTTTTGGGCCTCCTTCAACACCAGCTCTTTGGGGTTAAGGTGGGGAGGCTATGCTAAAACAAAAACGACAATGTTTGCGCACCTGTTCCACAGGTGCACACCTTTACAATTTTTGGGCCTCCTTCAACACCAGCTCTTTGGGGTTAAGGTGGGGAGGCTATGCTAAAACAAAAACTACAATGTTTGCGCACCTGTTCCACAGGTGCACACCTTTACAATTTTTGGGCCTCCTTCAACGCCAGCTCTTTGGGGTTAAGGTGGGGAGGCTATGCTAAAACAAAAACTACAATGTTTGCGCACCTGTTCCACAGGTGCACACCTTTACAATTTTTGGGCCTCCTTCAACACCAGCTCTTTGGGGTTAAGGTGGGGAGGCTATGCTAAACAAAAACTACCATGTTTGCGAACCTGTTCCACAGGTGCACACCTTTACAATTTTTGGGCCTCCTTCAAAGCCAGCTCTTTGGGGTTATGGTGGGGAGGCTCCGCCAACACCAAAACTACCATGTTTGCGCACCTGTTCCACAGGTGCACACCTTCATAATTTTTACGCCTTCTTCAACACCAGCTCTTTGGGCTTACAGTGGTATGGCTCCGCCAACACCCAAACAACAATTTTTGCGCACCTGTCACACAGATGCATATCATTGTAATTTTTTTCCTTACAAAGGCAATTATTGCTTTCATTACCAGCACTTTCATAGGGATATGGTGTCAAGGCATCGTCCGCACCACCAAATGCCCAATTTTTAAGCATCCTTTACTTCTATTCAAAGTCAAGAGACAACAGTATTCATCCAAAACATCTCTAATCTTGTTCACTCTGCACTACATTGTGGCCCCTACCCCTAACCCTCAATGTATCCGTGCATATATGTCTGTTTCTTGTGAGATTTCAAGTTAAAGTGCACCAAACACCATTTTACATGAAATAAAGTGCAATTACATACATCTTTGGACTTCTTGAAACATTTGGTAATAAAAGCCCCATTGTGGAAATACACCCGTTAATTATATGCACATTTAAAGAGACAGCACCTTTTTCCAAAAAAACCTCTAATCTTGTTCCCAGTGCACTGCATTATGTCCCCATCATACACATTGGCTGAGCCGTTGATTAGGAGCAAAAGAAAGGTGCGGTTAAGCAAAAAAGTCATTTTTGAAGGTTTGGTATGCTGTAATTCTGGTTCTGGACATGCTACAGAGCTGAAACTTCACAGGTACACCTTTTAGAACCCCCAGACACTAAATCCAAAGAAATCTCTTTTTTTTTTTTAATTTTTTCAATAATTGGCTATCTATCAAAAACGACAATTTTTAAGAACTTTTTTTTGTGTGATTAATAGTCCCTGGGGCATGACCCAGAACCCTAGGCACTTTTTAGGGGCATTTATTGGGTTTTAGGGCTTAAAAATGGTGTTTTTTGATTACAGAAGTTCGGGTCCCATTGATTTCAATGGGGTTCTGAAATCCGAACCGAACTTTCGTGAAGTTCGGGTGTTCTGGTCGAACCGAACTTTTCAAAAGTTCGATCATCCCTAGTTGTCAATGTCCTCTGCATACCATCCCCAGACTAACGGGCAGACTGAGAGGACCAACCAGACCCTCGAGCAATATATCCGGTGTTTCACCACCTTTGTTCAAGATGACTGGGTCTCGTTACTACCGTCAGCGGAGTTCGCATACAATAATGCCAAACACTCGGCTACAGGTCAGTCCCCATTCTATGCTAACTACGGGTTTCACCCATCCTTCTTGCCCTGCTCTGTTCCTGAACCTACAGTGCCAGCAGTCCGGGATATCATGGAGTTCCTTAGAGAGAACAACAAATTGTTACAGAATGCCATGACCAGGGCTCACACCGCCAATAAAGAGGCCTTTGACAAAAGGAGGAGAAGTGAGTTGGTTCTTCAACCTGGCAGCCTGGTATGGTTAGCCACTACCAACCTCCGATTGACATGCCCTTCCAAGAAACTAGCACCCAAGTTTATTGACCCGTTCCCAGTGAAGAGGAGATTAAATGAGGTATCATACGAACTCACTCTACCCGATTCCCTCAAGATCCATCCGGTCTTCCATGTATCACTTTTGAAACCTGCAGTATCTGATTCCTTTCCAGGTAGAAGTTCGGAACCACCTGCTCCTGTCACCATCAATGGGGAATTTGAGAATTTGAGGTGGAGGACATCCTAGACTGCAGAAGACGGAGGAATCAGTTACAATACTTGGTTAAATGGAGGGGCTACGGCCCTGAAGAGAACTCCTGGGAACTGGTACAGAATTTCCATGCCCAAGACTTAATCCAAAATTTTTTCCGCAACCATCCCCACAAAAGAAATCTTTTGGGCACCCGGAGGTTGCCCTTAAGGGGGGGGGGGTAATGTCAGGGAATCGATACCCTGCGCAGGCGCATGCATATGCGCATGCGCGTACGACGAGGCGCCTTGAATAGCTCGAGGCTACCTTAGAATAGCTCGAGGCTACCTTACGATAGCTCGAGGCTACCTTGGAATAGTCAGAGGCTACCTTGAAATAGTCAGAGGCTACCTTGAAATAGTTTGAGGCTACCTTTGGATAGTTCGAGGCTACCTTAGAATAGTTCGAGGCTACTAAATTTGCGCCAAAATGGCCTATTTAAACACAGCAGTCACTCCAGGTAATTGCTGTGTTATCATCAGCTCTCTGTATCCTGTGCCTGTTTATATTCTGCTTTTCCTGTTTACCTGACCCGGCTTGTCTTTGGATTCTGATTACCTGCTGCCCGCCCTGACCTTGGCTTGTCCTGACTATTCTCCTGCCTGATCCTGATCTGTTTATCCACTACCAGCTATTGGTCCTGGACCTGCTCCTGGCTCAACCAGGAAATCCGGGGGACCGTGACCTGGTGTTAGCAAGCAGCCAAGTCCATCCCCACCATCTGGAGCCCTGGTGAAAACCGGCTAACACTTAGACTCCGCGCCTCTGGTGAACCTGTGCCACGCCAGTTACCCGGTAAGCCACTCCTCTTACGTCAGACTCTGCCACATTACCCCGTGACACTTTGAGACTGTTTCTGAGGTAAGGTTGAACTCGCTTTGGGAAGAGAATGTCTTTTGGGTCTAAATATCTCTTCCTCAAATGGGTTATTGGAATCACTCTCAGAATCTGACATTTGAGTTTTTATGGGACGTTTAAAAAACATTATGTTCAGCAGATGTTCGGCTCAAAAATTCAGGGACATTTCCTCCATTCCATAGTTACATAGTTACATAGTTAGTGAGGTTGAAAAAAGACATCAGTCCATCCAGTTCAACCTATGATGTGTGTGTGTGTTTGCTTTTAACCGTACATTGTATACCCCTGTATGTTGTGGTCTTTAAGGTGCCCATCTAATAGTTTTTTGAAACTATCAATGCTCCCTGCTGATACGACTGCTTGTGGAAGAGAATTCCACGTCCTTACCGCCCTTACAGTGAAGAACCCCTTACGCATTTTAAGGTTAAACCGCCTTTCCTCTAGTTTTAGTGAGTGGCCACGTGTCTTGTTGTATTTCCTTACTCTGAATAGTTTGTTCCTTATGCTAGGGTCGCCAGTACAGTATTTGTACATTGATATCATATCCCCCCTCAAACGTCTCTTCTCTAGAGAGAATAGGTTCAGTGCTTGTAGTCTTTCCTCATAGCTGATGTCCTCCATTCCCCTAATTATTTTTGTTGCCCTTCTCTGGACTCTTTCCAATTCCAGCACATCCTTCCTGAGGACCGGTGCCCAGAACTGGACAGCATACTCCAGATGTGGCCGGACCAGAGTCTTGTAGAGCGGGAGAATAATCTCTTTATTTCTGGAGTGAATCCCCTTTTTTATACATCCCAATATTCTGTTAGCTTTGCTTGCAGCTGCTTGGCATTGCATGCCACTGCCAAGCCTGTTGTCTACCAGTACCCCCAAGTCTTTTTCCATCCTAGACTCCCCCAGAGGTTCCCCCCCTAGTGAGTAGCTTGCTTTCTGGTTTCTGGCCCCCAAGTACATTACTTTACATTTATCAACATTAAACCTCATCTGCCATGTAGTTGCCCACCCCGTTATTTTGTTTAGGTCCGCTTGTAAGGTTTCCACATCCTGTATAGAAGATATTGGCATGCTTAGTTTAGTATTGTCCGCAAATACTGGGATTGTACTCGATATCCCCTTCTCTAGATTATTTATGAATAAATTAAACAGGATTGGCCCCAGGACAGAACCCTGGGGGACCCCACTTTCCACCCCCGCCCAATCCGAGTACTCCCCATTAATCACCACCCTCTGGACTCTCCCCTGGAGCCAGTTCTCTATCCAGGTACTCACCTTATGGTCCATACCTACCTTCCTTAGTTTGTACAGTAAGCGTTTGTGGGGAACGGTGTGAAAGGCCTTTGCAAAGTCCAGATACACCACATCCACTGGCTTACCTTTATCTAGATGGCAGCTCACTTCATCGTAGAAGGTTAATAGATTGGTTTGGCAAGAACGATTTTTCATAAATATGCTATACATATGCACTGTTACTGTAAAAATGACACTGGCAGGGAAGGGGTTAACTTTATTGGAGAAGGAGGGGTTAAGTGTAATAAAGTGACAGGGAGTGACAGATCGGACTGTTCAGCATAGCTGGACATCCGATCTGTCCATGACTCACACAGTCACCTCCCCCCCTACACGTCAGTAAGCACCAGGCATACATTAACCCCTCCCTCTCCAATAAAATTAACCCCTTCCCTGCCAGTGTCATTTTTACAGTAACAGTGCATATATATAGCACTGATTACTGCAGTAATGTCACTGGTACCCCCAAAAGTGTCAAAAATGTCAGTCAAGGGTCCGATCTGTCCGCCGCAATGTCGCAGTCCCACAAAAAAAATCGCAGATCGCCGCCATTACGCGTTAAAAAAAAACACCAAAAATGACAGAAATCTTTCCCTTTGTTAGTAAACGCAATAACTTTTGCGCAAACCAATCAAAATACGCGTATTGCGATTTTTTTTACCAAACATAGGTAGCAGAAAACAAATTGGCCAAAAATTTTTTAAAAAAATTGGTTTTTACATATTTTTTGGGGGGAATTTCATATAAAAAAATGTTAAAAATATTGTTATTTTTTCAAAATAAACGCTCTTTTTTTGTTTATAGCGCAAAAAGTAAAAATCGCACAGGTGATCAAATACCACCAAAAGAAAGCTCTGTTTGTGGGAAAAAAAGGACGTAAATTTCGTTTGGGTACGGCGTCGCACGACCGCGCAATTGTCAGTTGAAGTCGCACAGCGCCGAATCACAAAAAGTGGCCTGGACGGAAGACAGCAAAATCCTCCGGTGGTAAAGTGGTTAAAGAACTTCTTGGGGTTCTTTTTACTCTCTTCCGAATAAAAGGTGTAACCTTTTCACTGCTGGTATGTTTTTCCAGCACTGGGTTCAGATAAGCCGAATCATCTAACTCCTGTTGCATTAATTCTTTAGAAAATTGCAATCTGTCACATTCCATTTTTAACCACTTAAGCCCCGGAAGATTTTACCCCCTTCCTGACCAGGCTCTATTTTGCGATTCGGCACTGCGTGACTTTAACGGACTATTGCGCGGTCGTGTGATGCTGTAGCTAAACGGATTTGACGTCCTTTTTTTCCCACAAACAGAGCTTTCTTTTGGTGGTATTTGATCACCTGTGCGATTTTTTGATCATGTGCTATAAACAAAAAAGAGCGACAATTTTGCAAAAATAACAATATTTTTCAAATTTTTTTATATGAAATTCCCCAAAAAAATGTAAAAATCAAATTTTTTTAACATTTTGGCCAATATCTGCTACATATGTTTGGTAAAAAAAATCGCAATAAGCGTATTTTGATTGGTTTGCACAAAAGTTATTGCGTTTACTAACTAAGGGAAAGATTTTTGTCATTTTTGGGGTTTTTTAACGAGTAATAGCGGTGATCTGCGATATTTTTTGCGAGACTGCGACATTGCAGCGGACAGATCAGACCCTTGACTGACATTTTTGATACTTTTGGGGGTACCAGTGACATTACTACAGTAATCAGTGCTATACATATGCACTGTTACTGTAAAAATGACACTGGCAGGGAAGGGGTTAACTTTATTGGAGAAGGAGGGGTTAAGTGTAATAAAGTCTCAAAACTTTATTTATAACAGGTGAAAAGCCTCTTACTTGATGTCAGGAGTTGGAGGAGTTTGTGACGTCACCCGCAGTCAGCAGTCCGGTCGGAGGACGGAGCCGTGCTCGCTTCTAGCCGTGCTGCAATCACCTGCACTCATTATCCAGAAAGATTACCGATTGTTTTATGCTCCTGGTCTGCTGACATCAAGTAAGAGGCTTTTTACCTGTTATAAATAAAGTTTTGAGACTTTATTACGCTATGGTGCTGCCTTCTTTTTACTTTA
This sequence comes from Pelophylax lessonae, assembly GCF_965119305.1. Taxonomy (NCBI): domain Eukaryota; kingdom Metazoa; phylum Chordata; class Amphibia; order Anura; family Ranidae; genus Pelophylax; species Pelophylax lessonae. The sequence continues at coordinate 129,109,592 of NC_138776.1, forward strand.
TATGGTGGATCATATACTGCTGAGTATGGAGGGGATAAGGAATCCATCCATTGCTTAGTGGAGTCTTGGTGGCTGTACCTGGTCCGAGTGCATGTCTCCAGATGCCAGTGTGTGGTTACAACCTATGCTGTGTGTATTGCAGCTTTCAGGTGAGAGGCTAGCAATACCGGTGGAGGATTTTTACATTGCGTGAGCACTCTTTGGATTAGGACATTGCACCGTGCACTTTCTATGGGCTGTTTTTACATGAATGAACTTATCAACTCTTACATATTGGGACTTTCTGTGCATATTTTATCTCATTTCCATGGATTTTTTTAATAGTTCTATTGATTGTATTCAATTTTAATTTATTTATTGTTGATCCTTATTGCATATCTAGCGCTGCACCATATTCTCTATTGTTACTCTGTCACATGTTACCAATTCACTATGTTTTTGACTCAATTCTTTTCTTAGAGAATCAATTATTTCTTTGGTCTGATTGCTTTGCTCCTGATGACCTGATATGTGATCGGCCAATTTCTAATTTTCATCAAACAAATGTTTAACTTGATTTCTACACTCACGAATTGTTTGTTGTGACTGTTCAACAAGCTTAGCCTGAGATCTCATTTCATTTTGAAACTTGTTCAATCGAGCAGCTAATGCATCAATGGTGTAAAGAAATACTGGCCATGATCTATATATCAGTCCATCTTTATCTCTCTTACTTTTAGCATCAGCATTTTGACAAAGAAATTAAGCTACCCATGATTCTTCGCTCCAGATATCATTTACATATCCTGCAATTCATTGTTTCATTTCAACTACCCAACTATTGAGTTCATCTTTAACATCTAATCTATCTTTGACATAAGACATCACATTAAATTTGACCTTTTCTCTAGTTTGCTCATTGTGCATACCTATTTCTGGTTCTGGTTCTGTGTCAAAGTGACCTAATTCATCTGACACACCTACAGATTCAGCCATTTTCGATATTGTAACCAACAATAGCAACGATCAATTAATGCAAATGGCAATAAAATATATATTTTGCACAATTATAACCCTTATTTCACTAGGTACTTATCTCGCGCTAGGGCCTCCAATTATGTCAGAATGTTTATACTGCTCTGATATAACAGTGTCTATTTATGCAAATAAGCAAAGATGTAAGTCAGGAGATTCTCAACTGATTTCCATAAATCAACAAAATGCAAGATCGTTTTAAGTGACACTGAACTGAAGATAAGGTTCATACAATTCTGTGCAAAAATATATATATTTATTAAATACTTCAGTGCAAAATAAAATGTCAAAAATATAATTGGTGAAAAATCAGTTCCCTCTCTCTAGCTGACAAGAACTTTTATGCCCCCCAGCAGTGTGGGTGGGGATCTCATTACCATTTAAATTCTACATCACTAAAAGGATCTGATTACTATAATCAATTATTGGAAATTAAAATTAAACAACCACTAGGGGCAGTGTTGTATTACTATTAGATTCGGTATATATAATATAATTGCATTATTTTCCCACAGATAACCCTTTCACCTTAGGCTCCATGTACACGGGACGCTGGAAATGGCCGTTTAGGAGCAGTTGGGCGTTTTTTTCAGAAGCCCCTGAACCCATCTACATTTTATCTTATCTGTCCATGTACACAGGGTCGTTTACAGTCATTTGCAGGCAGTTGCGTTCAGGGACTGTTTTTAGAACGCAATTATTTGCGTTCGAACGCGTGTTTCCCGTCGTTTTAAACGCACAAACGCGTCCGAACGCATCTGAACGCGTCCGAACGCGTCTGAACGCGATGACCCGCGTTTAGCATTCGCGTTTTTCCATTTTAAAGGAGAATCATTTTTTTGACCTCTAGGAACGCTTCTAAACGCAAACGCCCGCAAACGCCGCTAAACGCGGGTACAAACGCGACCGAACGGACGTTTCAAACGTCCTAAAAATTCCAGCATTCAAAGGGACTTTTAACAAGGTCCCGTGTACATGGAGCCTAAGGCTGGGTAAAAGAAATTAAATCACTGGGCCATGTCATATGCTGCCAAGAAAAGCGTCTGGCTTGTAGGATTTATATGACCTAGCCAAGACGTAAAACAAACCTTATATAAACACTCCCTATAAGTGAAGCAATTTAAGTGGAATTAGTACTTAGCTTCTTACACACAAAAACAAAACAATAGTATACAATACATTCCTAGAACGATGTATATGCTTCACATAATATAATGACATAATTATTGCTAATATTTGCTCACACATGATTATAATGTATCTTTAAAACTTAGTTTAAATGAATCGTATAGAATACACTTAACTATTGTTCATTGTTATACACAGATAAGATTATAAGCATAATTGTCATTAGTGTCTGGTATAGTGTCTGGGATACCGATTCTTATCTAAACCAAACATCGATGTACCACTTATTTATTACCAAAAGAAAAACAGAAATATCTGCTGAAAGTTCTTTTTGTAAGAGACATTTTGTTCAAAAGGACATGAACTTTCAATGACCTCATACAAGATGGATGCTGTACTGTTCAAATTTCAGCTATGTATAACATCATATGTATGGCTTTATATAATTCCATTTTTCTTTTATTTAATCTCCCCAATAATCCTGACAAGGCCGGGCATTGTCATGCACCAGGAGGAACCCAGGACCCACTGCACCAGCGTAGGGTCTAACAATGGGTCCAAGGATTTCATCCCGGTACCTAAACACTTTCAATTTGTATACAATCAGGCAGGTCCTTCTACTACATAGTTGAAGGTAAATCTAAAGGAAATCAAACAACAAAAGTTGTATAGTGTGTATCCAGCTTAAGTGTAGAAATATGGTTACATTAAATGAAGGTACAACATTTAGCAACTCACATGGTTGATGATTAAAAGAGGCACATCTAAGTAAGCAGGCATCCAGGGTAAAGCTGTCCACATAGATCGTCCTCCGCACCACCGGCTCTCACCGCCGTCAGTCTGCAGTCATGACCAGGAAGACTACCTTGCAGTACAGCGATCTGAAAGCGAGGCTAGAAGCGCTCCTCGAGCGCAGCGTTGAAGGGATGACGTCCAAGGCAGTGCGGAGGAAGGTCTATGTGGACAGCTTTACCCTGGATGCCTGTTTTAATCATCAACCATTCATTAAATGTAACCATTTTCACACTTAGAGGCACCTCTCTTCTCTTTTACTCAGTTGTGAAATGAAACTACTTGTATATTAAGACATCGCTTGTTTATCAAGTCAAAATGTATTAAACATTTTTCCTTCTCTTGCAAAACGCTCTTAAACCAAGTTACTCTCAATCCAAGGTCTTACTATATTACTTTATGGACTGGCACTGAAAGATGGACTCACTTTGATATACTGTGTGTATATATAATATATATATATATATATATGTAGCAGGATTTACAGGCATTGGGCCTGATATGGGTCTGCCAGGGTTACCGCTAACACCAACAGCCCCTTTGAGGTGATTCCCCAAGTGTGAGATCTGAGGCAATGAACAGTCCGGCATCTTTGTTTTGTTTTGTTTATTTTGTATAAGAATGGGAGAAGGGAATGAGAAGGATACTCCTCTGGCTCAACTAGATACAACTTGGGACACTCTGTGAAAAATGCATACAAGCGCTGCTTTGACGCTGGCAGAATGCCAGTCAACGCCCGTTGGCGCTTGAAAGACTGACTTGCTGTCTGTGAACTTGAATCTGACTTCTGACACTTCCTTTAAGCTTAAAAGTCCTTTAAAGTGCTCCCTGTAGTCTTCACTGACTGAGGTAGCCTTCTGTACTGTTACTGCTGCTGCAACACTCAACTCTGTGTACCTTGCACTGCACACTCTGCACTGTACACACTGTACTTCAGGGCCCAACCGCTGGCACCCCCTCTTACTCTTCAGGGTCTAACTGGCACCCCCTTTACTCCACATGGGCTAGCTAGCTCCTGGATCCCTCTGACCTTCTCCAGAGTGGTCCCCTCTGCTAGGCAGACCCCCAGGGCAGTTCACAGTACTCACTACTCAGGATGCTTTCTTGGAACTCGACCCTCACAGCTCCGCTGGTCTCCAGCACACTGAATCCTTGCTGCAGCTCAGCCCTGTATCCCCTCAGGCAAGCCACCTTGGATACCCGATATTCTTCTGACAGTAGGAGAGACAGCCGTCACCTCCCTCTTGGGACTCTGCTTCCCGCCAGATTGCTCTGCGGCAGAATCTACCCTTCCAGGATGGATACAAGCCCAGGTGTGCTATTGGTTAGGTTTCCTCCACTGCCCAATGAGAGCCCTCATTTGCATACAGTGGGGAGACTCCCCAACACAACCAACACACCTAGGAACACATGACAGCCTACTGAAAACAAAACATGGCCTTACTGTTAAGCAGACACAGCCTAACTATAGTTTACCCAGCACCTACCCTGGAGGGTGCTACACACACATATATATATATATATATATATATATATATATATATATATATATATATACACACACACTGTATATATATGCGTTTATTAGTTTATTATAATTCATGTATTTTATTTTATTAATATTATTTTGATCACTGATGAACTTTATATATTAATGAATCCATGCACTTAACGTATTGAATGAGAGGGCTGCATGCTTCAGTCTGGGTCCACACTTATGCGCATTGAATGTGGGATTTCATCCAATTCGCATGACAGGAGAGTGTGACCGGCTCTCCATGGAGTTAGTTCACACAGCTGCGGGGCAGCCGCGAAGTGCATTACAGAAGGGTCCTGTGTGTCTTTGGCTCAGTTTCAGGTCCGAATTCAGGCAAAAATTTGGACCTGATTCGCACCTGAAACAGTGAACAGGGACGCACCAGACCCCCTGCTGTGACCCACGCCCCAGCTAGTGTGAACCCAGCCTAAAAAGGTAGTAACTGGCACTTTTGACACTTTTTGGGGACCAGTGGCATTATTACAGTGATCAGTGCTAAACAAATATGCACTGTCACTGTACTAATGATACTGGCTGGAAAGGGGTTAACATCAGGGGCGATTTAAAGGGTTAAATGTTTGCCTAGTCAGTGTTTGTGTACTGTGTGGGAGGTGCTTTGCAGGAACACGGGCTCAATGCCTTCCCTACAGATGGAACAGCAATTGGCCTTGTATGCATAGGCATACTGCCATTCTACCTGTGCACCGAATGATCGGGAGGAGCCGGTGACACTGGGCTCCAGTTGTGTGTGATCACAGCGGGAACAAGCTGCTGGCGGCGCACACCTTACCCAGAAGAGCTGGATCACATATATATATATAGATATATACACACGTGATCCAGGGCACAGGGGCAGCCCTGTAGCAGTAAAACTGATATGGGTGGACCTGAACTGGTTAAAAAAGGTTACAGACTGCCCCCCTGCCTACACAGTTGTTACATTTTAGCTTGTGGAATATTGTATTATGTACTGGCTCAGTTTACCTACAAAAGATGACAATTTGAGGGTGCAGATATCAAGGTTTGCAACAAATATTCAAATGGGAATGTTAAAGGTGATATGGAGAAAGGTTTAATGTGAAAAGCAGCTGAACATGAATTGGTTGGTCCTAAAACATCTCCTAGTTGTCAGTTCCAGGTGTACTGATTCAAGAGTATGTATACGGTTTCTTTCAGCCTTTCTGTCCTCAACTTTGACTTGCCCTATGTAATTATGATGTTTGATGTTGTCAGTGTGCTAGTCGACTATAATAGGGAGAGAAAAGTGGCATAAACCAGTTGGACTAAGGGAGCAAGGGATTTAAAATTGAGCCTGACTGTAAGCATAGTTCTATACATACGATTTCCTCTTATCTCTTATAAAATTGATCCCCCATTCACACTGGGGCGATTTGTCATGCAATTTTCATAATCAACAAAATGCACCCTATTGTTTGCTACTGATCTGTTCAAATCAGTGCAACCCTTGCTTTCCGTTGCCGCACCGATTTAAAAAAAAGTTCCTGCACAATTTTTTGCAATTTCAGTTGCAACTTGCATAGACATTAATTCTCTCTTGAGAAGAGGAGATTAAGGGGGGGATATGATCAACATGTATAAATACATAAGAGGTCCATATAGTGAACTTGGTGTTGAGTTATTCACTTTAAGGTCAACACAGAGGACAAGGGGGGCAATCTTTACGTCTAGAAGGAAACAGATTTCATCATTAAATACGGAAAGGTTTCTTCACCGTAAGAGCTGTGAAAATGTGGAATAGATTCCATCCAGAGGTGGTTCTGGCCAGCTCACTAGATTGCTTTAAAAAAGGCCTGAATTCTTTCCTAGGTATACATATTATAAATGGGTACTAATATTTATAGTTGATCCAGGGAATATCCGATTGCCTCTCGGGGGGGTCAGGAAGGAATTTTTCCCCCTGCTGTAGCAAATTGTATCATGCTTTGCTGGGGTTTTTCGCCTTCCTCTGGATCAACTGCGGGTATAGGATTGTGTATATGGGATTGTATGGTTGGGTTTTCTTTACTGATTTTTGTTTTTTATTGGTTGAGCCAGAAGGACTTGTGACTTTTTTCAACCTGACTAACTATGTAACATCTGTGCATGAAGTCACACAGATGTCAGCCAAATCGCACCTGAAGTTGCACTGCCTGCGACTTTAAAATCATGCGATTTCAAGTGAAGTTGCATGATTTCAAAGTCAGATTCAGTGTGAACGGGGAATAAATGAAAAATATATGTGGTTTTTTTTTTCTTAAATTGAAAACCTTTATTGCATATGCTTTTAATAAACCTACCAGCTCAAAAAATAACATTGCTATATGAATAGATAATGAGTAAAACAGGTTTGACACAAAAATGCTATTTTATTGACGTAAAGAAAAATTGTTAAAGGAAGAATACAGACAACTGTTTTCAGATTAACGATAGAAGAGAAGGACAGCTGCCTCAGTTATTTCCTTGGTGGAACTCCATCCATTGCGTGTTCCATAGCCGTCCCAATCCAAGGCTGCAAAGTCTCCGCACTGACGAGGTGATCCCTCTGGGATGTATCCACTTCCTCCAATGCAGTGCTTGTAAGAAGTATAAAATATTAGGAATTAAAGGCATCTTGTACAACGTAGCACAAGCATTAAAAGAAAAAGGCCTGTGAACTTGGAACTATTGGAAGGTTTTATGCTGGGTAAATTGAGGAAATAGTTGTCATATGCTAAATTAATCGAAATACTATTTGTTGTAAACGGGTTATTTTAAAACAGATCAGAGACAGAGATTTTAAAAAACTACTAAATAGGAGGGGGGCTGATGCTGCACCCCATCCTTCAGCTACTTGTGAACTGTAGGCATTACCTGCTGCTGATCTGTTCAATATTAAAGTGTGCAGATATTGAATGAGTAAAAATGTGCAGTATTTACCAGTATTGGATCTTTCAGAATATATAAGCTATACTACTTGTATTTTTCTACAGGTCATTAGGGGTAGGTTTCAGAATTGGTGGTTCTGTTGTGTTTTCCAAGACTAAGTTGTTCCAAGTAGTAGAAATTATTTACATAAATAATATGCAACCCTACAAATCTTAAAGTAATATTCTTCAATGAAAGTCTATTAATATTATCAAACTCTTTGATCCTTTTTTCCACCTCACTCCCCCCTCCCACCCCCCCCCCCCCCCCCATGCATCCAAATCTGTTTGATTCATAGTATGTATATAACCACGTTTTTGCTTTTTGGTTCTTATTAGTGTATGATGTAGAGCAATGACTTCTAGGCCTTCATGTTAAAAAAAAAAATGATCATGCAAATAAGAGTACTGTAAACATGCAAAACAATGTATCAATACTAATGAAGCATTAATGCTTACATGCTCTGCATTGCAGCCTGTCACTTTCACACCAGCGCACAAAGCCAGGGGAGCTCTTTCTGTGTTAATAACTCGGAACTGGACATAGCCAGCAGTGAACTCTCCTGTACAGAAAGAATGGATCATTAACTTGTTGATTATCATGTCACAGAACTCACATATAGAACAACTCATTAGAATTAAGGGATATTTATCAAGATCTTACTTGCTCCAAATGGTGAGTAGTAAGCTGTTGTCTTATCAGCACTTCCAAAATCATATACTACAGGAACCGCAGGTCCATTGTTTGCCAAACAGGCTCCAATATTGTACACCACAGGGTATTTCTATGAAAAAGATAAAAAAACATTGGCTGAAACCATTAATAGGTAATAAATATAGAAATTACTCAACACTCTTGTTGTAATAGAATGACTTTATCCACACAGCTAAAAAAAAAAATGTGGTCTAAATACATATCCTGTCATTAGATTTGTTTAATTGTATCTATTTCCTGAATAAGCATTGCACAAAGACCACAAACAAATACTAAAATGAGAAAATCTACATTCGTATTAATCATTCATATATTATATATTAAAAAATGATTCTTGTTTATTGTGTAGAAAATGCAAAGACTAAGCAAAAGTTTTCATTTAGCAACCAACTAGAATTCATGGTTTACTAATCTGACTACTGTAGATGGTAATCTGAATGTCTGCTATACATTGCTGAGCCTTGCATAAAGGTTCAAGGCTGGCCATACATTATACAATTTGTTTGTACAATTTCCTTTAGACTAATCAAAACCATATAATTTGGGGTAAATACTTCAATTTATATGCAATCAGGAAGGCCCTTGCACTACACAGTTGAAGGTAAATCTAAATTACATTGAATAAGAAAAATGTAGCATGTATATAAAATAAAAAAAGAAATGGACATGTTTTTGCAGGTTAAAAAAAAAAGTGAATTTATTATTTTTTTTTTTACTTGCAGGATTGTCAGTATATCTGTCTGTTAGTACCTCAAATGTGCAGGTAGATTCACACTGACAGGAAGAGACAATGAACTACCAGAGCCCTTAACCACTTTAAGACCGGAAGATTTTGCTACTTAATGACCAGGCCCTATTTTTCGATTTGGCACTGCGTTATTTTAATGGACAATTGCACGGTCGTGCGATGCTGTACCCAAACTAAATTGATGTCCTTTTTTCCCACAAATAAAGCTTTTTTTTATTGGTATTTCATCACCTGTGCAATTTTTATTTTTTGCGCTATAAACAAAAAAAAAAAAATTTGAAAAAGAACAATATTTTTCACATTCTGCTATATAACATTCCCAAAAAAAAATTTAAAACTCAAAATGTAACATTTTAGGCCAATTTTTTTTCTGCATATTTTTGGTAAAAAAAAAAATCGCAATAAGCGTATTTTGATTGGTTTGTGCAAAAGTTATCACGTCTACAAGCTACAGGAAAGATTTATGTAATTTTTGTTTTGTTTTTTTGTACTAGATCTGGGATTTTTTGCGGGACTGCGACATTGCAGCGGACCGATCGGACCCCTAACTGACATTTTTGACACTTTTGGGGGTACCAGTGACATTAGTACAATAATCAGTGCTAAAAATATGCACTGTTACTGTAATAATGCCATTGGCAGAGAAGGGGTTAACCCTGTGGGTGATCAAGGGGTTAACTGCAAGCCTAGGGGAGTGATTCTAATTGTGGGGGGGTTGGGCTTTTTGAAATGATCATAGAGACATGCGATTCTATATAGCAGGATCGCATGGTCTCTGTGATCATGTCAGGGAGAATGACAGATGGCTGTGTTTACATCAGCCGTCTGTCCTTCTGTCAGCAGGGGGAGATCGCTGGTGTCAGACGGCCATCGGAGTCGCCTGGCACCCGCACTGGCTTCCCCGCTGACGATCGGGGGTGGGAGCGTGCCTCCGGTGGCTCGCACTCGCCCCCTAGTGGCCTCCCAGGCAGATGACGCCTATTAACGTGATTTTGCCTGGAAGAGCCACCCTGCCAACGTAAAAAGGCAGTGCAGTGACGGCAAGTGGTTAACAACGTTATGGTAGTTCATTGAGAACCACAAGCCAACAGCCTTTCCCCGAACTCTGTAAATGAATGATGCAGCCGCCTTAATGTCACTAAAGGCAGCGAAGCAGCAGCGGCGGGAACATGTTATACCCTAAAAACAGGTGGAACATGTAAGATGTTCCCAAAGATGAATTTATACTTTAAGGAGCAAAGTGCAATAACCAAATTCAGTAACTCAATTCATGCTCGTGAGCGAGATTTAGTAAGAATGGCTTTAACTAATGACTGGGTTGGAGCTTTGCTGCTTACCCTATTTTATTTCATGAAATCATTTGTTTGAGTTTTGATTTCATAAGAACTTGTATGGTTCGTATGGTTTGTATGGACAAACAAAGAAAAACCCATTGTGTTAACAGATAGATAAAGTACAACAGCCTCCTATATCCACAGAATGCTTACCTTGTAAAGCTGGAAGAGGTTTCCACCCTCCTGTTTAAAGAAGCTGTTGTCCGTGCGATATCGCAACAGAGATGAATTCCTCCATTGAGACAAGGGTGTGTTATTGGGAACATGCCACAGATTTAGATCTTTGGCGGTAATATCATAATATCCTGGATTCTAAAAGACAAATAATTTACAAACAGATTAATGTCTACAGTATGTATAGACATTATTAAGTACAAAAAAAAAATGGAATCACTGTAAACATTTGCCTTAAAAGTACTTTTCAAAGCTTTCTGGTCAATAAGAAACTGAAGTCTTTGTGAAAAGTGACAATTGTGTAACTGATTATTTTTTTTGTGGCTGGCAGTCTTCACATTTCCCAATGATTCTAGAAGGTTACTGCAAACAGTACACAGGCCATTGCCAACAACATAAACCTACTAAAAATGTCCTTCAGTTGCCTATTATATATTGTGGAATCTAAACTAAAACAGTTGTATGTTGCTTTTTTTTTAATAAAATGAATTGTAATACCTTGTAATCATCACTGGTTGCACCATCTGGTAGCCCAAATGTGGCATAATTTGCCCAGTTTCCGTCTCCAACTGGATTATTAAGGTTGTTTCCCTGCTGGGTGGACCAGCGATCTCCTGTTGTGCATTTCCCATTCATGTTGTTTTCGTGTATACTTGCCACCAGTGTCCAACCTCCACCATCGGTTGTCATATCACAGAAGGTCTGGTAGACCACTCCATCTTCAGTGGCCAGCATGTAAATTCCATCTGGAGTAGAAGTATATTATTGAGTTCAAAATGTATACTTTGACTAGAAGCCAATAAAATGGTAGAAGATGGATTATATATGCACTGCTTTTATCTTTTATCATTATAATAAAAAGCAGCCATTTTTTTATATATATAATTTTCCTGTCTTAGTCCTTGGTCACTCATCTCTACATTTGCACAAATGCAACCTTCTCCTGTTTTTTTTGCATATAACAATATTCTTACTTCCTCTATAGTCTATTGTGAATGTAGTTATAATATTCAACTACATTTCCAACCACCCCTCGTCTGCCAACCATTTGTATCAATTTCCCTACGGGAATCCATCTAACCTGTGCTTTGCCTTTTAAAACACTTCACAATGCAGCTTCCCACCTGAATTTATGGAAATGTCAAAAATTTGTTTCACTCATTCTCCTCTTTTGTTTCTCTCAGGCAATTATGTGCTCTCTGAAATTCTCTTCCCTACCTTAGACATGTTTCTACCTTTATAATGTTTAAGCAGTCCCTCAAAACCAACCTCCTCAAAACGTCTTTCCTTGTTATTAAATTTATTGCAAACCATGTAAGGAACACTTACCAGCTTCTATAACTACGCATTAGAAAATAAATCAGTCATCTAATTTGTATGAGCAACAAGGTTACTTCTCTCATGTACATAAGAAACAGAATGAATTTTACATTAAGCGGTTTACTACAAATCCTCAAACATAGTAAATAACAGTTAAAAATAAAATCTCTTTAGCTGACCTCATCATCATTTATTACAAGTCTGACTCTTAGTTTTCAAAGTAAATGACAAGTGTTTATTTTCCCTTATCATATATGTATATGCACCATGATATATGAATTTGTATCTCACCTTTAGCATATCTGTCTGAATTCTTGATTTCCTTACAGCTCCTGTATCCAGCACCACCTCCAGTAGGGTACCCACCTCCAGTAGGGAACCCAGAATCTGATATGATGCTATTTGCAGAGTTATCATCCCAGCAAGCCAACAGGTTCAAGATGGCCTGCTTCTTCTCAGAGAGGGGAGCATATTCTAAGAAAGGACATAGGGACAATTAGAGAAACAGACACATTCCTTGCTGAATTTCTGGTACATTTTTGGTTCTTTCAATATTTTACAACATATATTTATGTAATAATCTATAATATTTCTTTCTATTCCAACTGACTAAAAAAACTCATCTTTCTTTCTATACTAACATGTACCATAGTCATTGCTGTGTTATAGAGAGGCATGCAAGTTGCAAACGTACAGAAGTCTACATCTTAATGTTTTATGTTGCCAGAATGTCTTCAGCTAGAATAATTATCACAGTGAATATAAAAACAAAGAACTATTATAAAATCTTGGAAACTTTAAAGAAGCACCTTCTCAAATATAATAGAAACCTTTGGTTGTAGTTGCCAGGAGAGATTCAGAGATTCTTTATTCTTTTATTATTTAGTTATAGTTATGGCATTGTGGTACACAAGAAGTACCATACTGTACATAAACAGGCAACATGTAAATTGAATATTAGGAATAGCCTATCTCCTTTAGAGATTTTTCTTATATTCTGGGAAGATATACAATATGTTTGTATTCATATACACTGTGTAGTCCGAAATTCTAAGGGCTCTTTCACACGGGCATTCCGTATGTCCGTTTTTCATCCCATCCGTTTGCGGATGAAAAACGGACATAATGTATCTCTATGTAAACACGGATGTCAGAGGATGATCATCCTCTGACATCCGTTTTTTGTCAGTTCAGTTCAGTTTTTTTGAACGGAGGAGAAACCTATTTTTTCTTCCTTTCAAAAAACGGAACGGAAGCAAAAACGGATGTCAGTGGTGTCATCCGCAGACATCCGTATTTACATAGACATGCATTATGTCAGTTTTTCATCCGCAAACGGATGGGATGAAAAACGGACATACGGACCGGATGACACAAGTGTCATCCGTGTCCGTTACCAAAAAAAAAAAAAGGACCTGATCGGGCAAAAAAAAGGAACGCCCGTGTGAAAGAGCCCTAAACCTTTTTAATAAAAAAGCATCAACACCCAGATTTCACCCAGATCAAAAACAAATGCTAAAGTGGTTTAAAATTCTACTTTTTCAACTTTTATAGTGTTTTTTGCATGAAAAAAATGTTTTACCATTTTGCATGAAAAGTCAATGTGCATAGCTTTGTTGGCGTGCGAAGAACGCTAAACTGAATGGATAGGGTCCTTTCCATATTTGCATATATACTAAACTTTGTTTTAGGAAACACGTTGAGAGTTTTTTGAGCTTGCCAACAGTGACACCAGCACAATAACAGAATGACATTTGGATGCCAGAATAAAAATAGCTAAACATCTCTCTTGTAGATTATAGCTTATTCTACACAAGAAATATACTCACCACATTTGTTAGCAAAAGCTGTAGCAAGTGCCAAGGAGAGGACTAGAAGACTGTGCACCAACATCTTCACCTGAGCAAATAAGACAATTTATTTTTATAAATGTATGCTATTGCAGAGTACTAACATAATCATATTTAACATAAAGAACTAAAACCATTAAAAGGAATGCTACAGATGCTAATACGCCATAGAACCTTGTTGATTTAGTAAAAGTATTAAACACCAAAGCCCCAGGGTTCTGCTTAAAAAGAGTTAAGGACAGAGCTAAACTCTTTACCAGAAACACTTCAGAGTCTCTTCCAATATAGAACTGGAGATCTCTGATCCGTTCAGTCTGGTTTCACCTTTTATAGCTTTTTTTCTCTTAATAACCTACTCCACAGCATTCTTCTACAGACTGAAATAACCTGTTTAAGTTGTTTTAAATATCGTATTTGTTTTCCGGGATTGTGGTACAGAAGTTTCTAACACAACCATTTTGACATTAAGGCCTTGTTTGTCTCTTGTTGGTCCAACTCCAAGAAGAGGAGCCATCAGAGATTCTTGAATAATAAAAAATATAAAATAAACAGAATAAGCAAAGTGCAGAAATCACCAAAAAAAAAACAAAAAAAAAAACAATAATGTAGATAGATATCATAATATATATCCACACATAACAATAGTTATAAGTGAATATCAATAGTGTACTTATACAGTCCACCAATAAATGCATGCATTCATTTGTGATATCTTCTTAAAGAAAATTAATTCATTGAACAAAAGTGCAGCTTCTATAATCCACCACCAAAATGCAAATGCAAATGGTGTGTACTATATCTGCCTCTCATTTTTCTTATCAGCTATAAGGGCTTTTACACAAGATCTCCTTTCACAATGGACTGTTCCTTTAGGTTAGTCCATCTGCTCACCATCCTTAAGAAGTGCTTGGAAAAAATGGCCACATAGTGTAATCCTATAAAATAAAACACATTTCTTAAAAACCAAGTATTAAACTCACAAAAGATATTAAATGTATGTGCCCATCAATCAAAACTTCAGAACGCCAGATACTCTTGGGTTGACAATATAGACAATCTGTCTCACCACATTTGACTGCACATCCCGTGCATCTGACATCACTTACGGTCTGGTGGCTGATGTTACGTCCGGCTGTGGCGCAGTCACGCCTTGATGCGTTTCATCACAGGGTGTGGCTGCATGACGCAGCTAGCTAAATTTTATCCATAAGCATTTAAACCCTTACAGACCCAGAGTTGAGCACCACACCAGGATGTGTTAATACTTCTATAACATTAAAATTAACAAACACCTTCAAGGTGATATAAAGGTCCACCCACCCGACACTGGACCAATGAGAGCCAATCATTCTGGTAAATAGCATCCCACTAAAAGGTACATTGACCTACACATATACATAGGCAAAAAAGTTTTTTCTAAATTAATACAAATATATATATATATATATATATATATATATAAAACAAATATACGCTTGGGCAAGATAAGTATCAAAACATGAACAATAGACCAACATAAAAATCACCCAATACCCTTAGGGCTCAGAATGTTTATCACTGGTTGATGGAGAGGCCAGCGGGGATTTTACCTCTCTCTTGATGCTCAAAAGGCATTCGATAAGGTGGCCTGGGATTATATGGAATTGGCTCTCCGTTTCTTAGGCATACAAGACAAATTTTGTTCCTCTGGATTATGTCCCTTTATACCTCTCCCCAGGCTAGGGTTAGAGCCAATGGCCACCTGACAGACACCTTTTAAAAAGGTACGCGCCAGGGGTGTCCCCTCTCACGCATTTTGCTTATCATTACTTTAGATCCCTTCCTTTGGCAGATAAGGGCAGATCCTCTGACTAAAGGAATTCTTATAAATGGGAAGAAGATTAAACTGGCCGCATTTGCAGATGAGATTTTATTGTTCTTGTCTGCTCTATGCTCTTCTCTGCTTGAGGCTCTCACCCATTTCCAATCTTTGTCTAAATTAAAGATGAACTACAAGTCTAACGCGCTGAATGTATGACGACACTATCACTTACTTGGGGATTCGGTTACCTGCCGATTTGTCCAAACTCTATAGTCAGAATTTCTTACCTCTACTATTCCGGAGTATTTAAGATCTTTATCACTGGGATAAACCTTGTTACTCCTGGTTTGGCATTGCATCCATTCTTAAAATGAATGTTCTGCCACATTTTTTGTATTTGTTCCAGACTATCCCTATTCTCTATTCCGCTTCCTTTTTTTCATCCCTGCGTAATATCATGCTTACCTTTTTATAGCAAAGGAAGACTCATCGGCTAAGCCATGCTCTTTTAACCCTTCCTAAACTCATAGGTGGTATTGGCCTCCCAGACCCTAAAAAACACCATTGGGCTTGTCATCTGGCCAGAGTGGTTGTTTGGTCAATCCATCAGTGGGTTAAACAATGTGTTACTGTAGAGCAACTGACTCTTCTGTACCATTAGATGCTCTCCCTTGGCTCCCCTCATCTTTGGCTTATCATCAGCTCATTACCCACCCTATCACGGGCCCTAGGCTCAGAGTTTTTAGACTAGCACCCATTTAAACCCCTTGGCTTCAATTCGGACGTCTGACCGGTTTCTAGAGGATCTTTGGCCTAAATCTCACATGCGAGCCGATCACTTTGAAAACAATTCTTGGATAGAACAGTGGTGCCCACCCTGTGCCCAGATTCCCCGATACCATACTGGGCCTACTTTCAGGTTCATCGTTTCCATTCTGCCTCCTAGGCGGACAGGGCTCTATATACGCTCAATCTCACACTGCTTTTGAATTTCTCTGCTCTTCACATGAACCATGAACACATGTTATCTCTTCCATTTATTCCTCCTTGTTCCCTTTGTAGTCTTCCAGCTGCTTGATGCCAAATTTGAAATGGGAATGAGACCTTGGTATATCGCGCCCTGATGAAGAGTGGGAGACAATCCACAATATGGTTCATAAGGGATCTCTGAACATGAAGGTTCAAAAATTTGGCTTCAAATTGCTCTGTCAGCGGTATCGGACTCCTAGCGTGGTCCACAAATACTATCTTGAAGTAACTGATCAGTGTTGGCGCTGTCATACCGAAGTGGGCTCCCTGCTTCACATCTAGTAGCAGTGCCCCGCTCTGGACACTTTCTGGGAAGCGGTCCAAAGGATTACTGTGAAGGTTTCAAACCTTCCTCTGGAATTTAATCCTGCACAGTATCTACTTTATCACTCTAGTATGCCTAAACACCAGTACTTTAAGTCATTGGCCATGCTAATGGTAAACACTGCCAGGCTATGTGTCCCTGTTCACTGGAGATCCTCTGCACCCCCTACTGCGGAGGAATGGTTCTCTCACATTAACAACATTTTTGAAAGGGAGGAATTGATCAATATCTCTCAGGACAGGAGTTCATATTTCAATAAGGTATGGGTGTGCCGGATTCACTAAAGGACTACGGCAGACTATGCTAAGGAGATTCTAGGTGAGGTATGAAGTTTTAGCCCCTCTTCTGCTCCTCCTATTTGCTCTAAGTAGCTAATGTTTGCCCTCTCCTTTCCCCCTTCCCCCCACCCCCTCTTTTTGTATTATTTATGCTTCCCTTACATCTTTCTCTGTCATTTTGATATTTGTACTTGTTTCTTGTGTTGTTTGTAATGCCCATATTCTTTAATAAAGGCCTTATGGAAAAAGAATCTCCAGGTGCACATTAAAATAACCCTCATCCCATATTTAATATATAGGAGATATAATAATAATCTATACCTCTCAATAGTAACCAAATATATTTTTTTAAAGACCACCCTTAAAGTTAGCACACCTCAATACTTATATACACAAATCTAGATATTTATCAATTTATGTCAGGCTTTTTATTAATAT
Source organism: Pelophylax lessonae (assembly GCF_965119305.1). NCBI lineage: Eukaryota > Metazoa > Chordata > Amphibia > Anura > Ranidae > Pelophylax > Pelophylax lessonae. The sequence goes on from NC_138776.1 coordinate 129,126,978, forward strand.
CCAACCCCTAAATTTATTCACACTAACAGAAAAGAAATCAATTATCGCTAATGAAACAGTTGATGTCTAGCTCAACATTAGGCCCCTTAAGGGTCAGTGGGGTTGATTTACTAAAGGCAAATCCACTGTGCACTACAGTTGCACTGCAAGTGCACTTGGAAGTGCAGTCGTTATAGATCTGAGGGGAAGATTTTGTTTGTTATATTCCTTGCATGTACCCCTTAGATCTACAGGGACTGCACTTCAAAGTGCACTTCCAAGCGCATTAGCAGTGCACTTGTAGCGCACAGTGGATTGGACTTTAGTAAATAACCCCCAATGTGTCCAGCATGTATATCATTTAGTCTCCCTTTTTGATAGATCTCTAACTAAATTCGATCCCATCCATAATGGATAGATACTGTCTACTCCCCAAAATTTCAAACCAGCAGGATCCCTACCATGGTGCTCCCTAAAATGTAGGGATACATTTGTTTAAATCCTATCGAGATGGTTTATACATGTTCTGCAATCCTTTTCTTCAATGGTAGTTTATTTTGGCCCACAGAGATTTTAAATTATTTGTTGTTAGCTGATGTAAGTTGATACTGCCTTTTGGCATTTACTTTTGCATGCCTACAGGCATTACAACTACCACAGGCAAAAATGGGGGGGGGTCTAAAACATTTTTATCCACCTTGTCTCCAAAACCTGGGGCCTTCCTATAAATAAATACAGGTTGTTTTAGTAACACTGAACCCAATGTCCTATCCATAAAGAGTACATGCCAGTGTTTAGAAAAAATGGCTTTAACCTTTCCAAACTGCACGATAGTATGAAACAAAACCCCACTGTTGGCTAGCTTTGTCATTATTCCTTTCTTTATCCCGGAGACATTCTTCTCTGGGTATGAGATTTAAAACTCCTCTATTGTATCATCCAGCTTTTCTTTATTATAATCTTTCTATTCTAAACTATTTTTAATTACCTGAGACTGGATCGTAAAGTCAGAAACTAAAGTTAAATTTCTTCTTATTCTTACTATTTGGCCTTCACGAACATTATCAAGCCACATTGGATGATGTCTATTACATACTGATAAATATCTGTTAAGACCTGTCTGTTTAAAGTAAGTTTTAGTAAATATCTTCTTACCTTGTCTAAAAGTTATTAAATCTAAGAAATTGATCTGCTCATTACTGTATTAGAGATTCTTGAATGTTCATTTCTAAATTCGGGTGCTATAGATTGGTTAGACTTCCACATGGGAGAACAGCATGGGAGTATATGATCCATGGGTTCCAAACCTTGAAAATTGTTTTGCGGGTATAACGGTGAGTTTTTCATTGACAAAAAGTTTCTGCCTTGGTTGGCTTGTTTTAAGGTCAGTAGTTGTAGGGTAGCATACCAGAATCAGTCGTTTTTAGGACAGTGTACAGAGATCAGTAGTGTGTAGTGCAGTGTACAGGGGTCAGTAGTTTATAGGGCAGTGTACAGGGGTCAATAATTTATAAGGCTGTGTACAGGGGTCACCAGCTGGTAGTGCAGAGTACAAGGGTATGTAGCAACTGCAGGGAAGAGTATAGGGGTCAACTGGGCAAAGTACAAGCGGTCAACTTGGTTGAGTACAATGGTTCGGCAGGGCAGAGTGCAGGGGTCAGCAGGGAAAAGTACAGAAATGTAGCAGAGTGTCTCAAAGGGAGCCTGAAAAAGTCTTGTTCGGGGTTTACACATCTCCCAGGCTCCTCTCGTACACTTTTAGAGATCTCTGATTCTCTGTCCAGTTTTGGTTGTGCACCTCTTCCTTTTGGCAATTTAGCATCACCTGAAATTTAGAGCCAGTCTCTTGAGCCTGGGGAACAGACAAGTCGCGTCTGTGAGAACGGCAAGGTGCTTGGAAGCTGTAAAATTGTATGTAAGACTGACAAGAATTAGGCTTGTTCAGCTTGCTAGTTAGTATGCCAGGATTTTGTTTTGGAGTTTTTGCCTTGTTTATTTTACTTTTCTGTGCAGCTCTGAATATGGAGAAGGAGCATTTCAAATGGAAGTTTGTGTCAGGTCTGTCAGGAGACTCCAACCGTCCCTCTGGTTTCCTGACCGGTAGTCTTCTTATCCCAGTATCAGGTGTAAGGGCGGTTGAGATCCTACAGCCAGAAATATGGTACCTCAATAGAAAGTGCACACAGGCTATATCAAGGAACACCAAACAAGCACTCATGATTAGTAGAGTCAGCGAACCAAGATCAGCGAAAATCCGAAGGAGTAGTCCATGAGGCAAGGTCAGGAACAGGCAGAGTTAGCAACAGCAATCAACAAAATCCAAAGGGGTAGTCCAAGAGGCAAGGTCGGGAACAGGCATAGTCGGCAACAGCAATCAACGAAATCTAAAGGGGTAGTCCAAGAGGCAAGGTCGGGAACAGGCAGAGCAGGCAACAGCAATCAACGAAATCCAAGTTACCACCAACACCCAGGGAACAAGACCTATACTAGGGCAAAGACAGGAAGGGGAAGTAAAGATTTATAGGATCACTAGATTAGATGACAGCCAAAAGCTGGACACAGGGTTGAGCCAGCATCCAAACTCAAGGAGTAGAAAAACAAGTGTGTACTCAAAAAGGAAGTTCCCCAGTGGCACAGGGAATAGGGAACCGTCCAAGGAACACCAGGTCTCAGGATTGAATCCCAGACAGGGCGTGACAGTTTGGTTAGGTGGGGGTGCAATATACCTATCACCATGTCTGTAATTTACAGTTTACCATCTCCCACTCTACTAGAGAGAGCAGGGAGATGACACTAGCAGTGTTCTGGCTGAGGGACACAGTTCCAAATCATGGGACTCCTGGTTAAAATTCCCAGTGTTCCACAAATTGGAACTGTGTCCCGTAGTCAGGACTCTTGGGAGGCATGTGTTGGGAAAAGCTCTGCACCTCTGTCAGGACTCAAGAGACTTCAGAGTAGTCTGTGTCCCTAGTCAATTCCTATTTGATGTGTGTTACAGTAATGGGAACACATACAGCAATAATAACATTTTTTTTTAGTAAAATGGGGAAGGGTCATGTTTTAATTGTTGGCTATAAATTTACTAAGACAATTCCCCCCTATTTCCTGTCTAGATGTTGGGTGTGAAAAAAAGAAGTCTGAGGAGACCTCCCCTGCAGGTACATAGACATCCATTAAATAAGCTTGTTTGGCTGTACTTCTCTTCTCTTATGGATCATTTTCAGCAGATATCAGGCTGAAGTCACAGAGCCAGTCCAGGATCAGGAAAAATTCAGACCATATAGTTGGAATCTGCCCACATGCCTGGACCGGCACATGGCTCAGCCTCTCAGAGAGCCTGAGCCAGCGGCTACCACCCCCTCCACAGCCCAGTGCTCCAGTGAGCGCAGGGAAAGGGAGGGAAGAAGAGCAGAGAGCCATTGACTGACAGTCACCAGCTCACGGAGCTATGAGAACCAAGCTATCGGCGGTGCTCATATGCGCCCACACAGGTAAATATGATTATTAAAAAAAAAAAAAAAAATCCCATAGTTTTCTTTTAAAACCCAACAGATGTTTAAACCCAACCATACTCTATCCAAGACAACAAAATAAGTGTAGGCTGGAGTTAAGCGTAGCATCATAGCCCCTCTACTTTATCAACCCCCAATCCAGCTAAATATCAATGACTAGATTGCACAGTCTGTTGTTAAAAAACCTGGTCTGGCCTATGCATGCGCTCTGAACTCCATACAGTCTAATGGAGCTTTCAAGTATAAACTCCTAGCTGGGACGATTTTTAACAAGTGTCTGCGCAATCTGGAGAAATTTGATCTCAATAACTGACCGTGTTGCTTACATGTGCATATAATGGGAGGGAGAGGAAGCGAGATACATTGCAATAAAAATATAACTACCAAACGTGCAGCTACTCGTTTTTTGTATTTATTTTGTTTATATTTAGTTTTGAATATTTCAAAGAATTAGTAATTGTGTACAACCAATTTCCACTGGGGCAACCTTGGCATGTGCACAGCCCCATCAGGCTGCCACGGTAGAATTTAGCTGGGTGGTTGGGGCATTGTAAATCCATGTTAAAGACTGCTAAACTTGCCATAGATGGATAAAATTTGTCCAGTCCCTGCTGAATTAGTTGAATCTTGATCCATTTATGACCATTCCCGTACACGAGGAGTCGATCTAATGGCTGCAGCACTGATCAGTGTATTCTGACAGTGGTGTTATTTGCAGGTTCACCGGGTGAACATAAAGAGTAAAAAAAGCCTAAATAAAAAACGAATGTAGCCCTGCTCCCAGGGGAGTGGCTTAATGCAGGTATATCCTCTTCACTTTGGTTGCCCTGAACCTGCTCCAACCCAACTGACATTATTAGTTTGGTCATGTTAAATGATCAAGACCACAAGAGATTGCAATAAAAGATCAAGTTTACTGATCTTAGATTTGAAGTTAGAGAATGTACAAACAGAATCAATGATAATGCAAGAATGTCAATAGTAATGTAGATCCTTAATCCCCAACCAATAACTTGAGTAGGGTTCAGCACTCAGGATCTGGAATACAAACCACACATATATAATGTATATACATACATATATATGCTAGAGGATTGTATTCTGTAACAATATAAACACACTGAAATTTTAAGTAGATGGAGAGTGACCACAAATTAAGGTTAACCGTACTTAGAGAATAACTGTAGAATAAGCAGTATAACAATACTAACTAAATATCAGAGTGCACTCTGTGTACTAACGGGGGCCCCCTTTACACTAGATTGCAAGAGTCTCCTGAGAGAGTGAGGCCTCACTAGTCTTCACCGGCAAGAAATCCTCAGGCAATCCAAGGAAAGTAATTGTAATCCAATTAAAGGTGATCAATAACTGTAATCCCCAAGGTAGTTAGTAATTGTAATCCACAAGGATGAACAAGAAACAGATCTTGATGATTTCAAATAGGCAAACAACCGGGTTCTGTAAAAGGGCTTAAGGCATTGTTCGCTCACCACGCACTATGTATAACTGCAGTGTCCAGTGGAGATTTTAGAACTCAGTATGGCCTGCTGCTCAAACAGTTCGACAGCTCTGCCCTGACTCAGTCTAGATATGTGATAAATGCAGATGTAGATGCTGGATGTCTCTCACCCAATAATGGGAGCACCGCTCCTCGCTGCAACCAGGCCCCGCTCTGCTCAGCGACTCTCTTTCGGCCTGTCAGGCGTCCTTCAGCTCGGTCACACTACCGAGCCTCTTCTACACATACCACTCATCTCAGCTCCAGTGTCCACTACTAGGCCTCCTGTCTACTCCTCTGCAATCCTTTTTTTTAATTCAATAGAGTGTTGGGGAGTGGGGGGGTTAGAACTATTTTTGCGTTCTCATTGCTGTGTGTGTTCCAATTAGAGGTATTAATTCTCTCTTATCATCCTGATCCCCAATGCTACCAGGAATCAAAGTGAGAGTATATCCAAAAGCTTGAGTTGCTACCAGAACAGGCATAGAGGAAATCTTCCAATGGGTACCATTATTCCCATAGCAATTGTCTAAGAGGGGATTTTCCTCCCAGTGGAAAAATATCCTTTCATTTCCCGTTGAGTCTACAGAAGAGAAAGTGGAAGGAAATCTCCCTGATAGAACACAGTTGACAAAAAAAAAAAAAAAAAAGCTCACTTTTGTTTTAACTGGCCCGTCTATATCCAAAAAAAAAAATGTTTTGGTTTCAGATATATTTTAACATAAAAATGTATTGATCACTGCAGGGTACATTAGGAAATAGTGAGCAGTTTACTTCTAAAGGGGGCTATAGATAATACGATTTTCTTTTCTTTCACCATAGGTGGATGGAAAGAACATTGCTTGATGTTGACTGTGTTGATGGGGGAAGGCCTCTCGCCAGTGGCGGCTGGTGCTCAATATTTTTGGGGGGGCGCAAAAAGAAAAATGTAATAGGTATTGCTTCGCGTCAAAAAACGCAGTAAAAAATTGCGTGACTTTGAAGTCATGGTACAGGCATGGCACAGGTGATGGTATAGGCATGGCATAGGTGATGGTACAGGCATGGCACAGGTGATGGTATAGGCATGTCACAGGTCATGGTACAGGAGATGGTATATGCCCCCTTTCAATGCAGTGACCAGCGTACATGCCCCCTTTCAATGCAGAGACCAGTGTACATGCCCCCTTCAATGCAGAGTTCAGCGTGCGTGCCCCCTTCAATGCAATGAACATTGTGCTGTGTCCCCTTCAATGCAATGAACACTGTGCTATGCCCCCTTCAATGCAATGAACACTGTGCTATGCCCCCTTCAATGCAATAAACACTGTGCTGTGCCCCCACAATGCAGAGTTCAGCGTGCATGCCCTCTTCAATGCAACTGTTCTGTGCCCCCTTCAATGCAATAAACACTGTGCTGTGCCCCCTTCAATGCAATAAACACTGTTCTGTGCCCCCTTCAATGCAATGAACACTGTGCTGTGCCCCAACAATGCAGAGTTCAGCGTGCATGCCCCCTTCAATGCAATAAACACTGTGCTGTGCCCCCTTCAATGCAATAAACACTGTGCTGTGCCCCCTTCAATGCAATAAACACTGTGCTGTGCCCCCTTCAATGCAATAAACACTGTGCTGTGCCCCCTTCAATGCAATGAACACTGTGCTGTGCCCCCACAATGCAATGAACACTGTGCTGTGCCCCCTTCAATGCAATAAACACTGTGCTGTGCCCCCTTCAATGCAATAAACACTGTGCTGTGCCCCCTTCAATGCAATAAACACTGTGCCCCCTTCAATGCAATAAACACTGTGCCCCCTTCAATGCAATGAACTCTGTGCTGTGCCCCAACAATGCAGAGTTCAGCGTGCATGCCCCCTTCAATGCAACTGTGCTGTGCCCCCTTCAATGCAATGAACACTGTGCTGTGCCCCCACAATGCAGAGTTCAGCGTGCATGCCCCCTTCAAAGCAACTGTGCTGTGCCCCCTTCAATGCAATAAACACTGTGCAGAGTTCAGCGTGCGTGCCCCCTTCAATGCAACTGTTCCGTGCCCCCATCAATGCAGAGTTCAGCGTGCGAGCCCCTTTCAATGCAGAGCGCCACAGCATTGTCCCCAATCACTGCAGAGCGCCACAGCATTGTCCCCAATCACTGCAGATCGCCACAGCATTGTCCCCAATCACTGCAGAGCGCCACAGCATTGTACCCCAATGATTGCAGAGCGCCACAGCATTGTACCCCAATGATTGCAGAGCGCCACAGCATTGTACCCCAATGATTGCAGAGCGCCACAGCATTGTCCCCTAATGATTGCAGAGCGCCACAGCATTGTCCCCAATGATTGCAGAGCGCCACAGCATTGTCCCCCCAATGATTGCAGAGCGCCACAGCATTGTCCCCCAATGATTGCAGAGCGCCACAGCATTGTCCCCCAATGATTGCAGAGCGCCATGGCATTGTCCCCCAATGATTGCAGAGCGCCACGGCATTGTCCCCCAATGATTGCAGAGCGCCACGGCATTGTCCCCCAATGATTGCAGAGCGCCACAGCATTGTCCCCCCATGATTGCAGAGCGCCACAGCATTGTACCCCAATGGTTGCAGAGCGCCACAGCATTGTCCCCCAATGATTGCAGAGCGTCACAGCATTGTCCCCCAATGATTGCAGAGCGCCACAGCTTTGTCCCCCAATGATTGCAGAGTGCCAGCATTGTCCCCCAATGATTGCAGAGCGCCAGCTTTGTCCCCCAATGATTGCAGAGCGCCACAGCATTGTCCCCCAATGTTTGCAGAGTGCCAGCATTGTCCCCCAATGATTACAGAGCGCCACAGCATTGTCCCCCAATGATTGCAGAGCGCCACAGCATTGTCCCCCAATGATTGCAGAGTGCCAGCATTGTCCCCCAATGATTGCAGAGCGCCACAGCATTGTCCCCCAATGATTGCAGAGAGCCACAGCATTGTCCCCCAATGATTGCAGAGCGCCACAGCATTGTCCCCCAATGAGTGCAGAGTTCCAGCATTGTCCCCCAATGATTGCAGAGTGCCAGCATTGTCTCCCAATGATTGCAGAGTGCCAGCATTGTCCCCCAATGATTGCAGAGCGCCACAGCATTGTCCCCCAATGATTGCAGAGTTCCAGCTTTGTCCCCCAATGATTGCAGAGTGCCAGCATTGTCCCCCAATGATTGCAGAGTTCCAGCTTTGTCCCCCAATGATTGCAGAGTGCCAGCATTGTCCCCCAATGATTGCAGAGCGCCAGCATTGTCCCCCAATGATTGCAGAGTGCCAGCGTGCATGCTCCGTTCAAACTTACCTGGCGGCGGGGCGGCTCAGCTTCTTCCTCTTCTGCGGCGGGTCCTTCTCCCTCGTCTCGGCGGCGGGAACCGGCGGGCGGCGTGCTCCGTTCGAACTTACCTGGCGGCGGCGTGGCTCAGCTTCTTCCTCCTCTTCTGCGGCGGGTCCTCCTCCCTCGTCTCGGCGGCGGGAACCGGCGGGCGGCCTCTCCTTTTCTCTGAGCGGCGGTGACGGTGAGTGACTGACGCACGCACCGGCACCGCCCCCATTGCGACGTCAGCGATATCCTGGATGATGATTGGTCCAGGCTGTAGACTGGACCAATCACAGCCAGGATATCAGAAAGTGGGGGTGTCCAACCGCAAAGACTTGCGCCCAGGATACCCCCCTACCCCCCAGAAGGCAGCCAATTGGCGCCTCTTTTGGGACGTAACCCCATCCCCCCCTAGCCACCAGTTCCTTGGGTTCAGGCCGGCGAACCCAATTTTTTTTTTTTATACAACTTTATTTGTTCGTTTTTTTTTTTTTTTTTTTTTTTCTTTTTTTCTTTTTTCTTTTTTTTTAGGGGTAGGGGGGCGGCGCCCTTGCGCCCCCTATGCACGGGCCGCCACTGCCTCTCGCTGCGCTTTTGTATTTTGCCAGTGGGGGGGGCACGGGAGCATTCCTGGCTGATAGAATACAATGTTACTAATAGCAGCTATAGTTGCTGGCAGTAACCATATGTAGAAAAATGCTGGCTGTATCCAAGTTGATCGATCAACCAACTTGAGTACAATCAACCTGCCCATACATAGTTTGTATCTGGCCAAGATTTGAACCATCTATGGCCGGCTTAAGGCTCCTTTCACACCTGTGCAGGTGCAACAGTGTGTCTGCACTTTTGCATGTGCAAAACTGCGATGCATTTAGGGCAACCCATTCATTTTAATGGGCTGCCCTACATACGACAATCACACAGAAGAAGTGCAAGCAGTTTAGCAGGATTCATTAAGGAGCCATTAAGAAAAAAAATAGCACTGCTGTGCGCCTGTAAAAATAAAAAGGATGCGTGTTTTGGGGCACCTTGGGATTGTGTGCGACTTTGCTTGAACGAGAATTGAGCCTAAAGAATTGTAGCTGACAAAGAGATTCTTCTGTTATGTGAATAAAGCCGGCACACGAAAAGTCTTCCTCCAAGTAAAATACTTTATTCCAACATGGATAGCGGTGACAACATGACAAATGCTGACGCGTTTCGGCTTTACGTCTTCCTCATAGCATGTACATGTACAATAAAATCAAACTTATACAATGTGAAAACTGCTCCTAAAGCTAGGGGCGGTGCATACTTAATTGCAATTAACATCAATACATACCACCAGGGGAGAGGTGGTGTGTTCAAGTCGGTCAAGAATCAAGGAAGGTGTCCCATAGGAAAACAAACATTAAATGCCAGTCCACACTTATGCGATGACAGATACCGCATGCGACTCGGAGCGCACCGCTCCTACAATCACACGCAATGTCTTTTCGACACAAACTCAGCCACACTGATTGCATGGGCGAATCAGAATCGCACCGAACATGCACATGTTCCTGTCTTGATCCTGTCTAGAGAAGACGGATCCAACTGAACTGTGAGATGTGTTCAGTGATCGTGATTCACCTGTGTCTGAGCATTCTGATTGAGTATCCAAGATGTCTGGTGAGCTGAAATGAACCCTTTTTTCAGTTGCTGAACCAGATCTTTTCTTTAAAATAGATCTCGGTCTTCTGCGATCATGATGTACATAAACTGTACCCTCCTCATAGTCCTTATGATCTCTCAGAAATTTAGACCTTTTTGTGTCCATAATTTCCATTTCCAAATTCTTTATGTTGGTTTGGAGGTCTTGATTCAGGAGATCATATGAGGCTAGAGAGCTGAACTGGTTAATGGAATTTTTTAAAGAAGCAATGTCCTGATTCACTTCAAGGATCAAGGATTCCTGCGTCACATTGAATTTTCATGGCGATTCGCACTGCCGTATGCGAATCGCTGGGGGTGTCATAGCTTTATTTACTACGCCCCTGGGACAGCTCGCGTGTCAAGGTGCGAGTTAACAGTTCACACACGAGTCGGATCGCACTGGTGTGAACCACCATGCAATCCGATTCTGCTGCAAACATAAATTAGGGCATGTGCATGTTCGGTACGATTCTGATTCTCCCATGCAATCAGTGTGGCTGAGTTTGTGTCGAACAGACATTGCGTGTGATTGTAGGAGCGGTGCGCTCCGAGTTTTAGGAGCAGTTTTCACATTATATAAGTTTGATTTTATTGTACATGCTATGAGGAAGGCGTAAAGCCGAAACGCGTCAGTTTTGTCATGTTGTCACCGCTATCCATGTTGGAATAAAGTATTTTACTTGGAGGAAGACTTTTCGTGTGCCGGCTTTATTCAGATAACATTTGGTTTGGACGTTCAGCCTGAGCACCGACACTTAGCTCTTTATCTTCCCACAGTGCGGTGGAGCTAGGGTGAGTTACTGTTTATGCCAAGAGATTCTTCTGCCTGTTTATTTACTGCTTTTCTCCATCGAATCTCACCTTTCACCTTATGTTTTGGAATCTCTAGGTGACCACTTAAAAATCCCAGCAGCAGTCACATTGCTTTAAAAAGAGGATTAATTATTTTATTGCCTAAAATGGAACATGTTCTAGGTGAGCTAACAAAATGAACAGACCTGCATTTCATACATGTTAACCATCGCCTAACTGTAAATGTACATCATGATTTTTATGTTAAATACTGGGATTATTGCTGCAGCTAGATGCCATAGACCCCAGATCTTTTTGACCCCAGATCTCTCCATAAACAGGATCTGTCATGCTGTATTGTTATCACAAGTGGTGTTTACATTCCTTGCGATAGCAATAAAAGTGAGGAATCGCCTGTGAACGTCTGAGCGAGAGCAATAATTCTAGCACCTCCTCTGTCTGGTCTATCTAAACTGGTAAACTGTAGACATTTTTAAAGTGTCGCCTATGGGGATTTGTGCGCAATTTTAAAGCATGACATGTTAGGTATCTATTTACTCAGCATAACATCATCTTTCATATTAAACAAAAAAAAAATCAGGTTATTTATTATGTTTTGTTTTTTTCTTTCTTTTATTTAATTAAAGTGTATTTTTTTTTTTAATTGTGTTTGCAAAAGCCGCTGCGCAAGAACCATGTGACATAAAAAAGTTCAACAACTGCAATTTTATTCTGTAGGGTCTCTGCAAAAAAAATATATATATATAATATTTGGGGGATTCTAAGCAAAAAATACTGATTTTAACTTGTAAGCAAAAAACTTCAGAAAAAGGCTGGGTCAGCAAGTGGAAGATTGTGAGTTTTTTTCTCTGAGAATGGAATGCTACTGCACCACCCAAACAAGATATCCTACTATGGTGAGATCCGCTGACACTGTAATTGACAGGTTGCCTTGGGTAGTTAGACACTGTTATTTACCAACGCCTGTGACTCATGCCACTTTCTCAAGAAATTCCTTGCATATTCTTATCTGAGAGTAGATTGTATTACTACACACTGTCTTGCAATAGCGGTGGCCAGCAAACAAGCATCAATTTTTTAATATATAGAAAAACTCTCTTGAGGTGTTCTTTACAATACTCAGCAACAATATAATATAATAACTATACAATAAGTATATACTCAAGTTATATAATATACTCAAGTGACACTAAAACAATGTCCTCATGCTCCAAAAAAAAGCCATACACATCCACTACTTAAAGCGGAGTTCCGGCCACAGAATCGTTTTTTTTTCTTTAATCAATACCTCCCAAACTGTCACCCCCCTTCATACATCAACTAATCCTGTTTTTTACAGTATAATAATCGACTGGCATTTAGAAAATCTTACTTTATAAGAAGTCTCCTGAGCGCCGCCATCTTTGTCCGGGTTCCCCTGAAGCCGCTGTGTTAATGAATGCCCTGCTTCCTGGTTCGAGAAGGAGAGGGGCCGGTGAATGCAGCGCGAAATCTCACGCATGCCCAGTACTATGCGATCGGCATAGTATAGGGGTGCCTATCATCGCGTTATTTCCTGTTTGGAAATAACGCGATGAGAGGAGCGGCCGGCCACCTACGTCACTGCGCATTGCATCCTGGGAGCGACGAGTAAGAGCTCCCACGACGCATTGCGGGACAGGAAGTGACGGCGCGGGCCGAGGAAGGAGGAAGTGGATGTAAAGGTGAGTATATTATCCTCTGTAATAAGGTAAGTAAAAAAGAAAAAAAAAAGCCGGGAATATCCAATTCTTGCTCAGGTAAGGATAAGGAAGTGGATGCCATAAAATCTAAAGGCATGATTTTGTGGCCGAAACTCCGCTTTAAAGCAGAACTAAAATCTCCTTTTTAAAAACTGTAAACAGGCTGGTGTTTTTTTGCAGAAGAGACATGCCATAAAATAAACCTACCTGCCTGCTTGCAGTCTTCTTTAGAATGTACACAGCCGTGCAATCTCCGGCACAGATCGTGTGCGCCAGGATGACTGACTCCTGCACATGCACAGGAGTGGCATCATCCCATACAGGATGGGTGCTGTCGGGGACCTTGAAGAAACTGGGAAGACGATACCGATGCAAGCGATTCCAGACTATTGAAGGAGAGGTAAGTATTGGGGACTTTAGTTTCACTTTAATGGCCCTGTAATCTGTTTTTCTTAAAAATATTTTTACTGTTGTAGTGCTACCCCCGAAGGGGCCACTGGTAATAACTGGTTCTTCACTAATATTACAGAGGCTGCCCATCGCTGCAAGCACCAGTCCATTCACACTAGCTCCAATAAGACAGTCTAGGGCAGTGATGGCGAACCTTGGCACCCCAGATGTTTGGAACTACATTTCTCATGATGCACATCTACACTGCAGAGAGCATGAGCATCATGGGAAATGTAGTTTTAAACATCTGGGGTGCCAAGGTTAGTTATCACTGGTCTAGGGGATGACTTTTTTAGGATTTATTGTTTGAAAAAATCCAACAGGAAAGGGGTTGTGGCATGGGATACTCCAAAATGATTAGCACATAGCAATTAGAGGGCAATCTTCTCCCTAAATAATTGTAAGTATTGGACAGTCTAAGGCCTCACAACTGAAGACCACGAGGCAACTTTTTGAGCATCTAAAGCCACACAACTGGTCTTCAATGAAATTTCTAGAACACTGAACATATATAGGGATCAATTTAGCGTCTTTACTCGTAAGTCCCCAAGACAGCTGCCACGTTACAGCTTTCTTTGGACATGGTCCAGTAAGACAGGCCATTTTCAAACCATAACCCTTGTGATGAGGTCCTACAATCAGCTTCTAGCAATATCCATCCAGGCCCTCAGCCCTGACATCACATCACTGACACCACTGAGGCCTTGCCTTTAGAACAGCTGCACAGTCCACGGGCCCCCTGGAGAGAAAGACCCCAGCTCTCCAGGGTTTAGACTAGTTATCCATCCTTTCCAGACCCCTACTTGACACTCCTCTCCAGGGATTGTCTGGAGCATGATAAATCTTTAGGAGGGTTATTTGCATCTCCCTTCCTAAACTCTGGAAGCTTTTTTTTCAGAAGCAGGGATTAAGCAATCAAACTCCCAGTCTGTAAAACTCTGAACAAACCCTGACAAACATCACTGCTCCCTTGTTTGCCGAAGGAGCCAAAAAAGATTTATGTAGCATCCTACGCTAGGAGGGTGCTACACTGTATTTTTCTGCTTCTTTGTAACATTCTCTATGAGCTCTCAAACCTCTCTTTTTGCCCTCCATTTCCATGTGTTTGGCACAAGCAGTGCATGTTATTTGTGGTCATGTGCACTGATCTATGGACACTACAAATCCCATAGTCCCCTAGTCCATCTTGGAAGCAAGTTTAAGAGGGTGGCTACGTTCCTATATAAAGTGGGACCATGGAGAATGAATGTAGCCACCCTCTGAGGCTGCATACATACCTGAGAGTTTTGCTTTTGCCTCTCGGGTGTGAACAGGCACTATAGGGAACAACTGATTTTTTAAGTTTGAAGGTTTTGTAGCTTCAAACTACAAGATGCTTAAGTGTGAATGCAACAGGATATGTGTTCACAGCAGCAAGAAAAAGGAATTTGGAGATTTGGAGGAGGCTAAAAGTAACAGAAGGTATTTTTTTATTTAAAGGAGCATTAAACCCAAAACCAAAAATGTAATATATTGCAGCTTATCAATCTTTGGATGTGGCGGCTGCATTCATTTTCTTTTTTTTTTTGTCTTTTTCCCCTCTGTTTTCACCTGATGATCTGGCCAGTAACACACCTCCTGTATTAAAGTGTCTACTTTAATAGTGTCTAAATGTACTTGAGATTTAAACACACTAATGATGCACCTATTTGCCCCTGGTCAGTTTACAGGTGGATCCCCCACCTTCCCTAATATAAAAGGCTTGGCTTATCGTTGTGTGCGTTATTCTGTTCAGACAATTTTGGAGAGCGTGTATTTTGGCATAGAAGAGTATAGGTAAAGATGCTGTTGTAGGTTCCATATCCTTTGGTAACCTTTCCTCCCTGTATTTACAGTTCTATAGACTCATGTACATTTTTTTCTGAATTGGCAGCTTGCTGGCTGACCCTTTCTTAAGTCATTTTTTTTTTACCTTTTTTTTTATTTAATAAAAAAAAATATATATGTTATTTTGATTTCTATTGGGATTTAAAATGATAGCTATATGTAGATGTATCAGTGCATTGGAAACCCATTGAAGATCAATGCTGAAAAAATGAAGGATGTCACCTGCGCCAGGAGTGTAGTAATCAAACTATTGTATGTATTCCTACTATAAAAGCTGCTACTACAATATTGCCCTCTAGTGGTACTGAGTAAAAAGTTTAAAATTGGTAACAGCACTCTTATATTTTCATTACAAGCCCTAAATGATATAATATACTTGGGGTGTATATCCCTCGCGCCTAGGTACGCTCTAAAATTATAGATCTAATAAAAATATTTAGATAGAAATGCAGCTGCTATAGAAAATAAAGGATAGAAAGGAAAATAGCCACAATGGATGGGGCCAGCTATAGCGCTTGCTGTGAATAGACTGTTGCTGGATGATTATGTAGCCAGTACAAACAGTTCCAGTTGTATTGGTAGTAGGATTTAAATCATAAATAGTGCAGTAAACCTTGGTAGGTGCTTAGTGCTAATTCCAAGTGATAAAATATGTATACTCAAAGTAATCAACACAGGAAATAATATATAACAATAACCTTGGGGTGCTAATATAGTAAATAATGTGCCACAGTACAAATCAATAAATATATACAGTGCAATAAATAAATAAGTAAATACTGTGCAATATAAATACAATCAATGTTTAAAAATGGGGAAAGGGTGATGGAAAGTGCAGTCTCTGTAATGATTGAATCAAAGGTGCTCAAAATTGATGCAAAATAGTTCATATATAATAGTTCATAGGTGACTGTGGTGCAAAATTTGCAAATCATTCTTCAGTGCAGTGTGGATATAAAGTGCAGGTGCTCTGTGTGGGATCCACCAATGATCCACTGCTGGTACTTGGTGTCACCGTGAGGATTAATAGGATATCACACTCACCAGATGATGTGGGTCTTGTCTATCTTATTATATCAAGACCTATTAATGCTTGTTTGGTCTCCTAGACCAGAATGGATACCGCTGGACCTTGTAGTGCCACAGGGCTCCGGATTGCCCTCTCCTGGATGTCCTCCTTTCCGTGGATACTGATCAGGGTATAAAGAAAAAATGCTCCAGATAGCATATTACCATTAAAAAACTCTTTAATAAGTTGAGGTAATATACAGGACATAAGAAGTAAGAAAAAATATTAAATCGTCAGCTGGACATGGAGCTCGTGAGTGGAGAGCGGTGAAAACCGGCTTGCGTTCCACTCAGGCTCCCGTGACGTAGACGGCGTGCGTTCCACCTTACGCGCGTTTCGTTAATGCGTTTGACGTCTTCAGAGAAGAATATTTATATTGCACAGTATTTATATTGCACAGTATTTACTTATTTATTCATTGCACTGTATATATTTATTGATTTGTACTGTGGCACATTATTTACTATATTAGCACCCCAAGGTTATTGTTATATATTATTTCCTATGTTGACTAATTTGAATATACATATTTTATCACTTGGAATTAGCACTAAGCACCTACCAAGGTTTACAGCACTATTAATGATTTAAATCCTACTACCAATACAACTGGAACTGTTTGTACTGGCTAAATAATCATCCAGCAACAGTCTATTCACAGCAAGCGCTATAGCTGGCCCCATCCATTGTGGCTATTTTCCTTACAAGCCCTAAATAAATAAAGAGTCAATATGTGTAGTTCATCAACTAAAAATGTATAAAATATGTAATACTTAATTTGTGCAAATCTCGAATAAAGTTGTTTAAAAAACAAGCAAGTCTAACCTACTGGTACATTGTTTCTCCCAAAGCACAATGCTATGTTCACTGGCCAGGGAGTATAGGAGGCTGAACAAAGGGTAAACAAAAGATTGCCTGTGGTTTCAGGAGAGCATTGGTCTAGGAAGGAGGCAGAAATATGCTCCATAAATATGCCAGGGTCAATACAAGCAGCAGGCTGTCATCCATGCAGCAGGCAGGATTATGGTCCATAAAAAGTCCTGGGTCAATACAGGCAGCAGGCAGAGATATGGTCAGCACAGCTAAAGTATTGGTCCAGGAAACAGGCAGGAATATGGTCCATAAAAAGTCCAGGCTGTAGGACAGGTTCTCAGCTGATGGTGGCTGTATGATAGGCACTCTGGTAATCGGCGGCTGTGTGACAGGTAAACTGCTGATGGGGGCACTGATGGGCAATGTGCGACAGGTACACTGCTGATAGGCACTGATTGGTGACAGGTGCACTGCTAAAGGGCACTGATGGGTGACAGGTGCACTGCTAATGGGCACGGATGGATGACAGGTGCACTGCTAATGGGCACTGATAGGCAACAGCTGCACTGCTGATGGGCATTGATGGGTGACAGGTGCACTGCTAATGGGCACTGATGGGTGATGGGTGCACTGCTAATGGGCACTGATAGGCAACAGCTGCACTGCTGATGGGCATCGATGGGTGACAGGTACACTGCTGATGGGCAACAGGTACACTGATGATGGATAACAGGTGCACTGATGGGCGACAGTAACACTGGTGATGGGTGACAGGTGCACTGATTGGCACTGATGGTACACAGCTGACCAATATTTGCCGCACTACGTGCCAAGAATGGTTCTCCCAGAACAAAAGGGGTCCCGTCCGACCATCATTATACAATACAGCAGACGGAAATCAGTTAAAGAGAAACTGGCACTATTTGAAGAAAGTTTAAAATATAAAGAAAAGTCACAATAGGTGCAGGAACACCTAAAAAAGTTGGACAGATACTAGAAACAAGAATCTGAAGAAATATAATAGAGATATCACTGATTGCAAAAGTCAGAAAATGTATAAGTGGCAGGAAGATAACGTCACGTGATGTCAGAAGGGGGCAGTGCCCCCAGATGACGTAGCCAGGTGGCCCTGCCCCTTACCTATATAAGAAATGTCAAAGCGCGGAGTGGGAATACGGTGAGACGGCGGAGCGTTTTTCATTTTTTTCTATTTTTTCGGGTTGGCGGGTGGCGTGATTGACGATGAATTAACATTGAGGAAAACTATTTTTTACTAAAAGATTTATCAAAACTGTCCCTTGTGGTTAATACATTTGTACACCTTTTTTACACCTTTTTAGTGAATGGGTAGGGGTACACGATACCCATTCACATGAGGGGGGGGGCAGGGTCTTCAAAATCCAGATAAGTCCCCTGCCTGCAGACCCTGACAACCACAGCACAGGGTTGTCAGAAGGAGGCCCTTGTCCCCATCAACATGGAGACAAGGTGCTTTGGGGTGGGGGGCAGAGCCTCCCTGCCCCAAAGCACCCATCCCCCCATGTTGAGGACATGTGGCCTGGTATGGTTCAGGAAAGGGGGGGGGGCGCTTGCTCACCCCCCCCCCCCCTCTTTCCTTACCTGCCAGGCTGCATGCCCAAATAAGGGTCTAGTATGCATTTTTCGACTCATAGTCGAGGAGTCAGCACTTTCATGTTCTACAGGCTATATACAGCGTTAGTGAGTGTTGGCTGGCGTCAAGGAAGCGCCAACATGCATTTTTCAAGAGCACAGTCCCACATGTAATTAGTTTAAGCCTCAAGGAGTATCCCAGTCATTCCCTTCTCCCATCCCCTTTAAACCAAATAAAAACTACAAACATGCCGGAGTTATCGTTGCTTCAGTTGTCACACCCAGGGTCACGGCTCACATAGGCTGGAGAGAGTACCGGTACTGATGGCAGACACACATCAGGCCACAGGTCTGGAAACCTTTCTACACAACTATGTGGGAACAGTTTGGGGATGGCCCCTTCCTGTTCCGACATGACTGCGCACCAGTGCAAAAAGAAAAGCAATAAAGACATGAATAAGCGAGTTTGGGGTGGAGAAACTTGACTGGCCTGCACAGTGTCCTGGCCTCAACCCGATAGAACACCTTTCGGATTAATTAGAGTGGAGACTGTGAGCCAAGCCTTCTCATCCACATCAGTGCCTGATCTCACAAATGCGCTTCTGGAAGAATGGTCAAACATTCCCATAGACACACTCCTAAACCTCGTGGACAGCCTTCCAGAAGAGCTGAAGCTGTTATAGCTGCAAAGGGTGGGGCAACTCAATATTGAACCGTACGGACTAAGACTGGGGGTAAAACCTTCCTGCCCAGGACTACAAATCCCATAAGGCATTGCTCCTCACACATTCACAGGCACTTGCAAACATGTGTGACTGGTGTACTGAGGTGTGTATGCTGCACATTTGTACACAAAACTTACAGAGCGTGGCCCACCCCAGTACCCCCCCCCCCCCCCGGCTTTGATTGAGAATGTCTCCCCTGCTGTGCATGAGCCAATGAGGAGGAAGAGAGCCGAGAGAGCCTCTACTCTGGTGAACATCACTGGATCCAGATCAGAATCCGGTAAGTATCGGGGGGGGGGGAGGGGGTCTGCATCCAAGTTTCTTAACTTCATGCATTGAATGCATGAAGCATATTTTAGAACTTTTTGAGATGGAAACGAGTGACACCTACTAAAAGCTTGTAGGCATAGGACTCCCCCCTGCCACGCCCCCTTAAAAGATAATTGTGCAAAAAAAAAAAAAGTTTAAACCCACACGTGCTTTTTTGTTTACCGCTACTATTTCTTTGTACTGGTTTTTAAAATTTACAAATGCAACAACTTGGAAATTGGATAAAAGTTTTAACACTGGGAAACACTTTTTGAAAGATAAAAAGTGCATTTTATGTACAACTACCTGTATATATCAGATCAGATGAAAATGAGGGACAAATGAGGAGGAAAGAGGGACAGAGGGATTTTGTTCCAAATCAGGGCCAGTCCCTTCAAAATTAGGGACATTTGGGAGCTATGCATGAAGGCAAAAACCTTCTGCCTTTAGAATCACTTAGATTAGTAAGGCCCCTTTCACACATACAGATCGTCCCTTTTTTATCCATCCGTTGATGGATGGAAGCGGACATCAATGCATTCCTATGAAAAAACCGATGTAAATGGATGATCATTCGTGTACATCCATTTTCATCCGCTTCCGTCAACATCCGTTTTTTTGAACGGACATCCATTAAAAAAACAGATGGGACAAAAAACGGATGATAATGGATGAAAAACGGATGACAATGGATGAAAAACAGATTACAACGGATGAAAAACGGATGATAATGGATGAAAAACGGATGACAATGGATGAAAAACAGATTACAATGGATGAAAAACAGATTACAACGGATGAAAAACGGATGACCATGGATTAACAAAGGAATGAAAACCGGATGACAACGGATGAATAACGTATGACGACAGATAAAAATTGGATGTGCAACTGATGTTGACTGAAAAAGCTGATGACAGAAAAAAACGTGACTGAAATGAACGGTCTGTATGTGTGAAAGGGGCCTAAAACTGTTTTTTCCAGTCCCCTAGACTGAAACAAACATTTAAAGCAGAACTTCAGTCCACCTCTCAGATGGTTCCACCCCCCTTGGGCACCAGTGGCGGCTGGTGAAGTTTTAAGATGGGGGGGCGCAAGACCCCGCCCTTCTATTTTGACCCCTCCCATTTCTCAGAAGCCACACCCCTTATAGACCCCACCCATTTTGTCCCCTGTATTTTGCTTGCGTGAACCAATTCTCCCAATATATCACATATTAAGGGCTCCATCAGTACTAGTATATCCCATAATAGGGAGCAGGGGCCCTATTATGGGATACACTGACAGAGTGGCACAAACCCCACAGTACAGGCCCCTTGTACAAACCCCACAGTACAGACCCCCTAGCACAGACCACACAGTACATGCCCCCTTTCAATGTAGTGACCAGCGTACATGCCCCCTTTCAATGTAGTGACCAGTATACAGGCCCCCTTTCAATGTAGTGACCAGCGTACATGCCCCCTTTCAATGTAGTGACCAGCGTACATGCCCCCTTTCAATGTAGTGACCAGCATACATGCCCCCTTTCAATGTAGTGACCAGCGTACATGCCCCCTTTCAATGTAGTGACCAGCGTACATGCCCCCTTTCAATGTAGTGACCAGCGTACATGCCCCCTTTCAATGCAGTGACCAGCGTACATGCCCCCTTTCAATGTAGTGACCAGCGTACATGCCCCCTTTCAATGCAGTGACCAGCGTACATGCCCCTTTCAATGTAGTGACCAGCGTACATGCCCCCTTTCAATGTAGTGACCAGTATACAGGCCCCCTTTCAATGTAGTGACCAGTATACAGGCCCCCTTTCAATGTAGTGACCAGCATACATGCCCCTTTCAATGCAGTGACCAGCGTACATGCCCCCTTTCAATGTAGTGACCAGTATACAGGCCCCCTTTCAATGTAGTGACCAGTATACAGGCCCCCTTTCAATGCAGTGACCAGCATACATGCCCCCTGCAGAGGTATGGCAGTGGGAGAGATGGGATCAGGCAGAGGGATGGTGGTGGGAGAGATGGGATCAGGCAGAGGGATGGAGGTGAGAGAGATGGGATCAGGCAGAGGGATGGTGGTGGGAGGGATGAGGGCATGAGGCAGAGAGGGATGGCAGTGGGAGGGATGGTCATGGGATGAGGCAGAGCAGAGGGGGATGGCAGTGGAAAGGCTGGATGGATGGATGGTCATGGGATGAGGCAGAGCAGAGGGGGATGGCGGTGGAAAGGCTGGATGGATGGATGGTCATGGGATGAGGCAGAGCAGAGGGGGATGGTGGTGGAAAGGCTGGATGGTTGGATGATCATGGGATGAGGCAGAGCAGAGGGGGATGGCGGTGGGAAAGGCTGGATGGATGGATGGATGGTCATGGGATGAGGCAGAGCAGAGGGGGATGGCGGTGGAAAGGCTGGATGGATGGATGGTCATGGGATGAGGCAGAGCAGAGGGGGATGGCGGTGGAAAGGCTGGATGGATGGATGGCCATGGGATGAGGCAGAGCAGAGGGGGATGGTGGTGGAAAGGATGGATGGATGGTCATGGGATGAGGCAGAGCAGAGGGGGACGGCGGTGGGAAAGGCTGGATGGATGGATGGTCATGGGATGAGGCAGAGCAGAGGGGGACGGCGGTGGGAAAGGCTGGATGGATGGATGGCCATGGGATGAGGCAGAGCAGAGGGGGATGGTGGTGGAAAGGATGGATGGATGGTCATGGGATGAGGCAGAGCAGAGGGGGACGGCGGTGGGAAAGGCTGGATGGATGGATGGTCATGGGATGAGGCAGAGCAGAGGGGGATGGCGGTGGAAAGGCTGGATGGATGGATGGTCATGGGATGAGGCAGAGCAGAGGGGGATGGCGATGGAAAGGCTGGATGGATGGATGGTCATGGGATGAGGCAGAGCAGAGGGGAATGGCGGTGGAAAGGCTGGATGGATGGATGGTCATGGGATGAGGCAGAGCAGAGGGGGATGGTGGTGGAAAGGATGGATGGATGGTCATGGGATGAGGCAGAGCAGAGGGGGACGGCGGTGGAAAGGCTGGATGGATGGATGGTCATGGGATGAGGCAGAGCAGAGGGGGATGGCGGTGGAAAGGCTGGATGGATGGATGGTCATGGGATGAGGCAGAGCAGAGGGGGATGGCGGTGGAAAGGCTGGATGGATGGATGGTCATGGGATGAGGCAGAGCAGAGGGGGATGGCGGTGGAAAGGCTGGATGGATGGATGGTCATGGGATGAGGCAGAGCAGAGGGGGATGGTGGTGGAAAGGATGGATGGTCATGGGATGAGGCAGAGCAGAGGGGGGCGGCGGTGGGAAAGGCTGGATGGATGGATGGTCATGGGATGAGGCAGAGCAGAGGGGGACGGCGGTGGAAAGGCTGGATGGATGGATGGTCATGGGATGAGGCAGAGCAGAGGGGGATGGCGGTGGAAAGGCTGGATGGATGGATGGTCATGGGATGAGGCAGAGCAGAGGGGGATGGCGGTGGAAAGGCTGGATGGATGGATGGATGGTCATGGGATGAGGCAGAGCAGAGGGGGATGGCGGTGGAAAGGCTGGATGGATGGATGGATGGATGGTCATGGGATGAGGCAGAGCAGAGGGGGATGGCGGTGGAAAGGCTGGATGGATGGATGGTCATGGGATGAGGCAGAGCAGAGGGGGACGGCGGTGGAAAGGCTGGATGGATGGATGGATGGATGGATGGTCATGGGATGAGGCAGAGCAGAGGGGGATGGCGGTGGAAAGGCTGGATGGATGGATGGATGGATGGTCATGGGATGAGGCAGAGCAGAGGGGGATGGCGGTGGAAAGGCTGGATGGATGGATGGATGGTCATGGGATGAGGCAGAGCAGAGGGGGACGGCGGTGGAAAGGCTGGATGGATGGATGGATGGTCATGGGATGAGGCAGAGCAGAGGGGGATGGCGGTGGAAAGGCTGGATGGATGGATGGATGGTCATCATGGCCCATGATGACCATCCATCCAGCCTTTCCACCGCCATCCCCCTCTGCTCTGCCTCATCCCATGGCTCATGGGATGAGGCAGAGCATAGGGGGATGGCGGTGGAAAAGCTGGATGGATGGTCATGGAGGACTGACAGGAGGACCACGAGGACTCACCGGTGGTGATGTCTTCTTCCAGCAGATGACCTCCGGTGGTCTGGTCTCCTCTCCGGTGCCGCCGTCACTCCCGTCCGGTGTCCACCCGACTCCATCGCCCGCGGTCCGGTCCACTGCTGCGAGTGACGTCAGCGGGGTCAGCGTTGGATGTCCTGGATGCTGTGATTGGTCCAGGCTGGAGGCTGGACCAATCACAGCCAGGAATCCACGAAGTGGGGGTTTCCAAGGAATCTGCCTTGCGCCCAGGTTACGCCCCCCACGCCCCCCAGAAGGCAGCCAATCGGCGCCTCTTCTGGGTGGTAACCCCACCCCCCCACCCCCTCCACATCGGCTGGCGGCGGCGGCGAACGCAATTTTTTTTTTTTCAAACTTTATTGCTCGTTTTGCAATCTTTTTTTTTTTTTTTTTATCTTTTTTTTTTTCTTCCTTCTTTCAGGGGGGGCGGCGCCCTGGCGCCCCCTATGCACCGGCCGCCACTGTTGGGCACCACAAATATGTTGCATGTGTAGATGTGCACACAGGCTCTGCCCAGCCTTCAGATTCCGAGCCTGTTGGTACATCTGTGCCTGTGCAGGCGATTTTCAGTGAATGCGCAAAGATGGGGAGGTTGGGACTTCCCTGGTAGCACTCTGCATGTGCGTGGGAAACTCCGCATGTGGGCAGATGGCCAAGGAAACAGGCACATGTGTAGATGTGCTGAAATGCTATTTTGGGATCTGAACCCTGCGGCACATCTAAGCGCACACAGGGGGGAGGGGGAGAAAGCCCCCAGCCAGAAAATGTGGAAGTTCTGCAAAATACACTATGGGTTTCTTTTGTCAAAAATGCCTCCCTCTTGTCTATCAGCAATCATGGACAACAAGCCTCGTATGCTTAGTGTACTTTTACGGCATCTGTTGTATGCTGTGGTAATGTGACGTCATCATGCATGACTATTCAAGTAGCCAAACAGCTTGAACACATAAGCAGACCAGGTAAAGATGGAAGAGCTGGGGGCTGAATAGGTGACAGCTCAGCACTGGAGGGCACTTTGTGAGAGGAACGTCTCTTATAATATACTAATATGTGGTAAATTATGGTATAATCCGCCTAGGGCACAGGTGTCAAACACAAGGCCCGCGGGCCAAATGCGGCCCCCTAGGCCATTTCACGTGGCCCTCGCACCTCTCCTGCAGCTGCGGCACCTCCCTTGTCTCTGCCCCCACCTTGTCTCTGTAGTTGGCAGCAGAGAGGACAGAACTCCTTTGCAAGATCATGCACTCCTCTGTGCAGCTGTAGAAAGGCTCATCTTTGATTACCCCCTCATTCTCAGCAGTCTGCAGCAGAGGAGGGCAGAACTCCTCCTACAGATCCTGCACCTCTCTGTGCAGCCGCAACACCACCTTGCCTTTGCCTCCCTTGGTCATTCAGCAGACTCTGGAAGCTGACTCCAGTCCTCCTCTGGTTCTCTCCAGAACCTGCACTTCTTTCCAAATCCACCCATATCTTCTTCCGGGAAGAAGCACAAGGTAAGGGGGTGCATTGTAATGTACGGAAGGGTGGGTGACTTGACTTCTGATGGTGGGGGGGCTCTTGACATCTCATGTAAGGGTGTAAGGGGGCGTGGGGTGCTCTGGACATCTAATCCTACAGATATAACTGGCCCTTCGAGGGCAACCATAATGCTGATGCAGCCCGCAATGAAATGGAGTTTGACACCCCTGGCCGAGGGGCTCATGTAGTTTAACCACTTCCTGACTGCACTATAGCCGAACGATGACTACAGGGCAGTTCTGGGAGAGTGTCATATGACTTCCTCCTGTTATTGCGCCCACTGCGGTGTGCTTTGTAATTGCTGTGTCCTTCAGACACAGCTGATCACAGATCGGGGCAAAGGGCCAATCACAGCAGCACTTCGACACGTGTCCAATGACAGCTGATCACTATTTAAACACAAGCTAGTTATCAGCATTCCTTTCCTCATGCTGACAGCATGAGAGGAAAGCTGATAACCGGCTTGTGTAAAAGGGACATCTACACTGATAATCAGTGCCCATCAGTCCTGCCTATCAGTACCCATCAGTCCTGCCTATCAGTACCACCCAGTGCCAGGACAAGATCATCTAGAGCTACAGGTGAACATGCCAAACTGCGCCCCCCCCCCCCCCCAAGATGTAAGAGAATTATCAGTTGACAGCAAAAATCTCCCCACAAAGAACACTGAGAACTAATCCGCATGCTTACCCCCTAGGCATAAATGCCCCCTCTTCCCAGTACAAATCTGCCCCCCTGCTGAAATCCCCCCCTCCCGGAACAAATTTTTGCCCCCATCCCCCAAAAAATTCACCCCTGATAGCACAAATCTTCTACTGTTCAAATTTCCCCTATTAGTACACATCTTCTCCCCCCTACTTCAAATCCACCCTAACAGCACATATTCCCCCCAAAACCCCCACCTAGCACAAATCTTCTTCCCCCTCCCAACATAAATCTCCCTAAATCACTACTCTTAGCACCCCTCCCCAATTTCCCCTTCTAGAACAATGCTAACCCCCCGAAAATGTCTCCATATTTGAGAGTCATTTCTTTTGCATGTGTGCGCTATTCTTTTTTAATATACATGTTGCTTGGTCCATAGCTGCACTGGCTTTAGATATACATGTTCAGGGCTTGCTCCCCCAATTTTTTGCATGTTTATTATGTATTCGGTCTGACCAGACTTCTGGGGTTGAGCACCCCACCCCCCACACACACCTGTACTCTATCAGTGTCCACTATCAAGTAGATATAGGAGGAGTCTCTTGCAGTGCATTAGCACATCTATCCCAGCAAGGAGTGTTGTCTCCAAGGGTAAGAGAGGCTGGATTCACCCCTTTTTTATGGATAGTGTAGGACCCACTGATAATGGGGTACTTTGATGCAGTGGTGGGCTTGAGCACGATATGGCCATATGGTGGGACTAAATCCCCATTTTTATTTATGGATTGTCTCCATATTTGAGAGTCATTTCTTTTGCATGTGTGCGCTATTCTCTTTTAATATACATGTTGCTTGGTCCATAGCTGCACCGGCTTTAGATATACATGTTCAGGGTTTGCTCCCCCAATTTTTTGCTTGTTTATAACCCCCCGAATCCCCTAAAACCCCCCTTCCAACACTAATCTCCTCCCCCCATCCCCTTGTGGTGCCCCCACCCAGGGCCGGATTAAGAGCATCATGGGCTTGGTGCTGAGGATTTTGAAGGGCCTTAAGGGCCGTGCCTTGGCATGCACCCAGAGGAGGAAGGGTGCAGCCATGCATGCCTAATTCAACATGGGATGCTGTCTCTGAAGCCCATAAACACATCCATGCATCGCCAACTGTCCCTCCTTGTCCGGCCTTCGTGCTGTGTGGGGAGGTTCTGAGGGAGCTGCCTGGGGAAGCGAGCATAGAAGCCAGACTTCTGTGTTTACAAGTGACAGAAGAGCGGTAACAGTGAATATGGCCAACCCGGGGCCTATATTAAGGTAGGGGCCTGGAGCTGCAGCTCCAATAGCCCCTATTTTAATCTGGCCCTGCCCCCACCTCACATGATACCACAGTGCCCAGGGCAGTCGTTCCTTCTGCCCACCCCTTGTGCCACCTATCAGTGCCCACCAGTCCTGCCTATCAGTATCCATCAGTCCTGCCTATCAGTGCCCACCAGTGCAGCCTCATCAGCGCACATCAGTGAAGGAGAAAAATTACCTGTATAATTTATAACAAACTATAAAACATGTTTTTCTTTTTTCAAAATGTTGTCTTTTTTTAGCAAAGAATAAAAACCCAGTGCTAATTAAATACCATCAGAAGAAAGCGCAATTGTCATTCCAATGTGAGAGCGCTGAAAATTGGACTGGGGAGGGAAGGGGTGAAAGTGAGCAGTATTGAAGTGAAAAGGTAATAATAATACTGCTTTAAAACCTGGATCGCTGCACGTATGGTAATGTACAGTGTGAGGGTGCACATAATTGTACAGCTTCTAACACACGGGACATGCATGTTCATGAGTACTCCCATCAAACGGATCCTAAATCTGCACATACAGGTGAATGCAAACAGCAGCCCAATCATTTCTATTCATTTCCATGTCAGCAATCAGAACCCAGGGAACACGGACTGTCATCCACACAGCAATCCGACAGCTGATCAGCCACGTGTTCCTCCTGCGGCACACTACAGCACCGCCCCCTACGTCCGGGCCAAAAGCACTTTGCCCTTAGTTAGCGTAACAGCGCGCTTCCTCTCTCTAGCCCAGGGAAAGCCATGAGGCCCGATGTAGCCCGGAAGTCGCGCTCTGTGTGGTGATTGGTCAGATTGTGGAAGGAGGCGGGACAGATTGGGACTCGGCTACAAACACATGGGAGTCAGTGTGCACCAGGTACAGATTTGTGTGGGGGCACACAGGAGATATTGAGGGGCTGCTAGTGACGAGGATTGGCGGAGAGGGAGCTTGGGGGGAGTGTAGGGAGAAGGAAGTGTTTGAATTAGGGTTATCACCTCATCCCTTTTTTCCAGGACCCCTATTAATTACACAGGTTCTGAGGATAATATAATGCCCACAAGGCACCAAGTGAGTTCAATTACCACCTTAATCATCCACAGAACCTGTTTACCTTAATGTGTGTCCTGGTTTAAAGGGACGAGGTGGCAACCCTAGTTTGAACCTGTAGGTGGGGTTTATACTGTAGGAAGAGTGTGCTCTCATTGGCTGAAAGACTGCACGTGGTTGGCTGTAAACTGAGTGTAGAGGTGTGACAAGGGGGCCATTCACACCCCCATATATGGGTTTTCAGGTCATTACAGGCACAGTGCGCCCAGAGGACTGCTAGTTACATGTGCTTTGGCATATAGTTCTTCTAATGGCTTTGCACATGTACATCTGTATGACCAGGGACACACACGTGTCTAAGGCCCCTTTCGCTCTGTTGGTGGACTCAGTTTTTCTCAGTAGGGGATCGATCAGCTGATTTCCCCCCTAAGCAGGCGGATGGCAGCTCCGTCTCCACTCTGTGTGCAGAGACAGAGCTGTCAGATCCCAGCTGTCCTCTATGGGGAAATCGAATGGGAACGGACCGTCTGGCCGTTCTCATCCGATCCGCCAGATGGATGGAAACATAGGATTTCCATTTGACGGACAGGATCGGATGTCAGCAGACATGTCTCCGCTTACATCCGATGCCCCAGAGAAATGCATGGGGCATCCGTTCAGATCCGCCTGAAAAACTGACAGGCGGATGAACGGTCCACAAGTGTGAAAGGGGCCTTGGTTTATTTTCTTGTGTGCCCTAAACGTACATTTCCATCTGTAGACGTGGCTGTGTGTTTGGCCCTATTGATTCCTATATTGCTGTGTTTAGATGAGTACAAAACTATACACTACATGCATGTAAATGTGGCATTATAGAGGCCAGTGGGCATGAGCAGACAGCATTCCTATATAAATAGGAAGCAGAACCCTGGTGGGAAAGGGGCAGTGTATTAAACCAAGAAGCATGGTCCTGGCTAGAGCTGTTTTTTTTTAGACCCGCACCTGCTGAATGTATGACCAGGACCACCCACCATGTATGTTTTCCACTCCCGCCCGCATCCGCAATGTATGTTTTCCACTCCCGCCTGCACACGCAATGTTTGTGTTCCACTCCCGCCCGCACCCGCAATGTTTGCGGTGTGGGCACCACATGTGATTCACAAGAACTGAACTGCAATTTTGTGCAAATTACATGCAATGTCTGTGCGGTATGATTTTAAATCATACATTTTGTATGACTCAAATTGCATCACATCCTTTTTTTTTTTTTCTGCACCTGAATCGTATCACATAGGTGTGCACACCCATGCGGTGCGATTCTGGCAATTGCAATGCATTTTGCAATCTGTTTCGGGGTGTCAATCTAATATTGACACCTGCAGCAGATTGCATGGACGCCGTGTAATTGCTAAGCAGTGCAATGCAGGAAAACACAGCAAATCTTGTGTTTCTAGCACCGGTGAGAACCAGGGCAACAAGTCAGCAGGAAAAACCAGAAAAAATCCCAGCTCAACTCACCAACCAGCCTGCTTACCAACTGAATTAACCTGTCTAACAGTATACATTAAAAACAGGTTTAGTTAGCACACATGCAGTGCCTTGCGAAAGTATTCGGCCCCCTTGAACTTTTCAACCTTTTGCCACATTTCAGGCTTCAAACCTAAAAGATATAAAACTAATTTTTTGTGAAGAATCAACAAGTGGGACACAATCATGAAGTGGAACAAAATTTTTTGGATGTTTCAAACTTTTTTAACAAATAAAAACTGAAAAATTGGGCGTGCAAAATTATTCAGCCCCTTTACTTTCAGTGCAGCAAACTCTCTCCAGAAGTTCAGTGAGGATCTCTGAATGATCCAAGGTTGACCTAAATGACTAATGATGATAAATAGAATCCACCTGTGTGTAATCAAGTCTCCGTATAAATGCACCTGCACTGTGATAGTCTCAGAGGTCCGTTTAAAGCGCAGAGAGCATCATGAAGAACAAGGAACACACCAGGCAGGTCCGAGATTCTTTTGTGAGCATAACCCCAAAAAGTGTATATTATTTAGCCTCTTGCAAAATTTTAGAGTCCACAAACTGTGGTATATATCTGAAAATTGATCAGTTCTGATGTACTGCCAGACTATCTAATTTTTTGAGTCCCAAAAATGTCAGAACAGTATAAATATCCCCCAAATTACCCTTTTGGAAAGTAGACGGTCCAAGGTATTTAGCAAGAGGCATGGCAAGTTTTTTGAAGCTGTAATTTTTTTTGTCATAGTTTTTGGGGAAAATGAAGATATTAAGAAAAACTTTTATATAATTTTTTTTTAAATGATCTAATACTGTCACCAGTGGAGTACAGCGTTATTGTAGAACCGGTGTGGCTGTTTTTAGGGACACTGACTGGTGACAGTACAAAAAATGTAGTAATTTAACTATATATATATATATATATATATATATATATATATATATATATATATATATATATATATATATATATATATATATATATATATATATATATATATATATATATATTTTTTTTTTCATTTACAATTTTGTTTTTTAACCACTTAAGCCCCGGAGGATTTGGCTGCTAAACGACCAGAGGGCATTTTGCGATTCGGCACTGCGTGACTTTAACGGACAATTGCGCGGTCGTGCGACGCTGTACCGAAACGAATTTGGCGTCCTTTTTTTCCCACAAACAGAGCTTTCTTTTGGTGGTATTTGATCACCTGTGCGATTTTTTGATCACGCGCTATAAACAAAAAAAGAGCGTAAATTTTGCAAAAATAGCAATATTTTTCCCTTTTTTTTATATGAAATTCCCCCAAAAAAAAATGTAAAAATCAAAATTTTTTAATATTTTCGGCCAATTTGTTTTATGCTACCTATGTTTGGTAAAAAAAATCGCAAAAAGCGTATTTTGATTGGTTTGCGCAAAAGTTATTGCATTTACTAACAAAGGGAAAGATTTTTGTCATTTTTGTTGTTTTTTTTTTTTAACGCGTAATGGCGGCGATCTGCGATTTTTTTTGCGGTACTGCGACATTGCGGCGGACAGATCGGACCCTTGACTGACATTTTTGACACTTTTGGGGTTACCAGTGACATTTCTACAGTAATCAGTGCTATACATATGCACTGTTACTGTAAAAATGCACTGGTAGTGAAGGGGTTAACTTTATTTGAGAGGGAGGGGCTGTGTGTGTCCCTAGGGGCGTGATTCTAACTGTGATTGGCTGTGGCTTCAACTGTATGCAGAGTGATCAATGGATCTACATAGTAGATCCATGTGATCAGCTCTCATACAGAGAGGAGAATGACAGGCAGCTTGTTTACACAAGCTGCCTGACTATCTCCCTCTCCCCCGCCGATCGCAGAGTGGCCGGCGGCGATCGGGTCCGCCGGTCACGCGCGCGGGGGGGTCCGTGACCACGCGGGAGCGGGAGCGCGCCTCCGGCGGCGCGCGCGCGCTCCCTAAACCCTCACAGGCGAGCGACGTAGACCTACGTCACTTTGCCTGTGAGGGGCTGACCGCCCACGTAGATAGTCGTGCGGCGGTCGGCAAGTGGTTAAACACGCTGTGACCAGAGCAATATATTGTTACCATTGTACTACTCTGGAAAAGTGATTAAGATTTTTTATTTATTTTTGACACAATATTGCTTAAAGCAGTGCATTACAATGCTATAAGCAAGCATTTTACTGAATGAAACTGAATTATTCAGTTTTTGTTAGTAGCTGTGATTGGCCAGAGCTAATCACATGGTACAGATGGGTTGTGATTGGCTTTGTCTGTACCATGTGATCACATTGACCAATCACAGCTAGCAACACAATTGTACGCAATGGATGGCAAGAAACATGTTATCTGCTCTATAATGGTTTTGCACAGAGCAGCCCTGATCTTCCTCTTCTCAAGTTCCCTGTCAGCACTTTTGGCTCCTCCCATCTGCTGAGCGCCCCCATAGCAAGCTGCTTGCTATAGGGGTACTCGTGCATGCTTGCTACCAAGTCTCGCTGTGTACCTTAATAAGACACACAGAGGGGGGCTGCCCCTTCCCCCTCCCTCCCTCTTCACTGAGTGTGATTGAAAGCAGTGAGAGCCAATTGTTTTTGCTGCTTTCTCCTAATTTCTATCTTTAATATCACTTTCAAAGCCCCTAGAGGTCATCGGCTTAGTATTACAATGAATAATGGCCTATAATTATTGCTTTGGCATGTATATAAGTGTGGCATGCACGGATATATGTAACACGCATAGCGCAGTTAGTGCTTTGTGCATTTACGTTTGTATGTGGGGTTGGGAGGCAATTTTTTTTTTTTTTTTTTGGGGGGGGGGGGTATTAATTGCTTTTTTAAATTTTACTTTTACTAAACTTTTTTTCATCACATATAAAAAGGACAAAAAGTCTCATGTGATGGTTTTTTGGTGCCAGCTTCTTTTTCATGAAATACCAGGGGTCTAAACCTGATGAATCTATTGCGGATTGCACTGCATTGGGTGCTTCCCCAGCTTGTATAGACACCCAGAAGTGACATTTTACACTTCCCTTCTGAGTCCATAAGAGAAAGGACAGCCCAGAGAACGGATGCTGGCTGTCTCCCTTCAACCCGGTGGCACCCACCATGCAAGTTAGGGCACGCAGAGCCCAGGAAGTATGGTGGGAGGGGCGGCTGTTTCCAAGGACGTATAAAAGCGATCGTTGGTGAACCTTTGTTAATCCCTGTAGTGATGGGAGGTTCTTGAAAAACATGGCATATCACACAGGTATCAAGGTGCAAGAAAGAAGAAAAGATTTTGAATATTGCTGGCATGGAACTTGGAAAGCTTTACACATGGAAATGGGCTTTATTGGTGTATTGAGTCCACTTGTGAATGACACTGGTATGTTTCTGCAGGGCTAAAGCAAAGCCTCCCATTTGAGCTGAGCTAGAAGGGTTCAGGATCTTCTAGATGCTTGTTTGTAGATAGCCTTGCATGGTTTTCTTAGGTTTTAAAGGACATTACGTAATCTCTTTAGTATGTCATGCTTGAAGCAAAGCATGGCTGCTTTAGGATAGCTGGACAAGTTACTTGTAACAGTCATTCCTTGATGCATTTTCTGATTGTGTCCTATGTGCTACTATTTTTTGTGATAAACCAGAGCTAGATAATGGCACATCTGTGGTGACTGTACATGTGTATATGGCTTCCCCAACTGGCACTTTATCTTCCAACCCTTGACATTTTATTTAAAGTGGTTGTAAACCCTTATATATACCCAGTGAAGTGACTGGCATCGGATGATACACAGAGATTAAACAAATCCTCCTACATATGTTGTACCTGTTTATCTGCAGTCTTTTCTACATCTGTTCAAAGTCCAGAATTAATCAAGCTTGTCTGAGCTGTCAGAAAAAAGGTGGTGGACATAAAAGTTACACTCTGCACAGCTCAGCAAGGAGAGATCTGACAGCTGATTGGAGGAATATGACACACCCCCTTCACACAAGAACAGTACTGAGGCTGTCAATAAGCTGGAGATCTCTCTCGTCACCTTTTTTTCCCCTGGTGTCAGGAAAACTTGTCACTAGTGATTCATGCTGAGAGCAGAGGAATAAAGCAGCAGGCAGAATCGCACTTAGGCTCCATTCACACGTGGGCGTTCCGGAATTGCGTGCAATTCTGTCAGCGATTCCAGAATCGCGGCAAAACATGCAATGCTTTTGCAATGCCATTACTTCTAATAACACCGCAATCCTGGTGCGATTTTGCCACGAGATTATTTGTGCTGCAATCGTGCCAAAAAAGGAGCAGGAGCTTCTATTGGATGACATTGTTGCGTGTTGTGATTTATTGCGGCAAAATCGCACAGCAATTGGGGTGCCATTAGAAGTCAAGCGTTTTGCCATAATTCTGGAATTGCAAACAGAATCACCTGGGTTTCCGGAATGCCCAGGTGTGAATGGAGCCTTAGTGCTCTGGATATAGACAAGTACATGATAAAGGGATATACTTTGTTCATATTTTATATCTGAGGTTTAAAACAACTTTAACGTGTGTACAATCAAAGCATGATTTCCTTCATACTAGGGACAACGGAACAATTCTTAGTTCAATGTAATCAATTTAACGCTTGTCTTGATGGTATTACTATATAAACCGTTCTGTTTTAGGTATACATTAGGCTCTGATACTGTTGATGCTGTGTAGAAAATCAGTTTGTAATTTAAAAAAAACCTGTTCAATGTAGAAATATTTGTTTTGCATATATATTTCTAATTTCAGAATGGCCACCTTTATGGATCTCAATATTATGAACTGCACAGATGTAAAAAAGCTACAAAGTATTATTGAGATGGCAGCACATCGTAAGTATTGCAGTTACATGTGTTTAAAGTGATATTAAAAGCAGATTAAAAAATAAATAACAAATGTGTTATACTTGCCTGCTCTGTGCAGTGTTTATGCACAGAGCAGTCCCGGTCCTCCTTTTCTTGGGTCCCCCGCCGGCGCTCCTGCAGTTTGCTATGGGGGGAACCCGAACAGGCTTGCTCCTTAGCCACTGCTCTGTGTCCATTCACACACGGAGCATAGCCCACCCCGCCCCTGCTCTCTCCTCATTGGCTCCTGCTGCTGCCTTAGCCAATGAGGACGAAGAGTGCCACTGCTCTTGTGCACACCGCTGGATCAAGAGGGGGCTCAGGTAAGTATTAGGTGGGGCTGCTGCACACAGGAGGTTATTAACCTTCATGCATAGAATGCATGAAGCTAAAAAATGTTGATCCTTTACTGCTACTTTAATTTGGACATACGTTACAATCTTTGAAAGATGGCTATACACGGTACAATGGGCTTTAGATCTGCAGACAGCTATGTAGTGCAAAGACCTGGCTGATTGAATACATATCGAATAGATCACTTAGGTAGGCCTTCAAGTTTTGTAGTTTTTGGTAAATCTAAAGTGATTTTTAGAATCAAATAACGTATAACAATGTGATAAATTAACCCCTGCGCTACCTGATCACATCTGTTATTGAACACTACAAAATGGGGTGAAACTCCAAAAATGTGTATGATTGTTTAAAAATTCTATACATATGTAAGTGTGAACGAGAAAACTTATAACGTATATAATAATTAAGCTTGCTGCATGCACACAATTGTATTCCTACAATGCGTCTAAATAATAAATCAAAATAAGTGCTGCACTGCCACCGAAAAATACCATTTAACATATAAACCATATAAACATCACTCATTTGAAACAACCATATGAAATAACAAGTGTATACAATCATGTTTTGTATGACTATATATCATGCCGATATTCCAAATATGCCAATATATTATGCAGAAGAAATGGATAATCTATAAATAAAATAAAGATAAAAGTTTTTGTGTAAAGTGTCAGTTCTTCTTAGGATAGTGTGAAATCCATATTCTAAAATAAAGTGCGTCCAGTGCTTTTGTGACCACTTCCCGTCGCCACTGTGCTCCCAGTGCTCTCATGATATGTTACAACGTATGTGTGATCATATCCAGCCTGTAATCCCCTGATGGTATCCAGTGCTGAGCGTCCTGCAGTATGGCCTCCTTCTCACCAGGGTGCTGATGCGCTTCCTGGAGGACAAGTGTGTTGGTCCCTTTTCAAGAGTGCTGTACCCTCGGTAACAATTATTCCTGTACCGTGTGAAAATGAAGAGGACACTCCCAATAGTGTAAAATCATCAATAACCAATGTATTGATATAAAAATATGATCACAATAAAGTAAAAATTCACCGGCATTCATTAAAACTATTACTTTACTTGGTATGACATAATTTCTGGTCCGTGATCCCTCCTCCGCCCTACAAGTTACCTCAGGCACCACGTGACTTCATCAGGGGAAGCACTGGATACCATTAGGAGATTACACGCTGGATATGATCACACATGCGTTGTAACCTACCAATAAAGTGGGAGCACAGTGGTGACGGGAAGTGGTCACGAAAGCACTGGGCGCACTTTATTTTCTAACATGGATGTCACACTGTTCTAAGAACTGTCGCTTTACACACAATCTTTTATTTTTATTCCATTTATTTGTTATCCATTTCTTCTGCATAGCAACACATTTGGAATATCAGCACAATATATAGCACAGGATTGTATACCCTGTTTTATATGGTTGTTTCATGTGAGTGATGTTTATATGATTTATGGTATTTTTAGGTGGTATCGCAGCACTTATTTTAAATTATTAACCTGTATGGTAAGCTTCAGACTAAACTTTCCTTGGTGTTTTCTTATTGTTGTATGTTTTGCTGTGCAACTGTACAGACCCTTCTGGAAATATGTGCAGTCTCCAGTGATTGCTTTTTTATGGCTCCACTTTTATATTTTAGATCTGCATTGATCTCTAAAATGAGAACAGGGCTTAGAGATAGTAAAAACAAAACGATGGAATAATTTTACATAAAATGGCAGGTTTGATTGCACTGTGAAAAAGCCATGCATAAAGTAATGGATTGGTGAATGTTAAAATACATTATCTGCTCTAAAATTTCCAGTCAAATTAAGTCATTTTCTGTTTCGACCTTTTTCTTTCATTTCTTTTAAACTTTTCACATCTTCACATCTTGTTAATACAGTGTACTTTCCACTGCTCACTAATTTACTACTTAGTATGTGCTCTCCACTGCCTGCTGTCTCAGCTATTTCTCCCTGTCATCTGATTAATTTTTTTGCCCTCCTTGAACTACGTGCTCTGCCTCCAGCCCCCTAGTTTCTCATCACTAGCTTTTCTCTTCAGAATGGGGAGTTTAAAAAATGCTCTAATGTTTACTGTTCTTCTGTTTGTGAATGAACAAGAGCTCAGTACTGAGCATTTCTGTGTTCATTGTTCTTGAGTGTTGGGGAGAAGAAGATTGAGTACTCTGTGTCTCCATTCTTCAGGGGTTTGTTTAAAGGCCTTCGTAGTATACTGCCAGGGAATGGTCTTTTTAAGAAAGGCCAA
This sequence comes from Pelophylax lessonae, assembly GCF_965119305.1. Lineage (NCBI taxonomy): Eukaryota > Metazoa > Chordata > Amphibia > Anura > Ranidae > Pelophylax > Pelophylax lessonae. The sequence continues at coordinate 129,163,956 of NC_138776.1, forward strand.
TTACAGCGCTTGCTATCTCACTACTGACTATAGTCCTAAGATTTACCAATAAAATAGCTGATGTTTATAAAGTGCTTATTATGCCTCCATAACTACCACTTAAGCGATAAAACCATATTGAAAAGCGTGAAATTGAATGTGATAAATAATATAAAACATTAAAGTGACAATGATTAATATTCCAATAAAATTAGATAACTGTGACTGAATTAAATAAATATATGATCAACGATAAGAGATATATATAAAAAATATGATAAGAGATATATAAAAAAAAAAAGTCCAATAATCGTGACTGGTGCTCAAATGGTTAGTGTCCTCAGTGAATATTTATCCATAAAAAGTGCAAGTGCTCTGGCTTGATCGTTCAAAAAGTGCTTGTTCCAAAATTGAATAGGGTGGGTCACTTACCAGAGGGCGTGGGTCTTGTGTGTCATATGACACTAAGACCTTTCAGGCTTTAATGGCCCCCTGGGCCAAGTGGCTTTTCCCTTGTAAATAGTCCTCTGGGCTGGTAATGGCTCCTCTGGACTCCGGGATAAGATATTCAGGTATAGTAGACAGGAGAGAAGAAATGCTCCAAATAGCGTAATAACGTTTTAAAATTATTTATTTCCCATCCATCGGGTTCAATTCCAATTTAAAATACACATACACGCTATCCCTGGTGGTCAGCGGTGCGGGCTGCACGTCCTTCTCACGGATTCGCGGCTAGCTTCCGGCTTGCGTTCCAGCTAGGTGAGCGTGATGACGTAATGCGGTCCAAACTGACGTGTTTCGTCACTTCCGGTGACGTCTTCAGAGTTTCCTTCGTAGTATACTGTCCTGACGAGAGAACAGAGGGATATCATCTCTCACCGCCCACCCTGCATCCCCACAGCTCTGCCCTCACTGTGCAGTCATGGGCAGCAGAGAGATTACATCATCTCTCACTGCCTGCCCTCACTCTGGGACCCAGCCAATGCAAGCGCTAAAAACAGATACAAAGATATAATCAGCGCAAACAATCACTAATACAATCAAATTGCAACCTGAAGACAAAAAGGTACATCACTTAACCCAGTCTTCAAACATAAACAAACAGTGCAGCGCAATATACTAAATAGAGACCCCTGACAACGTCATATATTGTGACAAAACGCATAGGGAGGTGCCAATGGCGCGTGGGGCACATGCAGACGGGGACGTGGCGGCCATCTTGTCGGGTTGAAACAATATTCATGGATACATTGTGATCGTTTTGGATCTGTGTGAGATGCTGCAAAGCTTTTTACTTGTGTAAGTTACTACTACTATATATTATTATAATAATATATATACCCTGAAACTGCCATTAGAGGGCGTAGTGGCCATGGGTGTTTTTGTATATACCTTTATTTTACCACTAGAGGTCACTTTTAGCTATAAGGTCCATGGTTTCCATGGTAGCCCACATTGTATATCAGGGAGAGGGTGACTGCTCAACCCCACTGAAGAAGTTCTGTAGGACGTAACGCGTACGGGAGGAGGAGACACATTTGATGGCCTCACCCACTGCTGTCCCGTCCTGCCGACACGAGATTGGCGTCCTGTTTCTTGGATATATGCTGACATTCAGGAAGATCCTTTTGTGTGTTTACACCTTATTAAATGTGCATGATTTTAAGTAACAGAGAGCACTTAGATCTGTTATTTTTTATGTGTTCATTGAGGTTCATTGGAGTGAGATGAGCTTGAATTTTTTCTGTGGGTGAAGGGAATAACCACCTGATCTTTCTGTTTCCTTCACTAACTGCGTCGGTTTGCAGAAGTGGTTGTACCGGGATGATGCCTGCAGCTGCAGGCATCAACCCAGTACTGTTTTTTAAAGTCGGCGGTCGGCTTTCAGAAGATAACAGCCGGCGGCTGTTATCCCAGTGAGCGAGAGGGGGCTTTGCCCTGGTCTCCCATCCCACAGGGAGACCTGAGCAACCAGCCGACACGTCTGCCGGCTGGTTGGAGTCCCGAATGAAGCCGAAATAGATCATGTAACTTGGAAGCAACGTCATGCGTCACTTCAGGTTTTTTTTTTTTTTTTAATCCAAAAAAGGGTTTTATTGAGAAAACAAAAGAAAAAGATAGGAACATACACGATAAAGACAGTCATGAACATATACAAAATGTTTGCACCTATCGCAGGGGTCATACATCATAACCTAAGGAAATTTACATAGCAATACAGAGATGCCAAAAACTACACTGGTGGTAGGATATATATGAAACCAGAACACCTTCTAGCTAATATTAACATAAACGCTGCGAAGTACCAAAATTAACAGGGTTCGGTATGCATTATTCGAATACCTCTCTATACCAGCAGTACAATCCCCCCAATAAATTAACATAGGGAGGAAATGACCCCCTACTTGAGCACCAGGGCTCTAAACCATCACATCCATATAAAAGTCAAATAGAAATAAAGGAGAGAAGGCCAAGCCTCATCCACAGCAGAGGAGGCAATAGATGGAAGCTGCCTATCCCAAGAAAGGGAAAAAAAATGGAAGGAAGGATAGAGGGGGGGGAGACAAGAATAATAGAAGCAGAAAAGAAGATAAAGGGAAAAAGGAACAAAGAAAAAAGAGAAAAGTCAGGTGAGAAGAATCCCAGAAAACGCTGCGCTGGGGCTAAACCAGGGCAATCTAACCAGTCCTGCCAAATTGTGTGAAACTTTTTGACTGCATTCCTGTGGCGGTATGCCAGTTGTTGTCACTTCAGGTTTACACGGCTGCCAATTGCATCGATTTAAAAAAACTGTCCGTATTCAAAAATGCAGATTTTTTCAGTTTTTAATACTTTTAAGAGCAGTGGAGGGATCTCAGATCCTTCCATAGAGAGTACCTGTCACTGCCTATTACTGTCACAAGGGATGTTTACATTCCTTGAGACAGCAATAAAATTGATCAGATTTATTTATTTATTTTTTAAAAACCGAGTTAAAAATAAAATAAATGGGAAAGAAAACATTTTTTTAAAGCCAACCCCCCAACTGGTGGCAGGATAGTGACCATCCGCATCTGGTGGCAAGTGACCATGCTTATCTGGTGGCAGGCGACGTGGCAAGTGACAATCTGCATCTGGGTCAACAGCGCCGTGTTAGTTTATTGACTACTACCTTTGTGGCTGTCGGCACTTGTAGTTCATTGATTCACAGGGATTGAGCCCGCACAAGTGCCCCCATAGCAAACAGCTTGCTATGAGGGCACTCGATGGGGGTGAGAGCCAGGAGTTTCGGCAGGGGTCCCCAGAAGAGGAGAATCAGGGCTGCTCTGTGCAAAACCATTTGGGATTTTTTTTTAAAATTACAATTTGAACCTTTAGAGTTGCTTTAAAGGGGCATTATACTTGTAGATTAACTAAGGACAGGTCAGCAGTAGCAGGCCCCATCATTTTCCCATGGCAGTTGAACTGCATTAACGCATAAAACAACAAATAAAAATATATTTTATACTGTATTGAGCTAACTTCAGCAGCAAACTAATTAGTTTTATGCTGTTGCAAATTAGAATAAAATCACTTTATTGCTTAAGGGTTATGCTTTTAATTCTTGAATCATTAAAACCATTTTATATAGCTCAGACATAGAAGACCTGAAATCAATGTGCAGCAGCCAGATAGTGTTTATTTTTCATTTAGTAACTTGCATCATTTATAGGTTTATTTGGGCCATTAGTGCCTGTGATTAGTTAAATGTAGTCAACACTATGTTCCTAACCTGTACGGAAGATGGGTAGTGGGAAAACCAATTGCATCCTCATCCCCAAATATATACAAAACATTTAAAATATGGGACTTTTAAGGTGCCAACACTTTAATCTAATGATTCTATAAAATCACATAGCTTTTCCTTATGCAATAATTGTTTAAAAACTTAAAGAAGTACAGAGGTCAATCAGGACCAGTTACACCATATATCCCAATGGTCAATTCCATACAATACTTTTATATATAAAAAAAAAGTCTTTTTTTTTTTTTTTTTTCAGTTTTTTTGCACTGTTACTAACCTATTCATATTTAGTATTTTTACAACCCCAATTCCGATTTTTTTTTTTTTTTTTTGGAATTGGGGTTGTAGTTAGAGTAGTGTTAGAAGTAATTTTTGCACGTGGTGATATATTGTAGACGGAGTGGTAGATGTAATAGTCTTTGTCCAATCTGATGTCTCCAAACTTTTTGTGGTTTGTACCCTACAGACTTCCTTGCTGTCTTCTAAAACCTATTGAAGTTGCTGCTTTGTGTTGTTCGTTTAAACAGCAGGAAGCTTTTGAAGTTATTGTTTTGTAATTTAATGTTATTTACCGCATTTCCAAACAAATTAATGTTTTATATTTCCCCTATCTAGTCGGCTACTCTACTGTTGCTGTCAATCATGTAGCTGCATTTGAAAAGAAGAAGACGGTAAGTTTTATATCAATGTATTTCTATATGCATATACTTAAAGCTAAACAACCAAGCAACCCCCCCCCCCCCCCCCCCAGCCAATTCTAGGGGTTAAATACTTGCTAAGCCTAGAGGAGGAGGAATACATTATATTCACCTTAGTCCCTCTGCAGCCAGCGATCTCCTCCTCTCTTCCTGTTATAGGTGGGCCCTCATCTTCTCCGTGCGCAATGCAGGACTGCTGGTCTTTTATTGTGCATAATGACGTCACCCTGTGACTGGTGGAGCAGTGAAGAAAAGCATCTTCGGGGGGCCACTTATATGGCATAAAAGCCTGTCAGAATGAGAAATAAGGTAAGTAAAGAGAATGCAGTGCAGGGAGGCCCTACTGCAAGGATAATTTACTTTTGCTGCCCAGAGTGGGGCTTTAAATTCTAGATACAAGTGACTGTTAAAGTAGCTGTAAAGCCAATCACCAACATCTCATATATCCTTAAACATGCAATTTCGCAAGTAATGTTCAATCTTTTTAACTCTACAGCTTTGTTTAAAATAATATCTGGTAATCCTGCCATTATTGTCCTTGCTCTTATTATGGTGTGACAAAGCCCTGTCCCTGTCTAACTACCCTTTTTTTGCGCTGTTACCCAGTCATATGCTCTTCTAGCAGGGACTATATAGGTATCAGAGCTAACATTTAATGCAGAGGCATGTTCCACTATTGTCAACATTAGAAGGACCAACCTGAGCAGAGTCATGGAACCGCCACTGGAGTAAGTGCAAGTAGATAGAAAGTGGTTGCAGATGAGCAGCATTGAGATATAGAAAAGTATAAAAAGAATAGTATTTTCCAAAAGAAAAGAAACATGGCAATTGTTTATCGAACAACAGGGTGCATTTTATGCATGATCTGTGGTTTGTGTAGCCCAGTGAAGTAGAACGGAAGGTAAATAGTGATATCTGCTCAACATTTTAAATTGGCCATTTGGTGTCATCTAGTTAGAGTTAAGCTTTACTTTAAAGGTATTCTACACTTTTTCAAATGTTTGTAGGTATTAATGTTTTGTATTCCCTGTGTTATTTGCCTTACCTTGTAATGATGGGCTTACATTGTGTTGCTACAGTTTGTGGTGTCATGGTTGATAAATCCCCTATATCCATGTATTCATTCACCTAGCTTGTTCCTATTCACCAACGGGACAAGACAACTTTTCTGTTCCAGATCACACGTGGTCTAATACTTGCGTTGCCATTTAGGCTTTGTCACATCACAAATTTGGAAATGCTACTGTATTAAACAAAACATTTTGTAGCTTCATCAGTGAAGTCTTTGAAGTTGATTTACTAAAGACAAATAGACTGTGCACCTTGCATAATGCAGTTGTTTTTGCAAGTGCAATTGCTCTAGAACTTAGTAAATGAGATGGTGGTTAACTTTGCAAAGAATACGCAATCCCATGCAAGGAAAATAAAATAAAAAACAGCATTTTTGCTTGCACATGATTGGATGATGGAAGTTAGCAGAGCTTCTGCTCATTTACTAAGCTCTGGAGCAACTGCACTTGTAGAATGCAACTGCACTTTACAAAGTGCACAGTCTATTTGGTCGTCCGCGACATAGCCCCATCAGAGGGGGGGCTTGGCCTGCGAGTTAAATGCCTTGCTAGGTCGCATACGACCAGGTCTCGGCCCGAGTTGCAGCGTTCCTGCTGGCCGCAAGCCCCCCCTTCCCCATTTTAATGGAGAGGAGGTTCTGTCTGGAGCGGTGCCCGTCTGGTTCCTGGTATGGTAAGTGACTGCCCCCCCTCCCCCTGGAGGGTTTTGGAGCGGACATTAGCCCCTCCATGGGACGGTCGGATCCCTGGGTTCCCCTCCTTCCGTTAGGCACCCCCTCATCAGTCTGGTGGGCCATATCGCCCCCCCCACTCCTTTACTGACGCTGGGACTGTGGGGTGGCCTGGTCCACGGCCTGGGGTGGGGGCAGGGTGCTGTGTTGGCAATTGGGGGGGGGGGGTGCGCTGCCGACCACTGGGCAGTCGGCTGTGGGGGGGGGGGCTGTACCTTGTGGGGGCTCCTGCCAGGGGCCCCCTCTTCCCGCCTGTCCCATTTTCTGAGGCCTAGGGTTCCCCCTTGGGAGCCTGGTGGTGCCGTTATGGGCCACTATCTTGTAGGCTGTGTGCTCTGCGGCCATGATTGTGTAGTCCGGCGGCCATTTTTCGGTGGTTTACCATTGAAAATAGTGACGGCCATGTCAGTGGAGCCCTCTGGGTGGCGATTTCGGCGATGGGAGCACCTCCTCATCCCCTGGTGCTGACTCCATGATCTTTTCATTTCCTGATCATCGTTAGTGCAGTGCAGATTCTCCTGGTGGCTGCGGTGCCTGGTTTCTGTGGTGTGCTAAGTCTGGTGGGGTCCTCTCCCTCTCTACTGAGGATCGATTGGTGCTCTGTGGCTGGCAACCGGGTGGGCTGCCAGAGCGGTGGGGGTTGTCCATTAGCAGTGTTTTACACTTTTTTGTGGGGTACCCCTAGTGACTCATGGAGTCTTTTAGAGCACATCTCCCCACCCGATCCCCTCTTTGAGGCTGCAGGGCCCTCTGGGTCCCATTCATCCATCGATGCATTGACAGCGGTCCTGAAATCCTTGGTGTCCCGGGTGGAGGTGGCTTTTGGGCGACAGGGTGGCAAAAAGTGCCCCCTGCCTTCCACTGCCTGATCTGTCTCATTAGATCCTGAATCTGATTTGGCCAGCACGGACGTGGGTCACCCTTTGGCATTCACAAGCCATCCAGAGTGGAAAAGGTGTTCCCTTTCCCCTCCTATTTTGACAGAATTGTCACTAAATAGTGGGTACGAACAAAGCGTCCCCTTGGGGTCCCAAAGCAATTTTGCTAGGCGATACCCCTATGAGGAGTCCCTTCTTAAGAAGTGGACTGTTCCACCGGTGGTGGACCCTCCAGTTTCCAGTTTGAACAAGGCAACCATTATTCCGGTTCAGGAGTCCCGGGTCTTTAAGGACCCAGCTGACGTGGAGGCGGTGGCCCGCAATATGTATATCCTGGCTGGTTCTGCACTGAGGCCGATATTCACCATTGCCCAGGTGTCGCAGAATCTGACCGGATGGGCTAGGCTTTTTTGCCATGACCTGGAGGGGGAGTAGCTCCCCCCTGCTTTTGCTGAGCTGGCGGACCAGCTGGTCCAGGGGCTGCAGTTTGTCTGTGTTGTCTCTTTGGATGTGGCTTCCCTAGTGGCTCGGCTCTCTGTTTCGGCAGTGGTCCTCTTGGTGTGTCTTTTGGCTCAAATGCTTGTCTGCGGACCAGACTTCTAAAAAGGCCTTGACTGATCTTCCCTTTCAAGGAGATCGCCTGTTTGGTGCTACCTTGGATGACATCATTAAAGGTCTCACAGGGGGGGGGAAGAGTACTTTTCTTCCGCAGGTTACTAAGGGCAAGGACCCTCGTCGTAGAGGTGGGCCCTCCTTCTAGGCTCATAAGAAGTTTTCTCTTTTGTTCATCAACTGACACAGCGCTCCATAAATCATAACTACTGGGTCATATATATTGCCTCCTCCAGGAGTAGGACTAGGCAGAACAAAAAACACCTGGCTACGCCTATGGGTTGTCCTCAGCTTGGTATATAACCCCCCTCTCTGCTCTGGGTCATCAGTTTTAACCACTTAAGCCCCGGAAGATTTTACCCCCTTCCTGACCAGGGGGTATTTTGCGATTCGGCACTGCGTGACTTTAACGGACAATTGCGCGGTCGTGCGACGCTGTACCTAAACGAATTTGACATCCTTTTTTTCCCACAAACAGAGCTTTCTTTTGGTGGTATTTGATCACCTGTGCGATTTTTTGATCACGCGCTATAAACAAAAAAAGAGCGTCAATTTTGCAAAAATAACAATATTTTTCACATTTTTTTATATGAAATTCCCCCCAAAAAAAAGTAAAAATCAAAATTTTTTAAAATTTTCGGCCAATTTGTTTTATGCTACATATGTTTGGTAAAAAAAATCGCAAAAAGCGTATTTTGATTGGTTTGCGCAAAAGTTATCGCGTTTACTAACAAAGGGAAAGATTTTTGTCATTTTTGTTGTTTTTTTTTTTAACGCGTAATGGCGGTGATCTGCGATTTTTTTTTTTTTGCGGTACTGCGACATTGGAGCGGACAGATCGGACCCTTGACTGACATTTGTGACACTTTTGGGGTTACCAGTGACATTTCTACAGTAATCAGTGCTATACATATGCACTGTTACTGTAAAAATAAACTGGTTGTGAAGGGGTTAACTTTATTTGGAAGGGAGGGGCTGTGTGTATCCCTAGGGGCGTGCTTTCTACTGTGATTGGCTGTGGCTTGAGCTGTAAGGACACTGATCAACGGATCTACATACTAGATCCGTTTTATCAGTGTCTTTACAGCGAGGAGAATGACAGGCAGCTTGTTTACACAAGCTGCCTGACATTCTCCCTCTCCCCCGCCGATCGCCGAGTGACCGGCGGACATCGGGTCCGCTGGTCACACACGCGGGGGGGTCCGTGACCACGCGGGAGTGGGAGCGCGCCTCCGGGGGCGCGCGCTCGCTCCCTAGACCCTCACAAGCTAGTGACGTAGCCCTACGTCACTTTGCCTGTGAGGGGCTGACTGCCGACGTAGATCGGCGTTAGGCAGTCGGCAAGTGGTTAATCTGTCTAGTCATGAGTAAGGACCTAGGCTCCCGGCTGGGATCTCTGGTCCTAGTAATTTTTTTTTTTTTTTCCTTACATCTTTTTGTTTTTTTTTTCTCCTGGGAGATCTACAATCAACTGCCGGGCTGGGCGACTGGCTGGGTAATCTAGATCTAGTGGGCCCCCCCCCCCCAGCCCAGCCAGCGCGCGTGTGCAGACTGCAGCTACACGTTAGGTCGTCTGCAACTTAGTCTCGTGGACAGAGGCTGGCCCGCAAGTTAAATGTCTGCAGTCGCAGCTGTACCTTGGCCGGCCGCTCCCCTACTTTGGTGGCGAGGATTCTGTCTGGAGCATTACCCGCACCATGGAAGGGTAAGTTCAGTCCTCCTCTCCTCTTTTTTGGCGTTTTTTTTTTTTTTGGGGTGGACATGGGTAACCTTCAAGGACGGTCAGACCTGCCTGCAGGTTCCTTCCTCCCATCCTTTAAAATCCCTCAGTGAGCTGGGCTTCCCCCCACTCCCTTTCCCCCCTGTCTGGACCTGGAGTCTGGTGGGGGTTCCAGGCCCCCTGAGGTCTCCCCCGCTATCCCCACTCTGTAAGGGTCCTGAGATGGTGTGTCCTGCCCTGGTAGTCTGGAGGGTTACTAGTGTAGGAGACCCCTAGGCGCATGCCCTACTGTTTGCAGTGTGGGTATAGTGCTGGGGGGTCCCAATGCATAGATCGGTGCAGAGTGCACAGCGGAGTCTCCTCGAACGTGTGTCCTATCTTCAGGAAGGGGTCCCTTTGCAGGGGGCACAGGGAAGATCCTAGCAGCATGCTGTAGCTGATGGAGGCCATTTTTCCTTAGTCGGGCTGGTTTCCAGCTGGCGGCCATGTTTCGGCCAGCCACTTTCCCTTAGTCTGGGAGATGCTGGAGACGACTGAAGCCTCGTGGGGATGCCGAAGCTCCTCCTTTCCTCCTCAGTTTCCTATTCCTCTGCCTGAAACATATAAACAGTAATGGCATCCATGGTGATGTTGGGTCCGAATTTTCGGTGGTCCCCTGATCGGTAGGGTGAGTCCTTGGGGGTCCCTGTTATCTCTTTCTCTGCTGATAGGTACCCTGAGCCTTGGGGGGATCCTTTTAGTGGTGCCAAAAGATTGTTTTTGTACTGCAAGGTCTTCCTTTCCTTATGGATTCTCAGGGTCACATCTCCCCCAGTGACCCCCTCATGGAGGTGGCAGGTCCCTCGGAACCCCAGCTTCCCATGGCTGCACTGATGGTGGTCCTGCAGTCCTTAGTGTCCCGGGTGGAAGTGGTAAGTGGGCAAAGGCCTAGGAGCAAGCGTTCCCCCCCCCCCCCCGCCTTTCCCTGCTCAGTCTGTCTCATCTGATTCTGAGCCTGATGCCGCCATGGACACGGCCTGTCCAGGGAGGGCTTAATATCACACCCCAAGATCCATCCGATAGTGAGGATGATTACGCTATGATGACAGCAGCAAATTAAAAAGCGCTGGTAGACGCGCTTATCACTGCAGTGAGTGAGACTTTAAAAATTGAGAATGTGGCAGATGTAGCCAGGTGTCTGTCCCCAAACGTTTTGCTGTACGTTACTCAAGTGGATTAGTCCACCAGTGGTGGACCCTCCTATTTTCAGGTTGAACAAAGCTACCATGATCCCAGTAGAGGAATTCCCGTCCTTTAAGGACCCGGCTGACAGGAAAGTGGAGGCTGTGGCACGCAGCATATTTTACTATGGCTGGTTCAACATTGCAGCCAGTCTTTGCCTCAGCCCTGGTGTCTCAGACCCTAACTGAATGGGCCAAACTTTTGCGCCAGGGCCTGGGGGTTGAGCAGGTCCCTGCTGTTTATGATGATTTAGCGGGCCAGTTCGTCCATGGGCTGCAGTTTATTTGTGATGCAGCTTTGGCTACAACTTCTGTGCTGTCCAAACTTTGTTTCAGTAGTGGTGGTTAGGTGCGTGCTACAGCTTAAGAATTGGTCCGCGGACGCAAGCCTCTCTCATTGAAATCTCTCATTGATCTGCCCTTTTAAGGCGATCGCCTGTTTGGGGCTACCCTGGATGACATCATTAAGGGTATCTCGGGGGGGAGCCTTAGTCTAGAAAAAGTGAAGGAGCCTCGTCGCAGACGGGGGCACTCCTTCTCAGCACATAGAAAATTAATTTGTGCTTCTGGCATGGAGAATAAGGAAAATAGATCTTTCACATCTTTCCCAGGAGGTTCCAAGCATCCTTGGTCTGGTAAGCCTAGAGCTATTTTCTCCGGACCTGCAGACAAGACCTCTTCAGCATGAAGGTCTGCCCTCACCCAGTATTGCAGTGAGGGGACATCTTCGCTGGTTTCCGGCCATGTGGACCTCCTTCATGAACGTCAAGGGGATCCACAAAATTATTATTTTGGGGGTACCCAGAAAAGGGGACAAAGCTTGTCCTTTTTCAGGTTTTTTAGGTCCTGAGTCTCTGAGTCTCCTTGTGTGGATTCCTTGTGGTGATGTCCAAACTACCTAAGGTCCCCCCTTATCCTTGTCCAGGGAATGGATTTACCTGGGTTGGATTCTAATTCTGACCAGGGTGGTCCTTCCTCTGGACAAACTTCAGGAACCACAGGCCGTGATTCACCTGCTGCTGTCACACAGATAGTTCTCTCTTCCATTTTGCATACAGGTTCTGAGTCTGGTGGTATCAACCTTTTAAGACAGTTCTGTTTGCACAGGCCTACATGCAGCTCCTTTAGCAGGTTCGGCTCCACAGGAGGATACCGAGGTCCGTGGCGAGATCACGAGTTCCTCTGGCAGACACTGCAGGCGTCCAAGGGCCACGGTAAGACCAGTACCATCCTTGGCTAAGGCTTCTTCCACAATTTCTGCAAGGAATCAAGGTCAAGGATCTTCCAATCATTCTGGTGGCCATAAACGTCCCTTGGGGGCTTCCTCTCAAAGAAGACCAGTTGTCCTAAGGGCTGATCTTCTATTCTGCTTTACAGTCACTGGTTTTAATGCCTTAGCTAAAGGCTAATGGCTTAGTTAGATAGAGGTCTGTCTGGATCAGTGATCCCTACTTTGGTGAAGGCGAGGAAGTCATCTTCCAGCAAGATATACCATCGTATGTGGAAAACGTACATTTCTTGGTGTGAGTTGATTGGCACTCATCCTTGGTCCTTTTCTGTGGCTCGGATCTTAACCTTTCTTCAACAGGACATTGATCAGAAGTTGGCCTTGAGTACCATCAAGGGCCAGGTGTCTGTCTTGGCAATCTTCTTTCAGCGACCCCTAGCCATGCACTCTTTAGTTCGTATATGTAAAGGGAGGTACAGCGCCACTAGATAAATAAACTAACTAAAAACTTGCAGAGGTAAATAGAGTCCATAAAGTCCACATAGAAGAATTGGTTCGGATGCAGAAAATATAGCCGTAAATCCAACATCAATCTTGTAAGTAAGCTTCTGGCAATAATCACACAAGGCAATAAAGGATGTACCCTTACCGGAAAGTTGGACCCCCTGTTAAGGAAGGTCAAAACAAACGTGCAATGTCAATCACCAGGAACAAACGATGCACCCAATTCTCCTCCAATCGTCCACGGAATATCCGGGCAGGGCCATGGATTCAGTAAACCTCATAATCCCCAGGAGTACACCAGGGATAACCTCCAAGAATACAAATGGGGGCGCACATAGTGAAGTATGTACAGAATTTTATTCACAAATAAAAGTAAAGCACTCACATGTAACTGCTTGTTTTGACCTTCCTTAACAGGGGGTCCAACTTTCCGGTAAGGGTACATCCTTTATTGCCTTGTGTGATTATTGCCAGAAGCTTAGTTTACAAGATTGATGTTGGATTTACGTCTATATTTTCTGCATCCGAACCAATTCTTCTATGTGGACTTTATGGACTCTATTTACCTCTGCAAGTTTTTAGTTAGTTTATTTATCTAGTGGCGCTGTACCTCCCTTTACATATATACGAACTAAAGAGTGCATATTTATGGTTTGATATACTATTGTACGAGCAGCCTTTTTAGTGTACTCTTTTGTGCGCAGCTTTCTTCCAACTATTGTATTCACTCTTTAGTTCGTACCTCCATTCAGTGTGTTCAACATGTGGCTCCACCTGTACGGTCTCTTTTGCCACCATGGGATTTACATTTAGTACTTTTGGTTCTCCAGAAACCTCCATTTGAGAATATTCGGGAGATTCCCTTGCCTATGTTATCTCAGAAGATAACATTCTTGGTTGCCATTACCTCAGCCCACAGGGTATCGGTATTGGTGGCATTATCCTGTCGCAGTCCCTATTTAGTGGTCCATATGGATAAAGTGGTTCTTCATCCCCTGTCCATCATTCCTGCCCAAAGTTGTTCCGACTTCAAAACATTTTCAGGTGTTTTCACTCAATTTGGTTTACAGTCCCCAAGAAGGAAGGCAAGGTGCATCTAATTCTGGACCTCAAGGCGCTGAACTGCTTTGTGCGGGTGCAGAAGTTCAGAATGGAATTTGTTTGCACGGTGGTGTCTTCCCAGCATCAGGGGGATTTTTCTTGCCTCCATCGACACCCTTACCTTCACATTCCAATATGTGTTGGTCTCCAGCACTTTCTCTGCTTTGCCATGGGAGAGGAGCATTATCAGTTTGTGGCATTACCCTTTGGTCTCGCTTCTGCTCCTCGGGTCTTCACAAACGTGTTGGCTCCGGTGCTAGCATTGTTACGCCAATGGGAGATCGCGGTACTGGGCTACTTGGACGACCTTCTTCTGCAAGCGGAGTCTCCTACTGCTTTGGTCGAAAACCTGGAACTCTCCATACGAGCTTGAGGGTGTTTGGCTGGATTCTGAATTTTCAGAAGTCTGCTCTGGTCCTGTCCACAAAGCTGGACTATCTGGGTCTGACTCTGGACTCGGCCTTAGCCAGAGTGCTCCTTCCACGGCGGTGGCTTATGTCAATCACAAGAGGGGCACAAGAAGTGTCCTGGCGGCTCTGGAGAAAGCTGGCATTCTAATGTGGGCAGAACAGTTTGTTCCAGCCCTCTCCGCCATACACATTCCCGGGGTGGAAAACTGGCTGGTGGATTACCAAGGGGAGTGGTTCCCTTCATCCAGAGGTGTTTAATCAGTTGTGTCTCCAGTGGGGCATCCCGACTCAGCAGTAAGGTGCAGAGGTTTGTGGCTCGGGCACGGGATCCTTTGGCGGATGCCACGGATGCGCTGCTGGCCCCGTGGGATCAGTATTGTCTGATTTACGCCTTCCCACCTCTCAAGCTTTTGGCAAGACTTCTATGCAGGATTGAGGCAGAAGGAATTCCGATTATCTTAGTGGTCCCTGGACTACACTCGCCGGGCTTGGTACGCTAATCTGATGCGGCTGGTCACCAACGTTCCTCGGAAGCTTCCTATCAGGGACCAATCTTCAATCCTGCTTCACGGTCGCTGGCTTTGACGGCTTGGCTGTTGAATGCCAGGTGCTGATGGATAGAGGTTTGTCTGAGTTGATGATGCCAACGCTGTTAAAAGCTAGGAAATCTACTTCTAGGTAGATCTACCATCATATGTGGAAGACGTACATTGCATTGTGTGAATTTCTTGGGGTTTATCCTCGCTCTTTTTTTCGGTGGCTCGGATCTTGACATTCCTTCAACTGGGTGTTGAGCAGAAACTTGCCTTGATCACCATCAAGGGTCAGGTGTTGGCATCCGCGGTCTTCTTTCAACGGCCCTTGGCCATATACTCCTTGATGCGTACTTTTCTTCAGGGAGTTAGGCACTTGACCCCCTCCAGTGCGGTCTCTGATGCCGCCTTGGGGCCTCAATTTGGTGCTCTTAGTGCTCCAGAAGCATCCTTTTGAGCATCTTTGGGATATTCCCCTGCTTATGCTGTCCCAGAAGCTGGCCTTTTTGGTGGCTTTCAGCTCTGCATGCAGGGTGTCAGAATTAGCGGCATTACCCTGTCGTTCACCTTACTTGGTGGTTCCCAGTGATAAGGTGATTCTTCTCCCTGTCTGTCATTCCTTCCTCAGGTTGTCTCTGATTTTCATTTTGAATTAAGACATTGTATTGCCTTCCCTGTGTCCCAGTCCAAAACATCCAAAGGAAATAGCTTTTCATGCCTTGGATGATGTCCGGGCAATTAGGGTGTGCCTGGCAGCTACAGAGTCTTTTAGGAAATCCAAATCCCTATTTGTGCATACGGATGGGCCTCTGAAAGGGTTGTCCACTTCCTCTGCGACCATTTCTAGATGGATCAGACAGACGGTGATTCGGGCCTTTTCCATCAAGGATCAGGTTCTTCCTTTCCCTGTCAAGGCGCACTTTACTCGGCCGCTCAGGGCCTCCTGGGCCTTCCGTCAGTCGTCAGTGACGCAGGTTTGCAAGGCGGACACCTGGTCGATGATGCACACTTTCACAAAGTTCAATGAAGTGGATGTGTTGGCATCTGCGGGTGCTTCCTTTGGCTGCAAGGATTTGCAGGCTGCTGTTAAGAGGACCTGGCCCTCTTTGAGGGTGTATTGTTTCTCAGGTGAGCTCCAGTTGTTTTGGTTGAGCTCCTGTTTACCTGGTTGGCTATAGTTCGCCTTGGGAATTTTATTTTTCGCTGTTCCCACTCCTCATGTTTAACACTGCTTTGGGATGTCCCAATGGTTATGAAGATTAGGAGCTGTGTACGTTGATGAATGAAGGAGAAAATGGGGTTTTTGACTTACCATAAAATCCATTTCTCTGATGGACACAGCACCCACCCCTCTGTGGAGTTGTAATTTTTCTGACACTGCTTGTAACAAAACTGAGTACTTATAGCAGAGAGAGGGAGTATACCCCCTGGGACTACCCATAGGTGTGGCTAGACTTTTTTTCTGCCTTGTGTCCTACTCCTGTAGTATAACCCAATGTTTAAGAAGATCAGGAGCTGTGTCCGTCCATGAACATCAGAGAAATGGATTTTACGGTAAGTCAAAAATCCCATTTTCTTTGCTAGAAAATTGCTCCGAAACTCCAAACATATATATATATATATATATATATATTTTTAGCATAGACCCTAGGGATAAAAATGGCAGTCATTGCAATTTTTTGTCTCACTGTATTTGCGCAGCAATTTTTCATATGCGATTTATTTATTTTGTTTTTGTTTTTTTTGAACAGTAAAGTTAGCCCAATTTTTTTCTATAATGTGAGAGCTGATGTTACACCAAGTAAATTGATACCCAACGTGTCACGCTTAAGAATTGCGTACACTCGTGGAATGGCGGAGGTCTTGTGCTAGAATTATTGCTCTCGCACTAATGTTTGCGCTGATTCCACCTCACGTGTGGTTTGAATGTTGTTTACATATGTGGACGTGATATATGTATACGTTCACTTCTGCATGTGAGCTTGAGGGGACAGGGGCGCTTTAATTTTTTTTTTTTTTTTACACTTTCCACACTTTCCCTATTAAATTATTATTTTTTTTGTATCCCTTTTTATTCCTATTACAAGGAATGTAAACATCAATTGTTATAGGAATAGGGCATAACCGGTCCTCTTTATGGAGAGATCTGGGGTCTATAAGACCCTACACCTCTCCTCTAGGCTGGAGAGCCTGAGATTAAAAAAAAAAAAAAAATCTCAGGCTTTCCATCCAAACACATCGCAGTGTTTACAACTGCTGGGGCGGCGTGTGACATCATAACATTGTGCCCGGCCTCCGAGAGTCATAGTGATGACTGAGGATTATCTAATCCTCAGTCAGCTATGGCAAACTTCTTCCGCTGGTGGATTCCTTCTCTAGCTCACCGAGACATCATTTAGATAAAGAATGCCTTGAGTTTGAGAACCAGTATGCCCTGGATTAGCGTCATTAGTTGCCATAATGCGGGTGGACTGGCCTCCAGCATTATAAGAAGCAAAGATGCTCTAGGGCAGTGGTTCTCAACTCCAGTCCTCAGGACCCACTAACAGGCCAGATTTAAATTATTACCTTGGGGAGATGCAGATTAGAGTACTGCAATCACTGAGCAGCAAATTATACCACCTGTGATGTATTTCAGTTATCTTGCAAACCTGGCCTGTTAGTGGGTCCTTAGGACCGGGTTTGAGAACCACTCCTCTAGGGCCATGACATACATTCTACGTAGTGGTGTTCGCAGCCAGCCCATCCACACCATGGCAGCGCATGACCCTGATCCAGGGCAGGTGGTGTAAAAGCCTGCCCCCAATATTCCTCAGCTCATCCAGACTTGCTCCTACCCCACCCTCTGCTGCGCTGCTGGAGTCTAAAGGTAGGGCCCTGATATGAAAAAGGGACTGTGTGATTTGGGGACACTGTAAAAGGGGATCTGTGTGTTTGTGAGGGGCTATGTAATTGGGGGGGGGGCTCAGATTTGATGAGAGGTCTCTAGGAATGGGAGATTCTGTCATTGGGGTTCTCTGATGTGATGGGGGCTCTCATCTATTGGGGGGGGCTCTGATGTATAGGGAGGTCTCTGATTTTAATTTCATAAAGGTGGTTGTGTGCATTGTCCAAGGTTCAAGTTTTCTATTGATAAATTGACTGATTTAATTTTTTTTTACATTTTAGACTGGGGTGCCTCAAGATTTGGCATATTTTTAAGGGTGCAGCAACTGAAAAAATTTAGGAAACTGCCCCGATCCCACTTGGTGTATCTGAACTCAAAAACAAAAATGTTCTGTATGTTGCACCTTACCTGTTCTTAATGTTGTGTCTGCATTTCTGATTTATTTTGTAAGCTTATTTTTTCTCTGACGAGCCTGCCAGTAACACACTTCTAGACTAGGTTGACAAAGCTCATTGTGCTGTGGAAAAGCAGCTTTAAAATGTGAATAACGTTTATATAGTCGGGCTTAGTATATTGCCCTTTTTAAAAATCGCTGTATTTAATCAACCAAAAGATCTTATTATTGTTTTTGGCTTTGAATGACCGATTGTATTTATTTTTTTTTCCTTAGGAAATTGGGAAACCCATATGTCCTGCAGATTTATTCCCATCACCTCCTACTGTTCAGGTAATGAAATGGTGGTGTAAAATTAAAATAATGATTACTATAGAATCTAATGAAGTGCATAACTACAAAAGACATTTAAACTATAAAAAAAGTATTCAGTACATATTAAAGCAGAACTCCAACTAAGATACAAATGGAAATAAAATTGGCCTTTAAAAGAGAAAGTAAAAAAGCACTTTTTGCTGCAGTAAATCGCCTTATTTCTGGGTTTTCTCCCACAGTACTTTTTTCCCTCCGCAAGATGTCCTCAATCTTCAGAGTTGAGTGACAGCCAATATCATTCAACCTACTTCCTTTATCTCCAGGCTGCCTCGGCCTGTAGGATAACACTGAATAGAGAACAAGCACATTGGTGATTTAATTTCTGTCACTCTGGTTTCTCTTCCTATCAGCATGCTTCTTGTCATCACAAGAATTTCTTGGCTAGTTGAGCTGCTGCTTCCTTTCCCATGCAGCTCTGCTGTAGAAACTGCAAGAGGCTGATTCCAAGTCACATGCAGGTACTTAAGCAGGCCATACATAGCTCAAAAATTGGCATTGTCAGAAGAGACGGGCCAAATTTTTATTCATGTATGGGCATCCTGGATTTACACGATCGAACGACTTATGTACAACCGACCTGTTGTTTTTTTTCCAGAGTGACCAGTGCCACTGGCTACAGTATAGCCAGTAACACTAACCATTGTGTTCTGTTGACAGGGGAGGCTCAATAGTACAGTGGGAGGGATTCCCCCATCAACACTGACTGTTGATGGGGGAATCGAGCCATTTTCTTTTCTTCCATCCATTGTGGTAGGAAAGAAAATTGGATAATCTATGGCTTGCCCTACACTGCTTGCATTTAAACAATACATTTAAAAATGTAATTTTTGAAATAAAAAATAAAAATGTAATAATACAGAGATGCAGTAATTTGTGTCTTTTATATCTGACTGGAGTTCACCATTAATCCTATTAAAGGTGAAACCATTCCTACTCATCTGATATAAATTATTTTTGAACTGGCAGGTACTGCTTTTCTGGTCTATACTGTATTGAATTGCATCACCTGAACGTGAAATAGAATGTCTTTCCCCCATTGGAAGAGTAATCAATTAAAAAAAACACTGCAGGTCTCATATTTTGGTGGAGATTACTCACACCCACACTTTTATGATAGTGAGAACTATATGAAACCATCCAACTTGATGACACCCTGAAAAGCAAACTGTGGGAAAAGTATGGAGGATGTCAATGCTGTCCCCCCCCCCCCTTCCCCCCGGTGTTAAAGTGCGGGTTACCTGGCTATCATTCTGACTCTTAGGCCTCGTTTACACTGACTTCACAATGTGAAGTGGGGGGGGGGGGGAGACCGTGTTTACTGAGGGGGAGATGTGCTCTCCGGATCCAGGAAAATGCAGAGTGAGGGATCTAGTGGGATTTTTTAAAATTAAAGTTTAAAATAGGGAAAGCGCATACTGTGCCTACCACTATGGAAATCCCACTCCTAAGTCTGCATATTGTGCAAATCACAATGCCGGCAGTGCATATCAAAAAATGAGGGCCCCCTTCACACTATGCTCTTTCATTGCTCTGTGCTACTGCATACAAGTTAATGCATGTTACTTTAAGGCAGCCTGTCACTGAGCATTGACTATGCACGGCAACGTAAAGAAAAACAGACCTACGGCTTTTTTTTTTTTTTAATGCAGTGCACCACAATGCAAGGTATATTGTGGCGCATTGCAGTGTGGGTTGGGGTTCCATTCTAAATAAGTACCACTGCAACTCGCCACACAGAGCTGATCCCCTGCTGATCGAAACGGAATCCACCCCGTGTGAAAGAGGGCTTACTCCAGTTAGGCATAGTTTTTTTTTTTTTTTTTTTTTAATGAGCTGAAACTCCGAAAGGACATGATAGTGGTAAGTGTAATTGCATATGCTTCCTGATGTCCTTTCCAGAGAGATTTTCCGGAGCTCTCATTTAAAGGTTCTTGGCATGGTAGTTGTAGTTAAATGTCAAGGCTAAAAACAAGAAGTATTTTGTATACTAACTTGGAAACATGTCTTGCGTCTCTAAACAAATATTTCTCCTAAAAGATAGGCAATATGTCTTTGGCTGAGGCGCTCTTGCAGCATTACAACATTGCAGTATTGTATGGCCAGTAATTGCAAGTTCTCAAAATCAGTGTATTGCCTGTTTTTGTTGTACTGTCTATGACCTCTCTTGGACCATCGGTAATTTAGATTGCAATCACATTGCATTTTTATGCAGAGCTGATAAACTTCTTTATGTGAGCCCCTCTCAACCAAATATGTTTTAGTAAAATCATCTCTATAGGTAAAGTCGTTTGTGAATGATAATTATGTAAATGCCTTGGTCTTCCCTCCAAATTTTACTTCTTGTAACTTTGGCCTCTGTTTTACTTTTCTAAATTAGAGATTTGTCTTCCTTTTAGAATTACATTCTTTGGGCTTCTTTGGTTTGCAGTATCCCCAAAATAACTTCTACCAACTCTTTTCTGCATCTGGAATTAATTGAGCAGGTCTATTCTATTCCTCATTGTTTTCTCTTTAAATTAGGAGGTAATGTTGTCCATTACAATTTTGGCAGTCACTGGCTTTTTACACGTCGCTCTAACTACTGTACGTCTGACGTTTCTTGTGGATATCACTTGGCAGCCTGTCTGCTCTAGCCAGGTAGCTGAGAACTGTAGAAGGCAGCAGTTGTTAAGACAAACAGTCTAGTTTGAGTTAAACACTTTTTGCACTATATGGTAGATCAGTGGTCTCCAAACTGTGACCCTGGGGCCAGAAGCAGTCCTTTATCTAAGCCCTTGAAGCATTATTCCTTCCACTGACACCAGCTATGGGGCATAATTCTTGCCACTGAACTTAACAATATTCCTTCCACTGATAACAAAAATGGGGCACTATTCCTGCCACTGACACCAACTTTTTCACCCTCTAATACCAAAAACCGGGCATTGTATACGCCCACTGGGCACAGTCCTGCCTGAAGGACAGTAAAATGGCCCCTGCTTTAGAAAGTTTGAAGACCTCTGCAGCAGACGATCAATTCAACAAGCATTTTTTTTTTTTGTTAATACCAGCGAAGAATTGAGCAATGTTAATTTCAAGTTTTAATTTTAGTGCTTTGGCTTACAAACTAAAAAAATCTGCAAGACTGCTTTGTATGATAAAGAACTGTATATACTAAACCTATATTATTTTTATTTACAGGGTAAATCAACACCAATCAAAATTTTAACTCGACTGACCATAATCGCATCTGATCCATCACATTACAATTCTCTGGTATGTTGCTATCTGGTATTAAAAGGAGATGTATGGGCTATATAAAAAACAAACATACATAATCACCCCTATGCTGCAGCTCTCCACTGGCACAAAGCCAGAGAACGGAGTAATCGCATGACTGCTGATTGCTCAGCCTTCGGTCTTCTCAGAGTGCAAAGCCATGACCATACTTGGGTTAAAAAAAAGACACAAGTCCATCTAGTTCAACCAATAAAATCCTACAATCCCATAAACACAATCCTATACCCACAGTTGATCCAGAGGAAAGCGAAGAACCCCAGAAAAGCATGATCCAATTTGCTACAGCAGGGGAAAAAATTCCTTCCTGATCCCCGAAGAGGCAATCGAATATTCCCTGAATCAACTTTACCTATAAATATTAGTACCCAGTTATATTATGTACATTTAAGAAAGAATCCTGCCCCTTTTTATAAAACAATCTACTGAGCTGACTAGACCCAGCTCTTGAGGGAGTCTATTCCACATTTTCACAGCTCTAACTGAAGAAACCTTTCTTTATTTGAAGACGAAATCTCTTTTCCTCCAAACGTAGAGTCTTATCCTCTGTGATAACCTTAGAATAACTCTACACCAAGTTTACTATATGGACCCCTTATGTTGTACATGTTGATCATATCCCCCCCTTAATCTCATTTTCTCAAGAGAGAATAAATTCAGTTCCTCTAATCTTTCCCCATAGCTGAGCTCCTCCATGCCTCTTCTCAATGTGGTTGTCCTTCTCTGCACTTTCTCCAGTTCCCCTATATCCTTTTTGTGAACTGATGCCCAAAACTGAGCTGCATATTCCAGATGAGGTCTTACTAATTATTTGTACATGGGCAAAATTATATCTTTCTTTGGAGTCCATACCTCTCTTTATACAAGGAAGGATTTTGCTATCTTTGAAAACCGCACCTTGGCACTGCATGCTTTTATTAAGCTTATTATCTACCAAAACCCCCAAATCCTTCATCACCATTGATTGGTTTAGTCACTTTAAAAGCAGGTCTCCTTAGAAAATATTCTCCGCTCCATTGCACTGGCCCCTGCAAAAAAAAAAATGTACATAGTAGCTGTATTCTGCAGAAAATGCCCCAGGCTCACTCCTTGTCTTACAGATATGATGTACTACTGCAGTCTTTGAGCTAGTTTAAACTCAAGAGGCCCAAAACTATGTTGTAATACAATGTTGTTACATTTCACCAGAAAAGGTTGCTTTGCAAGATTAAAATATTTGAAATATATATATATATATATATATATATATATATATATATATATATATATATATTTTTTTTTTTTTTTTTTTTATTTATTAATTTTCAATGCAAAGTGTACAAAACAAGTTAAAACATTCCATATACTTTACAATGCACATAATCCCCTCCCATACCCCCTCTCTACCTGGGATAAATCCTGTCTGATTTGGATTGAACCAGTCTGCCATTAAGTATTTTAATTTAATACTTTTGCATATAGTTTTGTGTCTGAATTTAATAATGCTATTGGTCTGTAATTGGAACATAGAGTTGCATTTTTTCCTTCTTTGGGTATTACCATAATGTGTGCCTGTTATTATTCTGGTCTCATTTTCAACTCTTCTCCTATCCCATTCATGTAAATACAAAGTTTCAGTAATAGTATTCCCTTAAACCTTCTGTAATGCCGGGTGGTAAACTCATCTGGACCTGGGCTTTTCCCAGTCAGTGAGTTTTTTTAACGCCTCCATTATCTCCTTTTGCTTAATTCCTTTTGCGTAATTGGTGTCTCTAGTGCTAATAGTTTGTCAGCTGGTAATTTTGTCAGTTTGATTCTTTTATAGATTTTTGTATCTTTTGTTTTCTATTTTGTTCTACTTCATGTGATTCCTTTTGCCATACGTTGTATAAGACGTCGTAGTAACTTTGGAAAGCTTTAGCTATGTCGGTTGTTGAATATACCATATTCCCCCTATGATCTTTTATTTTTTCTATATAATTATTGGACTTTTTAGCATTCTTGCTAGATATTTCCTCGGTTTATTTCCCCATTTATATTTTTCCCTGGCGACACTGTTAAATTTATGTCTGGTCCCTTCTTTCAATAGCTCCTTTAGTTCATCTCTCTTTTAATACTAAGGCTTGTTGTATCCCGCCCTCCAGACTCTTTTTGTGTTTCTGTTCTATTTAATGTATCTCCTTTTATTAGTCTGTTTTTATATATATATATATATATATATAGTTTTTTTTTTCCCGGAACCTATTGAAATAAGTAATCCTCTGATATAAGCTTTGTGAGCCTTCCATACAGTAGTGTTTTGAGTGTTTGAAATATCTGGGGTTTCATTGTCTGAGAAATATTGTTCCAGTTCTTAAGCAATGCTTTTTCCTACTTCTACATCCAGTATTCGAGCTTCATTAATCCTCCAAATATTTATCTTTCTCGGAAATCCTGAGATTTTTTTTTCCATTCTAACTGGGGCATGATCAGATCTAGTCATAGTTCCTATTGATGTTCTAACGACAGCTTCTATCAACCTATGTTCTTTCCTAATATAATCTAGCCTTGAGTAAATAAAGTGCATCGGGGAATGGAATGAATAGTCTCTCTCCTGGATGTTGTATTCTCCAAGCATCTACCAGTTGATAGTGAAAGAGCCTATTCTTTACCAGCCTAAGTTTGTGTCCTCCCATTTCCCGTGCACGCGAGCATTGCCCGTGCATGCAATCCAGAGACGGATTTATGCAGAAATTGAAGTCAACTGCTAGGAACACACTGCCCTTTTTGAATAAAGCCAACTTCTCTAATATTTTCTTTAAATATCCTCTCGGATTCCCAGCAGTTGACCCTTCAAGAAGATAAATCGGCCTTCTGGAACGACCAATCTTTCTTCTAGAAAAAACCTCACATCCTTCGAAAAACCATTTGCCATCCCCTTTGCTCTCTTGGTTGGTGTATCACCATAGTACCAGACCGGGAAATATTTAGAATATATTTTCACATTTGTAGCTTGTGAAATGTGTGTTTCTTGCAAAAATAGTATACTGGCAAAAGTTTGTCTAAGCTCCTCTAATACCTGGTGTCTGTTGTGTTTAGTTGGTGTATTTAATCCTCTAACATTATATGTCAGCAGTTTTAGGGAGTTCATGTCATCTCTCCTTCCCCTCCCGCCTCCTGCAGTTTATTACGCCTCCATCTCACACCCTGCCTAGGGCCAGGTGCAAGAACAGAGGGTGTCCTCTATTGATCCTCAACGAGGGCTTAGGCGTGAGTTCCGAAGGGGAGACAACATGAACAAATATTAACGTGGAGTCGGCACAACATTGTTTCCCCCGTTGATTCCTCTCTTCCCCCATAGCCCGACCCGTCCCCTCTCTCCCCAAGAGACCCCACCCATCCCCCTCCCCACCTCTGCACATGGCATGATGTTGGGTTGACCCTCTCATGGTCTTGATGTAGATGACAAAATTCCACTAAGGTCCACCTTGTCCCTCTACTCCTTTCCTCTGGGTGATGCTCTAGCAATACGCACGTGAACCTCATTTCCCCTCCTGGTTTAAACCTCACTAGAGTACCATCCCATGTTTACTGACACTTTTGCTTCCACCCTCCCGCCCGATTGGATATAGTATTTAAACTGCTGACTTTTTTTTTTTTTTGGGGGGGGGGGGGGCACGAGACTGGAGTTCCTCTTTAAGTATACCATGTTTATTATTAAACTTTTTTTTTTTGTCAATTTAAAAGCAGGTCTGCTTGGATAATATTGAACTATGAACATAGTAGCTGTATTCTGCAGAAAATGCCCCAGGCTCACTCCTTTTCTTACAGATATGATGTACTACTGCAGTCTTTGAGCTAGTTTAAACTCGAGGCCCAAAACTTTGTTGTAATACAATGTTACATTTTACATGAAAAAGTTGCTCTGCGGGATTAAAATATTTGAAATAGCAATATTGTGATTAACACAACTCTATACTAAATAATGAAGTGTGTGTACCACAGCACGTACTCCATATTCTGTTTTATAACTGGTAAAAAAAAAAATCTTAAATGCTGCAGTATTTTCGGTAAGTGGGCCCTCAATAGATCCAGTGTGGGTTTTCAGTGACTTGGATGTGTTGGCTTTACTAGCCCTGACCGTTGTAGCTCCATTCAGAATCTGCAACCTGTGCCCAAGCTGGAGAGATGAGGTCAAACTCCTGGAAAACAATAGCAAGTCTGCCTAGACCCGTCTTCAGTTTGGCGTACACATTAAATTTAAGATACTAGAGTTAGCACAACACCACATGTTTCAATACACCATTCAGCAGATAGTGTTGTTTTTTAAGAACACCTGTGTTGAGGCTGCCACTGCTGCTCTCTCCTTCTAAAATCGATTGCTTTTCCAACTACCATGCTGATCCAGCAGCCTTAATTTGCTAAGAGCTAACCTGGAACCAAGTACAAAGATCAGAATTTCTAGTTTTTTAGTTGTGATATGCTTAGCACAGTAAGGCCCCTTTCACGCTTGTGCGACTTGTCCTGCGATTTGGAACTGCAAAGTCGCATGACAAGTCATACTCCATGATTTCCAATGAGTACCGTTCATATCTGTATGACTTCAAGTCGCAACGACTTCAAAGTAGTACCTGCACTACTTTGGGACAATTTTAATGTGTTTTGAGGTCCAAAGACATAGGCATTGCTTCAAGTCCAGTCAAAATTGCTGTAAAATTGTGCAACTTTTAGGTCGCATAAGTGTGAAAGGGGCCTAATAAGGATCTTGTCTACATTCTAAACTCCTCCCCTGTTCCATATGAAAAGTGAAAAACAAAACCTTTGTAGCCAAACCCTTTAACTGAAAAACAAGAGCAATGGGTCTGTCATCCTATCCTTGATAAATCCTTAGTTAAAAAAACAATCATTTTAAAAACTTTTAATAAAAAGCCCCTGCAACACACATGTATACAAGTGATAATTGGAATAACGATGAAAAGCAATGTGACAAATAAAATGTCCTGTTACTAAATTTGGTAATGCTAAATTTGTGTTACACTCTGCAAACATGTGGCAATTAGTAAGTTTAGCATATTGGAATTGCACTCAGTATACTGAAGAAAACAATATAAGGAAAGCATATTTATTTATAAGCAAGTATATCTCACATTTCCTCATTCTGTATATCTCTCAGAGGTCAACTTCAACGTTAACAAGACCTTATGATATTGTGGCTGTGTATCCCAAGACTGAGAAGCTATTTCATGTAAGTGTTTCTGACCTCTGCTCCTTATATAAAATGTTATCAAGAATTACTCTAGCAATATGAATCTTTCCTTTCTCTTACGTCCTCCGACAGTCGCCGCCTCTTCATATTCGTCACTAATGGGGTTATTGACCTTTGCTCCGTAGGAGTGCTAGGCAACAGAATATATTAATATCAAAGCTTTTAGCATATCCCACCCCCAGG
The DNA here is from genome assembly GCF_965119305.1 of Pelophylax lessonae. Classification (NCBI taxonomy): domain Eukaryota; kingdom Metazoa; phylum Chordata; class Amphibia; order Anura; family Ranidae; genus Pelophylax; species Pelophylax lessonae. The sequence goes on from NC_138776.1 coordinate 129,190,742, forward strand.
GGGTGGTCCCCTTAGTCAATACCTCCTTGCTTCCTGCATACCAACTCAGTTTCATATGCCTAGCTCAGGAGTGCAGGCTGTTCCTGTGCTGGGGCTCTTAGTCTCAGCCACTTTTCTCTTTTTTGATTTTATTTGAAGTTTTTTCTCTTTCTTTTACTTAGCTGTTTATTTCCAGCGTTAGTTAGTTCTTCTGATGAAGATGATCGTGCGGAGCTGGGTCTCAGTCTGGCCACCCTGGATCCCAGGGCTCAGGGCCAGGGGCTTCCCAGCCTGCCATCGAGCGTTCAGCTTAGGTTTTGCCCTGGCACATTGAACGACCCATCCCTGTTCGCTGCAGGGATGCTATCGGTGAGGTGGCTAACTCACTGGACGCCATTGCGGTTTCGCACCGCAACTCCACTGCGTCATGCTTGCGACACTCCCTGTCCTCAGTACTGCGGTTTGGTCACTGAAGCAGGCTCCCCACGCCATCCGGACTGGTAAGTGTATCTCTATGTGGGGACCTGTCTTTTTTGGGTGTCAGTCTGGGACTGTGTGACCCTGCATGTCTGTGTGACTGCTGTGTTCCCTGTCAGCTCCTGTGTGCACTTGCTGCCTGTGTGTGGGCTGTGAGGGGGGGGGGGCTCTCCCGCTCTGCTGGGTGTCATATGAAGCAGTAAGATTTTAGACATGCTGTGTGGCGATCGCTGCGGCGATCCGCCATTTTTCTGGGGCAAAAATTATGGTGGCAGGTCCTGTGAGGTACTGCACACGTTTTTGGCGCCAAACGCCGCCATTTTGAGCGGTGATCGATCCCACATGTCAGCGCCATGTTCTTTTTGCCCAGGGTTTTGTCCTCAGCCGAGCAGCCATGTTTGTGTAGCCTTGCAGAGGCTTCATAGGGGCGGTCAGTCTTGCATCACTTCCTTTTCCTCTGGGACAGCGATCGGTGCAGCAGCCTGTGTGAGCTCTCCAGGTTTTATATCTCTTTTTTTCCTGTATTCCTTGCCCAGTTTCTTATCCCTGTGGGGGTCAGTGTGTTCAGTGGGTGCGGTGGGCAGCGCTCGCCGCGATCTTAAAGGGGCAGTACCTTTTATTAATTTTTTGATGGGGCATGGATTCTCAGGATTGCAAGTTTCCTCCCACCCTGGTGGGGGGCCAAGGGGCTGCTGTTTCCCCCCGAGGGGGCTGATCTGGCCACTATTGTGGCTAACTTAGCTGCTCAGGTGCAGATGCTGGTGGCTGATCGATCCACAAAACGGCCCAGGGTGTCTATTTCCTCTGATTCAGAGGGCGATGGGGCTGCTATGGCTGGAGTGCCCTTCTCAGGGTCTCACTCATCCCTGGACCTTGTGGGGTCCGACGGGGAGGCTGAGGTGGAAGGGGTTGATAATTCTCCCCCTGGCTCGTCTGAAGAGCTTGCACTCATGGATGAATTGGTTGCTTCTATCAAGCAAACGCTGCATTTGCAGGATGAACCATGTCCTCCTGCTTTGATGTCCTCTTATGGGACGCAGAGGAAACGCAAAACATCGCAGGTTTTTCCTTGCTCTACGGAATTTCAGCGCGCGGTTGATGAGCAATGGCGCAATTTAAAAAAGCCTTTTGCTGTGCCGAGTAGATTCAAGCTGCGTTATCCCTTTACACCGGCTACTGATGAGCGTTGGTGTGTACCGCCTCAGGTGGATCACGCAGTGGCGATTTTGAATAATTCAACTGCGATCCCTGCTGAGGATACCCCGGTGTTCCGGGACCTGACGGACAGGAGAATGGAATCTCTGGCCCGTCATGCTTATACGGTTGCTGGCTCTATGCTGAAGCCTATTTTTGCTTCCATTATGGCAGCCCAGGCTATTGCGGATTGGACGCAGGTGCTCAGGCGCACTCTGGTAACTGACTCTGCCCCGCCGACAACTTTGGCTATGGTGGATCAGATTCATCAGGGTGTCATGTATTTGTGTGATGCGGACTTGGATATGGTCCCTTTGGCGGCGCGCCTTTCTAGTGTGGCGGTCTTGAACCGTCGCCTGATATGGTTGAAATGTTGGTCGGTTGACCAATCTTCTCGCAAGACTCTGGCAAATTTGCCCTACGCGGGATCCCGCCTTTTTGGCGAATCTTTGGATACCCTGATAAAGGGTATTTCTGGGGGTAAGAGCACTCTCTTGCCCCAATCTAACAAGAATAAGTTTGTTCGCGGTAAGAAGAATGCTTAGTTTAGGTCCTCTCAGGGGTCCTTTCGGTCGCACTATAACGGCAAGCCCTTCAAAGGCCAAGGCTCCCAGAAGAAGCCGTGGGCGGGTAAGCAGAAGTCCGGCCAGTCCGGATCCGCTGCCCATAACAATGCGGCCTGAAGGGGCGCCCTCACCCGTTTCTGGGGTGGGGGGGGGACGTTTGCTCGGTTTTCTTCAACCCTGGCTGGGCCGCATTCGGGACAGGTGGGTTCAGGAAATCGTTCGATCTGGATACAAGATCGAGTTTCTCTCTCGGCCGGCGGGCAGATTTTTCCCCTCAAACCTTCAGCTGACTCCGGAGCGCTTGCAGGATCTGCACCTGGCGGTGCGGGACCTGCGGGCCCAGGGAGTGGTGGTTCCGGTGCCTCATCGGGACAGATTTCGGGGGTTCTATTCCAATCTGTTCACTGTGCCCAGAAAGGAGGGCAAAGTGCGTCCGATTCTGGACTTGAAAGCTCTGAACCACTTTGTGCGGGTTCGCAAGTTTCGCATGGAATCCCTGCGCTCGGTGGTGGCTGCCCTGGTTCCGGGGGAATTCATGGCCTCCATCGACTTGAAGGATGCGTACCTACACATCCCCATTTTCGAGGGTCACCAGAGGTACCTTCGATTTGCCATTGCGGAGGATCATTATCAATTCGTGGCGTTGCCCTTTGGTCTCGCTTCGGCTCCGCAGGTTTTCACCAAGGTGCTTGCGCCGGTTCTGGCTTTACTGAGGGCCCAGGGCATTTCTGTCCTGGGGTATCTGGACGATATCCTGATTCGGTCCGCGACCGGTCAGGGTCTGGTGAACGACCTGTCCATCACGATGCAGACTCTGCAGGAATTCGGCTGGACGATAAATTTTCCAAAATCGACGTTGTGTCCGTCGGTTCGTCTTCCCTACCTGGGGATGATTCTGGACTCTGTTCAAGCGAAGGTCTTCCTGCCGGAAGACAAGCTTCGGACACTTCAGTGCGAAGTCAGGTCCCTCAGGGACAATCAGTGCTCGTCCCTCCGGACGTGTATGAGGTGTCTGGGATTGATGGTTTCGGCCTTCGAGGCGATTCCCTTTGCCCAGTTTCACACGCGGGAGCTTCAGGCGGAGGTCCTGGCCAAGTGGGACGGGCGTCCGCAATCTCTGGATCTGCGGCTGTCGTTAAGCCATCTCACCTGAAGGGGTCTTTTGTGGTGGCTCCAGTCCCCGGCGGTGTCGGGGGGCAAGTCCTTTCGTCCTTTGTCGTGGACGGTGATTACCACGGATGCCAGCCTGTCGGGCTGGGGTGGTGTTCTGGGCGTTTTGTCTGCCCAGGGAACTTGGTCGGAGGAGGAATTTTCCCTTCCGATCAACATTCTGGAATTGCGAGCGATATCTCTCTGTCTTCTGCGTTGGACGGACAGGCTTCAGGGCCGTCCAGTTCGGGTGCAGACGGACAATGCCACAGCGGTGGCCTACATCAACCACCAAGGGGGCACCAGGAGTGCCCGGGCGGCTCGGGAAGTAGCCGACATTCTGTCTTGGGCCGAGACGCACGTCCCGGCGATCTCTGCAGTTCACATTCCGGGGGTGGAAAACTGGCCCCTTCACCCGGATGTCTTCCAGATCTTATGCGCGAAGTGGGGGTCCCCAGATGTGGACCTGTTCGCGTCTCGTCTAAATCACAAGGTGGAAAGGTTCGTGGCAAGGACGCGCGATCCTCGGGCAGACGCCTCAGACGCGTGACGCCCTGGCATCAGTATCGTCTGATGTATGCCTTTCCACCGATTCAGCTGCTGTCCAGGTTCCTTCGCAGGTTGGCCTCGGAACCGAAAACGGTGATTCTGGTAGCACCGGACTGGCCTCGCCGGTCTTGGTACGCAGACCTCGTGAATCTGGCGGTCGACGCTCCGTGGTGTCTGCCTCTTCGAGCAGACCTTCTGTCTCAAGGGCCGATATTCCATCCTGCTTTACAGTCGCTGGCTTTAACGGCCTGGCTGTTGAAAGCCAGGTCCTGAAGGATAGGGGTCTCTCACCTGAGGTCATTCCCACTTTGATCAAGGCCAGGAAGGCCTCTTCGGGGAAGATTTACTACCGTACTTGGAAGGCGTATTTTGCCTGGTGTGAGTCCAGGGGGTATTCCCCTCGCTCATACTCGGTATCGAGAGTGTTGGCTTTCCTTCAAACGGGCGTGGACCAGCGTTTGGCGTTGGCCACGATTAAGGGTCAGATTTCTGCACTGGCCGTTCTTTTTCAACGTCCTTTGGCGTCTAACTCTTTGGTTAGCACCTTTGTTCAAGGGGTGCGACATTTGGTCCCTCCTAGGAGGGAGCCTTTGCCTCCGTGGGATTTGAACCTTGTTCTGTCCGTGTTACAACATGCTCCTTTTGAGAATATCAGGGAGGTCTCGTTGTCTTTGTTGTCCAAGAAGGTTGCCTTCTTAGTAGCGATTACTTCGGCTCGCAGGTTGTCGGAGCTGGCGGCCTTGTCCTGCAAGTCTCCGTATTTGGTGATTCACTTGGATAAGGTGGTCTTGCGACCTAACCCATCTTTTCTTCCGAAGAGAATTTCTGAATTTCACCTCAATGAGGACATTGTCTTGCCTTCGCTTTGCGCGAAGCCTAAGCATCCGAAGGAGGTGGCTTTGCATTCCTTGGATGTTGTTCGGGCGATCAGGGTTTACCTGTCATCGACTAAATCCTTTCGCAAGTCGGATTCTCTCTTTGTCCTTCCTGAGGGACCTCGGAAGGGTATGGCGGCATCGGCTTCTACCATCGCCAAATGGATCAGACAGACCATTGAGCAGGCCTATGCTTTGAGGGGGAAGGTTCCTCCCGTGCCTGTGAAGGCGCACTCTACCAGATCTCTGAGTACGTCTTGGGCCTGTCATCATCGGGCTTCTGTGGCCCAGGTGTGTAAGGCGGCGACTTGGTCGTCCATTCACACCTTCTCCAAATTTTACAAAGTGGATGTTCAGGCATCGGCGGATGCTTCTTTTGGCCGTAAAGTCCTTAGTGCGGCAGTGCCTTAGGGTCCCTTATTTGGGCCTTTGGCTGTTGGGGTGTTTTTACCCCTGAGTTACTTGTTTTTTCCTGGGTTGTTGCTCCTGTTGAGCACGTTTTCCTTTTGCCCAGTTGGTTCTCTTACTTTGGTAAGGTTCCTTTCTCTGATGTGGGTATTGCGTTGCTTTAGGCGCGGCTGCTGTTTTTCCCACCCCTCATGTCTACACTGCTTTGGGACGTCCCCATTAGTGACGAATATGAAGAGGCGGCGACTGTCGGAGGACGTAAGAGAAAACTGAATTTTTGTAAAATCTTACCTGTAAAATTCCTTTCTCTGAGTCCTCCGACAGTCGCCGCCCCCGCCCCTCTTTTGGGGTTTGTTTGTATACTCTACTGCTATTCTACTGAAACTGAGTTGGTATGCAGGAAGCAAGGAGGTATTGACTGAGGGGACCACCCCCTGGGGGTGGGATATGCTAAAAGCTTTGATATTAATATATTCTGTTGCCTAGCACTCCTACGGAGCAAAGGTCAATAACCCCATTAGTGACGAATACGAAGAGGCGGCGACTGTCGGAGGACTCGGAGAAAGGAATTTTACAGGTAAGATTTTACAAAAATTCAGTTTTTTAAAGTGGATGTTTAAGCATATTCCTGAGTTTAGGATAGATTAGTGAAGTGTTAGACCCCCTCTTCCGTTTTCCATTTTCTTCTTGGCTGTTTGTGTTTTGTTGAAATTTCCCTTCAGTGGTGTGGGAGGAGAAATCTCCTTGTGTATTTTTTTGTTTTTTTTTTGTTCAGATTTTCCCTTTGGTTCTTTGTTACATAACAATGAGGGAAATAAAAACTCCCCAATAAATTACAGATAGCCCAAAAAACTGTCAACCGTTTCCCAATACTCTATACAAAAGTTGTTTGGGTTTTTTTTCTTTCTGCTTCCATTGGTAGCTTGTTGCTTCCATTGGAAGGTGGTTGTTCACATTGGAAGGATCCAATTTGATATAGAGTCACTAACCATAAGGTGCAAGAGCATTATATTCAAAACTTAAAAAAATTTTAAAAAAATGGCTTGGGAATGGGGATGTTGGCAATTTAGATACAGGAGACCCAGAGAGAGGGAGGTTCTAACAGCTGCTGGGACAAGCCCCATTGAAAACAGTGGTAGGATGAGAGCTCTTGCAGCTTCTCACAGGCACTCTCATATAATTGCTCATGGAGCGATTACCTGCGATACATGACCCTAGACACAGACAATCATGAGCGATTATATGCCAGTGGCGGTGATAGGTTGTAATCGCTAACAACCCACTTCACATGTGACTGATAATGAAGTATCTCTGCATGAACTTCTAGTCCAACTGTGTTCGGAGAGGCAGTGCAAGCATTCTGAAGATGGTTTTCCACAACAACACAACCATCAAATTGTTAAAAAAAAAAAACAATATGTTTTTTTTTTTTTCCACCAACTTGGTTCTGAACCAAAAATCATTTTCCAAGTTTTTATATTTCCCCCGACATCTGTGACTTTTGCATGCACAATAAACATTTTAAAGTATGTACAGTATTTCAGTAATGAACAGTATTGAAAAATGTATTTTTTTCATTACTTAAATGCGTTTATTTGTCTTCTACTAGGCTGCTTGTACAAGCATTGACGTGGATGTCATCTGCATCAATGTAACAGAAAAAGCTCCCTTCTTTTTCCGAAGACCACCTATAAGTGCTGTAAGTCTTAACAGGCAGAGCAAGTTGATTATAAAAATGATATAATTAGTTCTCAAATCCCATTTTCAGACCTCATACTGTTTTCACTAGATTTGGCTGTATGGGTAAGTGGGGTACTTGGAGCTTTCCCACTTTAGTTTGGACAGTGAGAATCTTTGTATTAGGATTAGTAATGCTGAGCTCTAGTGTTCACACTACCTCATTTCCTGCGAATCATCATTTTGAACTCAGCACTGTGAATGCAAAAGGAAATAATGCTAGTCAGTTTCATCGGCTGAATAGACCGACCTCTGTCAGCTCTTTCCTCTTGTGGTTTTTGATATTCTTTTCTTTTACTCAACATTACTTCTTCAAGGAAATTTAATTCACTTAGGTTGGTAACAACAATAGCTCCAAAGAAAGGCAAGTATTGGTTATCACATACATTGCTCAGCATAAATAAGTACACCCCAACAGATTTGCCACAAAATCTTTATTTTCCTTTCAGAATCTACATTTTCCATGAGACACTATACTATAAAATACTCCCACAAATGCGAGCCATTGATTGTAGCCAGGAATTGTTAGTTTGCACACACAAAGAATTTTTCCCAACAAATTCTTTCAAGACCATGTTGCAAAAATGAATACACCCCAATTAAAGTCATAGGAGCAAATCTAAATTTTAGGCGACAAAATCCTAATCAACAAGAATTCAACTACAGGTGAGGCCAATTATTCATTAAACAGGTGTCCAGCAGACAGTTGATCATAAAAGGGCATTACCTAACAAAGAAAATCCCTTTCGATTTCATGCTGTCCGCAATGGCATGACATGGAAGAGAAATGTCATAAGGCCAGACGTCCAGGCCATCCACGGAAGTTAACACCTTGACGGGAGTGTCTTCTGATGAGAAGAGTTGAAGGAAATCGCCATGCAAGCTCACTGCAGTTAGCTAAAGAAGTAGAAAGCCAAACTGGGGCATTTGTTTCCATGGCACAATACAGCGTACACTGCAGAAGAATGGCATGCATGGGTGTCGTCCACGAAAGAAGCCTCTCCTTAAGCCCATGCACAAAAAAGCAGCCTAGAATTTGCCAGGGCCCATGCTGAAAAAGATGACTATTGGGACTCTGTGTACTCTAGAGTGATGAGACCAAGGTAAAGGTTTTTTGGAACTGATGGCTTCAAAACTGTATGGTGTCGCAAAGGTGAGGAATACAAAGAAAAACATGGTGGTGGCAGTATCCTTCTGTGGGGCTGCATGAGTGCTTCTGGTGTCGAGGAGCTGCATTAAAATTGTATCATGAATTCACAGATATACTGTCTATATTGAAAGAGAAGATTCTGCTATCACTCTGTGCCCTTGGTCATTGTGCACTTTTCTCTATCGTTCATCAACAGACGCAGCTCCATCTTCTTTAGACCATTGGGTTATGCTCCTCCTATCAGGAATAGGCACTAGGCAGGAAAGCTTTACCACGCCCATGGGGGCTGTCCGTGCAGGCATAACCCCACACACTCTGCTACAGCAGCCAGTTTTGTTTCTGCCTAGTTTAGGAAAAGGACCTAGCTCCCTGCTGGGACTTCGGTCTTAGCTGTTACAGGGAATTTTTGTTATCTTATGATTCTTTGGATGTGGTTCGGGTGATCAGGGTTTACCTGGCGGCTACTGAGTTTTTCAGAAAATCTGATGTTATTTTTGTCCTTACTGAGGGATCGTAAGGGATTGGCTGTGTCTGCTGCGACCATTTCCAGGTGGATCAGGCAGACGATAGTTCAGGCTTATTCGCTAAAGGGTCAGGTTCCTCCTTTCCCAGTGAGAACACATTCTACTAGAGCGCTGAGTGCCTCTTGGGCTTTTCGCCATCAGGCATCAGTGATGCAAGTTTGCAAAGGGGCAACTTGGTAGTCTGTGCATACGTTCAAAAAATTCTACAAAGTAGATGTGTTGGCATATTTGGATGCCTCCTTTGGCTGCAAGGGTTTGCAGGCTGCTGTTTAAAAAATACTTTTTGTTTCCCTTTGAGGGTGTATGTTTTTTTTCAAGGTAAGCTCCAGTTGTTCCTGGTTGAGCTCCATCTTACCTGGTTGGCTAGGTTTAGCCTTTGGGGAATTACGTCTTCTTTGCATTGTCTTCCCACCCCTCATGATTATACTGCTTTGGGACATCCCAATGGTCTAAAGAAGATGGAGCTGCGTGTGTCAAATAATAGAGATAACTGGATTTTTGTAAGAACTTACCGTAAAATCCTTTTCTCTGAAGTTCATCGACAGACGCAGCACCCACCCCTCTACTTCTGAGTGTATGGGGTTTTTCCGTCTTCTAAACACTGCTTGCAACTAAACTGGCTGCTGTAGCAGAGAGTGTGAAGTTATGCCTGCAGGGACAGCCCCCACAGGCGTGGTAAAGCTTTTTTCCTGCCTAGTGCCTATTCCTGATTGAAGGAGCATAACCCAATGGTCTAAAGAAGATGGAACTGCGTCTGTCTGAACTTCAGAGAAAATGATTTTACGGTAAGTTCTTACAAAAATCCAGTTTTCCAACATTGCAATAATCCAAAACAAACATCTAAGGCAACTTATGCATTTCTGAAGAACAGGGTGAAAATGATTAAGCAGCCATCTTCTGATCTGAACCCAATCAGGGAACAGCTATGGGGAATTCTGAAGAGACAAGCAACACTCCATCCAGGCTTCTAAAAAAGGTCGTTCTTGAAAAATGGAAAAAGATAATGTTGCAATTAGGGGTGCACCGATCCGACTTTTTCAGTCCCGATACCCAGTGCTGGGAAAAGGCCATCCAGCGCCCAGGGCAAAGATGTCAAACTGCGCCCCCCTTCCCTTGGAATTAAGGTCAGGGCACCCACATCCCTGCAATAAACCATTGCGCCCAGGGCAGCCGTCCCTCCTGCCCAACCCTTGTACCGGCCCTGCCGATACCGATGCCTGGGCTTTGTGTATCTGTTGATACCAGATACTGATCCGATACTGTTGTTGAATTAATAATAAACTGTATACCTTCCACCTTATACTTTCCTTAAAGAGGACCAGACTTTACTAACTAAACCTAATTAAGGCAAAATAACAGATGTATGTAATGTATTGAATTCTTATTTATTTAGAAAAACAATTGTGCATTGAAATCGAAAATAGAATGTAATCAAACGTCTTTAAATAAATAAAATGTAGCAGTAGAAACAAAACAGTGTGTTGGTCAAATAGTAGTCTGACAGTTACCAAACATTGTCAATGGCAGCTGGTGCATTGGAGGAGCAGGGGCACCGCCCCCCCCCCCCATCCATGCGTCCGGCCCCCTAATCTACATGCAGGGGCGCCAGACGCATGGAGTTCAATAGGGCTTTTTTTTTTTTTTTCAGCATGTGATTAGAGCCAGAGGCACTAATAGGCTAAAAAAAGGGGGGGTCTCGGGGCGCAGAGCACTGCACCCCGAGCCCACCCAGTTGTGTGACAATAGCGAATGAATATTCGCTATTGTCACACGGATCCTCCTCCTGGCCAATCAGGAAGTGGGTCCTGAGACCCGTTTCCCGATTGGCCGAAAGGAGAAGCCGTGCCATTGGCCATGGAGGAGGGGGGAGGAGACTCAGAAGACTCACTGAGGGGGAAGAAGCTGAAGCCGCCGACCCGCCGTTGCTGCTGCTGCCTGGGCGAGTGAGCTGGCGGGGGGGGGGGGGTATGGTGTGTGGCCTGGTGTGGTTGGGGGTGGGGGGTGTATGGTGCGGTCTGTCTGCCGCCCCTGCCCAAGGAGCACCAGCCGCCACTGCATTGTAAACATGTAAACCTGGATCGGCCGTGGATCTCCCAGATCCAGCTATTTTGTCAGTATCGAGGCCGATACCCGATCCTAATATCGGATCGGTGCACCCCTAGTTGCAATGTGTCGCCAACATGTTCATTCCATGTCTAGAAGACTTGGTGCTGTCCTTACAAATCATGGAGGTCATAGAAGATACTAGATGGAGTCGTTTTTGTTGTGGGGTGTATTTATTTTTGCATCAACCAATTTGAGTAAAACTGAAGATTTTGTAATCCAGGTTACATTATTAACATAACTTTTTCAGCTAAACAAATGTTCTTCAAAACCTTTTGGTCAACATTTTTGAAATTGTGTTCATCGAAATATGTAAAAAAAAAAAAAAAACCCTTACTTTTCAAAAGGGATGTACTAATTTATGCTGAGCGCTGTACATTCTGGGATGGGGTAAATTTGTGTACTGGGGTCTTAGACAGCATAGGATGCCTCCTAAAATGGTTGAATTTTGTCCCACCCCATCCTAAATAGGGACATTTTGTTTTGGTTGTCTTTTTGATTTTAAATAGCTTCCAGTTTCATCAGTATTCAGTATAACAATTTTATTATCCTCCTCCTTCTAGGCAATTGAGCGTGGCATCTTTTTTGAACTGATTTACACTCCAGCCATCAAAGATTCTACATTAAGAAGATATACTATTTCAAATGCACTCAATTTAATGCAGACCTGCAAAGGAAAGGTCAGGATTAGCGCTGCGCTACAAGTATAACCTTTGTAATATTGTTTTTGTATATGTATACTTTTAGGGGATTGAATAGTAAGATGCACATTTTATGTTCCATTTTGCCACATTAAAGGTTTATTATCATTTTGAGCAATATTGAGATAAAGTGGCATGAAACCCCAAACCAAAAATGTAATATGTTGCAGCTTACCTCTCCTTGTGGTGGCTGCATTCGTTTTTTATGTAGGCTTTTCCCCCTCTGTTTTCCCCAGATAACCTGGTCAGTAACACACCTCTTGTACTAGAGTACCCCCACATGAATGAGCAAGAGAGACCCCTTTGGACAGCAGCATTAATATTCTGGGGGAGGGGAGTGCTATATGTACTAGCATGTTTAAATACACTAACAAATTAAAGCCAAACTCCAACTTACACTGCAGTTGCACAAGCAGTTACATACAGCAACAGTTTTTTGTTTTTTTTCTTTTGGGGAAAAAGGTTTTACATGAATAAATAAAAGCTGGGCATTGTAAGCACCCCTGTTAGTGCAAAAGTGTTTCTCAACAGTGTTAACTGATACATTTGTTGGAGAGCTTATTGTTTTGAAAAACAGACTTACTGATCAAATCACCTGAGGAAAATAAAGGAAAGAAAAAAAAAATAATGCAGGCTTTACAGCTAATTGGTAAGCTGCAATATAATACATGTTTGCTTTTGGATTTAATACCACTTTAAGAATAGAACGCTGCACATATTTCAGTTTTAATTGCTCTGTGCAGCCTTGTATAACCTTGCCACAGTTTTGGTCCTCAATCTTACTGAGCCTGAAGTGTTGTAGCTTACAAAATGTTACAATGACCTGAAGAAAAAATAAAATCACCTTAATTCTTGTATATAATTTTGTGGGGGCTAAAATTAAAAATGCATGATTACATAACAGGTTTTAAAATCCCCAAAAAGCAAATGTATTTAGCTGAAACACATTTAGTCAGTTTTGCTCTTGTAGTCATGCTGACACTGCCTGCTGCAGGTTAATTTCACAGTATGCCAATGCTGGCGTAATGTAACCTTAATGATGCTGCACAGCAGGGATACAGTGTAGGACTGGAGACCGCCTGTGGCCTGTTCTGGATGTCATTGTCTACTTTGAAAGTGCTGGCTGTTATGTTGTCATTATGTGGACCAAAAGTGTTTTGGGACACTTAAAGTGGAATTCCTGCCAAACACTAATTATGTTTAACACCCTCTCGCCCCACCTATAGCAGATTTGCGGCCAGGCGGGTGCTTTCTCTTTCCTGAGTGAATATCATATCCACCGGACACAGCCAAAGACTAATCAGTGTACTGTCTTGCAGAGGGTACCATGTGACCTATGTGACTAATCACAGCAGAACACAAGACAGTTGAAAACGATGAATGGCTTCCTTTCATGCCATCCATCGTGTACAATTGTGTTGCTAGCTGTGATTGGTCAATGTAATCACATGGTACAGATAGGGCTAATCACAGCCCATCTGTACTATCTGATTTAGCTCTGGTCAATCACAGCTAATCACAACAGAACAAACTGAATCAGTTTCATTCAGTAAAATGCTTGCTAATAGCAATAAAAATTTGATTTTTGTACTTGCTGTAAAATCCATTTCATCTACGGACACAGCGCTCCATAAATCATAGCTACTGGGTTATATTGCCTCCTCCAGGAGTAGGACTAGGCAGAACAAAAAACACCTGGCTACGCCCATGGGCTTTCCTCAGCTGGCATATAACCCAGGTATTCAGTTTAGTAGCAAGCAGTATTAGAAGTATTAAAAACACCTTAGAGGGGTGGGTGCTGTGTCCGTCAATGACGTACAAGTACAAAAATCTTATGTTCTCTTTCGTTCGTCGACAGACACAGTGCTCTATAAATCATAACTACTGGGACATCCAAAAGCAGTGCCAAAAGGAAAATGAGGGGTGTAATGGTGTCGTGCGTTAGGACGCCATTTTGTCATCACGGCATCTATGTTGCCCAGTGACACAGGCGACCATTTCGTTTAAAGCTGTAGCAGCAAATGTGTACTCAAAGCAGCCTTATCTTAACAGACCCATCTTATCTCAAATGCAGACAGAGGTCTGAGCAAATGGCCAGGGAGGTTGCCTTGTAACTTCCACGAGCCCAGTTGTTAATTAAAATGTAACGCCTACATCTCACAAACCCATATCCGATTCATAACTTTTTACCCGAACATGACGCATTGACAAAAAGTAGATAGTTGAATGCCAGATAAAATACTGATCGAATTAAGACCACACATGGACAAGCTAGCGATCAGATGCCTTACAGGTCAGAGGTTATTCTGAGATAACCCGTGTTTAGTGTCTGTGGATAATAAATTTATTGCCGGACAATAAAATATCAGTTTCTAGAATGTAACCATTACATATTTCGAGATATGACTTCTGTTAGAAATTTGTCTAACCGGGAGGTCCCTTAGCAGTTTATGAGCCTTCGGGGCCGCCCAGGGCCACTGTGTTATTGGTCAAGTACTTCTGGTGACACCCCCTGCGGGCCAGAGAAAAAGACAGGAGCTGATGGAGCTCTCAGTTCTCTCATATTACCAGTTAGATACTAAGATAATACAAGGGCTTTTGAATGCAAGTATTTCCATTTCTAATTCTTATATATTCTTCTAAATTGCTGAATTGTGTCTCTATTTCTTTGTAAACCATTTTTCTGTAAATATTTTTATTTGCACCAATCTTAACCTTTCTTATAATTAAACCTTATTTTGAAAAGTGTTACTTTGTCGCTAAGCACTTAAACGCTAGCTAACCAGAACCTGCCTCTTGGAAGAGCGCTACTGTATAGAGTAAACCATCTGAACATTCTTGTCTGAGGTGACAGTGCGTGTTACAGATGATTATTCTAAAGTCATAATTGGTATTTCTAAAATTACGAGTGTCCTCTGGGCTCATTATAACGTAGAGGTGGTGGCAGAGAAAGGGTTAATTGTTTAATCAGCCCAGTGACAATCGCTCTGTCTGCTGGCATCTAGATTGTGGTCCCGCAAGCTGGACAATCTGTGTGCCGGGTGCAGCTGAGAATGGCATTGTTACGCAAGTGACGGCAGGGTGTGAGCCTGGTCTTTGGTCATGAGTTGGATGAGAAGGCCATACCCGCCACCATCACAAGGGGTAGGGAAAATAACTCGTAATAATGCCGCCAACTCCAAAACCCTGTGGCCCGAGATAGTAGCCACCAAGAATGACACCTTCTGGGATAACGTAGGTAAGGGAATCTCCCAAATATTCTCAAATGGAGGTTTCTGGAGAACCAAAAGCACTAAATTTAAAACCCATGATGGCAAAAGAGGCCACATGTGGAACCCCCTGAATGAAGGTACGAACCAAAGAGTGCGTGGCTAGGGGGTTGCTGAAAGAAGATTGCCAAGGCAGACACCTGGCACTCGATGGTACTCAGGGCCAACTTCTGCTCAACACCCTGTTGAAGAAAAGAAAGGATTCAAGCCACAGAAAAGGAGCAAGGATGAGTGCCAAGTGACTCACACTAAGAAATGTACACTTTCCACGTACGATGGTAGATCTTGCTGGAAGACGACTTGCTCGCCTTCATCATAGTAAGGATCACTGATCTAGACAAACCTCTATCCCTCAGTACCTGGCTTTCAAAATCTAAGCCATTAAAACCAGTGAATGTAAATCAGGATGGTAGGTCAGCCCTTGGGAAAACTGGTCTTCTCTGAGAGGTAGCCTCCGAGGGACGTTTAGGGCCAGCAGACTGATTGGAAGACCCTTGCCCTTGATTTCTCACAGGAATCGCGGAAGAAGCTTGAGCTGAGGATGATACTGGCCTTACTGTGCCCCTAGGACATTTGCGACGCCTACCAGAGGAATCCGTGACCTCGCCACTAACTTCGGCATCCTCCTGTGGAGCTGAACCTGCTGAAGGAGCTGTGTGCAGGTCTGTGCTAGCAGAACTGTCTTGAAGGTGATACGCCAGATCCAGAACCTGCATGCAAGTTGGGAGAGAGAACTGTCTGTGTGACAGCAGCCGATGAATCTGGGCCTGTGGTTCCTGAAATTAGTCCAGAGGAAGGACCACCCAGGTCTGAATTAAAATCAGACCTAGGTAATTTCCTGGACAGGAAAAGGGGGGACCTTTTTTAGGTAGTTCAGACATCACCCGAACCATTGCAGAAATTAAATTCGCACAAGAAGACTCGGGACCTAAAATTTTGCCCCCCCCCCCCCCCCCCCCCCAAAAGAAACATTTTGCAGACCTTGATGCTCACGAAAGAGGCCTAAAACCAGGCCTAAAACCAGCGAAGATGTCCCTCCCACACCCCAATAATGGGTGAGGGCAGACCTTCATGTTGAAGGGGTCTTGTCTGCGGGCCCAGGGAAGCTAGAGCTAAGCTTACCAGGCCTAGGTTTCTTGGAACCTCCCGGGGGAAGATTTGAAAGATCGCTTTTCTCAGTCCTAGAAGCACAAAATAATTTTCTATGGGCTGAGAAGGAGGACCCCCCCGTCTGCGATGAGGCTCCTTCCCTTTCCTAGACTATGGAAGGAAGATACTCTTCCCCCCCGTGAGACCCTTAATGATGTCATCCGGGGTAGCCCCAAACAGGCGATCGCCTTGAGAGGCAGAGTGGGCTTTCTTGAAGGCTTGGTCTGCGGACCAATTCTTGAGCCACAGCATGCGCCTAATCGCCACCGCTGAAACAAAGTTTGGACAGTACAGGAACTGAATCCAAAGCTGCATCACAAATAAGCTGCAGCCCATGGACCATTTGGTGTGCTAAATCAACATAAGCAGCGGGAACCTGCTTACCCCCCAGGCCCTGGCATAAAAGCTTTGCCTATTCAGTTAGGGTCTGAGACACCAGGGCGCAGGCAAAGACTGGAGGCAATGCTGAACCAGCCATAGTAAACATGCTGCGTGCCACTTCCTCCGCTTTCCTTTTAGCCGGGTCTTTAAAGGACGGGGATTTCTCTAATTGGATCATGGTTGCTTTATTCAACCTGAAAACAGAATCATCACTGGTGGACTAGTCCACTTTTTTAAAAGGGATTCCTCAAAAGGGTAACGTACTGCAAAACATTTGGGGACCACAAAGGGTAACTTTGGCTGTTCCCATTCCTCATAAGGAAACACCTTTTGGAGTGTGAGGTGACTTATGCGTACTAAAAGGACACAGCCATGTCCGTGGCCACATTAGCATCCTTCATTTTTTAAGTTTCACGCACTGCAGTAATAAATGTGTCTAATAGCGCTTTTTCATTTGCTGCTGCGACCATGGGGCAATAATCCTCACTATCGGATGAATCTGAGGGTGTGATATCAAGCCTCCCTGGATGGAGGAAGGCGGGGGACGCTTCCTCCTGGGCCTTTGCCCACATGTCACTTCCACCCAGGATACTAAGGACTGTAGGACCAGTGTCAGCGCAACCATGGGAAGCTGGGGTTCAGTGGGGGAGATGTAAGCCTGAGGCTCCATAGGGAAAAAAGAAAACCTTGCAGTACAAAAGATCTTTTGGCACCACTAAAGGATTCCCCCCAAAGCTCATGGTACCCATCAACTGAGAGATAACAAGGATCCCCAAGGACTCACCCTACCCACCAGAGAAGCACCACAATTCCGATCTAGCAACATATGGACGCTATCTGCGTCATATATCCTGGGACAGGAAGAGGAAGAGCTTCCGGCCTCTCCATGAGTTTCCCGCCGGCTTCACTCTGTGCCTTCTAAACCGTTGCTTTCCATGCAAGGGGACCCCCCACTAAAGATACTGTACACCCCAAGTAGGGACAACATTTAGGGAAACTCTGCTGCCCACTTTGCACTGCTGCGCCCTCTGTACTGGGGACCCCCAAACTGCATCATACCCACACACATTAGGGCATGCACCTAGGGGTCTCCGCTGTGCCCTCTGCACTGGAACCCCCCCCCCCAGGGCAGGACTCACACCACCTCAACAAAAGAGAAATGGCGGGGGAGACCATCTCAGGAGGGTACACACGTCCACCACAAAACCTCCCAGACGGGAGAGGGGGGACTGTACTTACCATTCCATGGTGCAGGTGACGCTCCAGACAGAACTCCTGTCAGGCAAGGCACCATTGCGACTCGGACCAGCGCTAGGTAGTATGCGACCCTGTGAGACGTTTACCTCTTGGGCCAGCCTCTGTCCGTGAGACTATGTCATGGCGGACTAAGTGTGTAGCTGCGGTCTGCACGTGTTTACTGGATGGGCTGGGGGGACCACTGGATCTAGATTATCCAGCCCGGCAGTTGATCGTAGACTCCCCAATAGAAAAAAAAGATGAAAGGAAGGAGAAAAAATTGCTAGGACCAAGAGATCACAGTAGGGAGCCTAAGTCCTTACCCCTGTCAAGGCAGATTAAAACTGAATACCTATAGCAGAGAGGGGGGTTATATACCAGCTGAGGACGGCCCATGGGTGTAGGCAGGTGTTTTTTGTTCTGCCTAGTCCTACTACTGGAGAAGGTAATATAACCCAGTAGGTATGATTTATGGAGCGCTGTGTCTGTCGATGAATGAAAGAGAAATTCACTGCTATAAGCAAGCGTAATGTGTACAGCATTTTCTTTTTTTTTTTTTTTTTTGATCAATTCCCCAAAGTAGTACAATGTTACTATGTTAACATTATATTGCTCTGGTCCCAGTGTAAAAAAAAAAATTTAAACATAAAAAAGGGGAAAAAAATATATTTTTTTTGTACTGTTGCCAGTCGGTTTCCTTGATCACTGCCACGCCAGTTATATGATGACGCTGTACTGCATTGGTTACCGTATGTAAAAAAAAAAAAAAAAAATTGTGAATTATTTATTTTTTCATATTTTGTATATTTCTTCATTCTCCTAAAAATTAAGACAATTACAACTTCAAAAAACCTGCTATGCTTCTTACTAAATACCTTGCCCTGTCTGCTTTCCAAAAAGGGGTCATCTGGGTGGTATTTGTACTGTTCTGACATTTTTGGGCCTCAAGAAAGGAGATGGGCCTTCAGTACCTTGATATTGATCAATTTTCTGATATATACCATAGTTTCCTACAGACTAAATAAAATACACTGATTTTGGGTTATTTTCACCAAAGAAATGTAGCAGAATGCATTTTGGCCTAAATCTATGAAGAACAATTATTTATTTGCAAAATTGTATAACAAGAAAAAAGTGTCTTTCCTCAAAATTTCAGTCTTTTATTCGATTATTTAGCAAAAAAATTAAAACCCCAGTGGTGATTAAATACCACTAAAAGAAAGCACTAATTGTGTTAACAAAATTATAAAAATGTTGTTTGGGTACAGTGTTGCATGACCACCGCGCATATGTCATTCAAATTGCGACAGCCTGAAAGTTGAAAATTGGCCTGGGCAAGATGGGGGTAAAAGTGGCCATTATTGAAATGGTTAAAAATGTCCACTCCTTCCTCCTGCTTCCTATGCTGTCTAACCTGTGCTGGTCCATTTATGTTTTCCCCTGCATCAGTGAATGGCAGCTGCAGGGGAGAGGAAGGAGTGCTTGTCCACAGCTGGGAATTCTAGGATGTGACGTTACTCTTAGACTCCCATGTCCAAGCTGTTGGCACTCCCTCCTCTCCCCTGCAGCAGCTGTTGACTGAAACAGGGGAGACGGAGCTGTAGGATCACAAGACTGAACCCGAGTGGGCTGAAAATAACTAAGTACGCACTTTTTTTTTCTCTTTCAAATGTTTTTATTGAATTTTTCAAACATACAAGGAAAGAAATCAAAACATTCAGGGTAAAATAAAATAACTTGCAGGCGTTTCACTTAGGTGTCCTCTCAGATGAGCTTAAAACAGGGTAGTCACATCAGCTACAACAACAACCATCAACAATACGTTGTATATGACCATGAACTATAATTATTGTGATCCCACTTATGCCTATAGACCTCAGTATATGACTAATAGTGCAATCTGTCTGAACTAATATATATATATATATTATACTTTTTTTTGCCATTACTTCCGTATATAGGTATTGTACCACTGAGTCCAGGGATGCCACTCTTGCACCTCTCTTTGATACCTGCCCACGGTGGGTGCCATGAGCAGTTCAAAGGTTTTATGGGTTTGGACTGTAGCTATCACTTCTGACAAAGTAGGTGTACACACCTCCTTCCATTTCCTGGTGATACAGATCTTGGTAGCGAGCAATACATTAATCACAAGTTTGCGAACCTTTGGGGGGATTAGTGCTATCGGAACATGGAGCAAAGCCATGCTAGGGGATGGGGTCATTCGGTGCTCTATAAAATCAGAGATCATTTCAAACACACTCTTCCACAATGCTATAACCGGTGGACACTCCCACAAAATATGTGTTAAAGTACCATGCTCCCCACAGCCTCTCCAACACATGGGCGATGATGTAGGTGCAAAGCGCGCAATCACTGTAGGGGTCAGGTACCATCTCAGGGTGACTTTAAGGTATAGTTCCCTTAGGGATGCACTCAGAGTGGCTTTGTTACTCATCACTATGGCTTTTGTCCATTGGGATGTGGAATAGGTAGCCCCTAGGTCTTGTTCCCACTTTAATAAGGGGGGAGTCTTAACGAAAACCCCTTTTTCATCTAGTGCAGAGTATATCAGGGATATGCCTTTAGCAGACTGTAAAGGTAGAGACAGGTATTGCCATACACTGGCAGGAACTTTGGACTTTAGTTGTGGGTTATGATGTATGCAAGAGATAATTTGGTTGTATCGGTACCATTCGCCACCACCCAAGCGCCATTTGGCTGCTATCGTCTGGACCGGTAGCACGGATTCCGCTTGGTAAAGGTCCTGTATACAGATAGGGGGAGATCGCCGCCAAGCTGTGAGGCCCATGTCGGGTACTATCGAGTCAGACCCGTCACTGGAAATGGGATCGTTACCAAAGGCGTGTTCTTCCATTTGGTGTGTGTAAGGTGCAGCCATGCCGTCACCGATGCCCGGATCGTTGGTGATACATAACGTGGGAGGTGATCCCCTCGTCTCCTACTGCATACCCAGGTGAACAGATCGTGTTCCGGAGTTACTGCCCGTTCCATCAGGCCCCAGAGAGTATCCGGGACCGGCTGGAACCACGCTCGCATTTGCGATACAATTGTGGCTAGGTAGTAGTCCATCAGGTTCGGCATGGATGCACCCCCCACTGTTTTAGACTTCATAAGGATACTCTTCGCACATCTAGGGCGTTTGCCTTGCCACAGGTAAGTGGATACCATGCTTTGGAGGGAGTTTATAAATGATTTGGGAACCGGGATCGGTAGCGATCTGAACACGTATAAGATCTTGGGTAGGGTGCACATCTTGAAGGCTGCTAGCCTCCCTGACCATGTAAGTTCAGATTTGGCGAGGGATTGGAGTTCTTTGGCCAGTTGGGATTTTAGTCGGATGTAATTAGCTTGGAATAGGTTGCTGGTAGTGTTAGTAAGTTTAATTCCCAGGTAGGTTATGCCCGAGTCCGACCACTTATATGGGAAAGATCTGGTGAGGAGATTTCTCGTAGTGCCATCGACCCCCAGATCTAGGATGCATGATTTGGCATCGTTCACCTTATAAAGGGATATAGATCCGAAATCGGTCAATATTTGTCTTATACGTGGCAGGGACGTTGCAGGATTCGAGACCATGAGAATAACATTGTCCGCGAATAAGCGAATACGATGCTCCAGGGAATTTGTCGATGCCGGTAATGTTAGGATCAGTCCTTATTTTCTGAGCCAGGGGTTCTATCGCCATATTAAAGACGAGAGGGGACAGTGGGCAGCCCTGTCTCGTCCCATTCGTAATCACAAACGGAGACGAGAGAGTGCCGTCCACCAACACCTGTGCCGAGGGGCCGGCATATAAAGCCATTATTGCAGAATGCATTCTGCCCACAATGCCAAAGCGCTTGAGGACCTCCCGCAGGTATCCCCAAAGCACTCTATCAAACGCCTTCTCTGCATCCATAGAAAGGAGCAGAGAAGGCGTTCTGTCAGTGCGAGCCGCATGGATGATATTGATAAGACGTCTAGTTGCGTCTGCTGATTGCCTACCCTTGGTAAAGCCTGCCTGGTCCCTATGAATGAGTTGGGGTAAGTATTTCATGAGTCTAGTGGCCACCGTCTTGGCATAGATTTTTACGTCTGTATTCAGTAACGAAATCGGCCGAAAGTTTTGTGGCGTGTCGGGTTCCTTGCCTGGTTTGGGCAGAGTGATTATGGTTGCCTTAAGCATTTCAGAGGGGAACGAGGACGCCGCCTCATTGAAAACTGAGCATAGGTGTGGTGCTATTACTTCTTTTAGTTGAAGGTAATATTCATTTAGCATGCCATCCGGGCCAGGAGATTTCCCAGATGGCAATGAGGAGATGGTGGACGTTACCTCCTCAACCGTAAATGGTTGATTCAGTAACTCCGTCTGTTGCGGGCTCAGTGTGGGGAGCGCGATAGAGTCAAGAAAGTCGTTGATAAGCTTTGGGGTTGGAGAGGACGTTTGGGTCCCTTGGAGATTGTACAGTGAGTCGTAGTAACTACTGAAGGCGTCTACTATGTCTTTAGGGTCATGTACCTTATTTCCTGTGGTAGGGTGTTTGATAGAATGGATTTTATGTTGTATCCTTTGACCTCTCAGCTTGGCGGCGAGCATCCTACCTGCTTTGTTACTTGTGGCATAAAATTTTAGCTTTTGCTTTTTGGAGATTACGCTCATAAGAATCTAGAAGGTGCGATCTAAGTTCCTGCCTGAGTACCGTTAATTTCTGCTTAAAGGCTATGGATGGGGCTGATTGGTTTTGGGCATCAACCGATGCAATTTCCCTTGTCAGATCATCTATAGCTTTGGAACGCTGCTTATTCGTTTTGTGTTGCAATTGTTTCAATACCCCTCTACTAAAAGCCTTATGGGCATTCCAGAGGACCGCAGACCCCGATACCGACCCCGCATTGTTCTGGAAAAACTGTTACTGCTTGTTTGAGGGCTTCAGCATTTGCCGGGTGCTTGAGCACGTCTGCTCGCGCCCTCCAAGGTTTATCCGAGCGGACCTTAGGGGACACCACAAATGTAACGCTTACAGGGGCATGATCGGACCAGGTTATTGGGGCTATCTCGGAGTCTACGGACCTCCTGGAGGATCTATTTATCAGACAATATAATGTCAATACGAGCATATGAATTGTGAACCGCAGAATGATGCGAATACATCCTATCAGAGGGGTGGTGGCACCTCCATATGTCATATAAGTCATTTTTGTTTATAAAGCCCTGTAGTGACAGCTGAAGCCTAGTAGAGGTAGTTGAAGAGTCCAAAGTTCTGTCCGGGGGTAAATTGTAGTCTCCGCATAGGAGCAGGGGGCCTTTTTGTGCCTTCCTGATAGTGCAAAGTGTACGTTTCAGAAATCTTAGCTGATGGACGTTGGGGGCATACACTGAAGCTATGGACATGGACATGCCATCTATGGTGCAAGTCAATATAAGGTAGCGTCCATTGGGATCTGCGATGGAGGAGCATAGTGTGAAGTCCAGAGTTCTGTGGACGGCTATCATTACCCCCTTCCTCTTCCTGGAACATGAAGCTGTGTATATCAAAGGGTAGTCCCTGTGAGAGCAAGTGGGAGCGTGAGAGTCCAAAAAATGTGTTTCCTGAACGCATACTATCTGTGCATGATGTTTGAGAGCAGTTCGCCAAAGTGAGGCTCGCTTGGCCGGGTGATTCAGACCGTTAGCGTTCAGTGACAGGACTTTAACTGTCATTGGAGACTAAAAGGCCGCATGTGGTGTAGCTACTCACTGTTCGGACGTGACCAAACAATATTAGATGGCATCCACGGGCTCCGGATATTGCATGGAGATGACAGCTGCAGTAGAGTTCCTGGAGGCGCTGCTTAGCGTGAGCAGTCTGGATGAGGTGGTGCGTGACGGTATATGGTAGAAATCTTTCATCTTGGCAGATGGGTAAGTACCTGCATAGAGGGGGAAGACAAAACAAAAACGAAAACAGCAAAAAAGAAAAATGCAGAAGAAAAACATGACCAAACTGCTGGAGCAAGCAGAGAGAGTGGAGATCAGCGGCAACGTAGCCATCTCCCATGGAGGGGTAAACGGTTATTAGCCAATCGGGCTAAGGGGGCTCCAGGCAATCCGCCTATTAAGCCGGCAACCACAATAAAGCATAATGCAACAAGTGTCGCGGTTGGCATAGTGCTCGGTTAGACCATCAAATGTTGTGGGCGCTGCCATGCTGCACTGTGTGCCATTGCTGGGGAATGCGACTTGGGGATTTCTTTGCTCTAGCCGGAGGAGCAGGTTCTGGGATGATGCCCCAGGATTGCAACAACGAGAGACCTCTCTCTAGAGATGTGATGCTGAATGAGGAGCCATTTTTCTCTACCACAATTTTAGAGGGATGCTTCCATTTGTAGGGGAGATTATGGTTCCGAAGAGCCTTTGTAATCGTGGACAGCTGCCGTCTCATATCTAAGGTGTGTTTGGATAGATCCGCAAAAAGTTGGACATTGGCGTACGGTTCAGGGAGGTGGCCCAACACCCTTGATTTTTGTAGGAGAGCTTCTTTGATGTGGTAAAAGTGTACACGCAGTAAGGTGTCACGAGGAATATGTTGAGGCAGAAAGGGAGGTTTTGGAACCCTGTGAATGCGATCTATGGTTAGATCCAAAGGGGACGCTTCAGGCAGGAGGGCTGTGAAAACTTCCAAGGCAAATTTGTGTAGCTCTGTCGGTGGCACTGATTCAGGAATGCCCCGGATCTTTAAATTGTTCCTTCTGGAGCGATCCTCCAGATCAGCTATTTTAGCTTTAACCCACTGGCTTTCCGATAAGTTTTCCTCATGAGCGTCTACAAGTTCATTTACTGTGGCCACCATGTCAGTCATAGATGATTCAACATTGTGCACTCTTTCTCCTAGGGAGTGGACTTCCGCTGTAAATCTATTTGCCAAAGCCATGATATCAGATTGCAGGGATGTGTGAAAAGTAAACATCATGTCTTTTAGAGCAGTGTCCAGGATCGGCTTTCCCACAGTGGGGAAGTCTGCTATAGGGGATGCCCCTAATTGCACAGGGAGCAGAGAGCGTGCAGTGCGGCCTAGTAGCGAGGCCTGGGCCTGGGAATCAAGTCTGATCTTGGATTTGACCGGGCTGGAGCATGTCGGGCTGGAGGGTTCAGGGGTGCAGGGGGACACAGTACCTGCTCGCTGTAGGTCGCCGGACTGCTGTTCGTCCGGTAAATCGGAGTAGTGTACCCTCTGCCTCTCCGGAGCGGCAAGGCCCGAGCCGCCGGCGCCATCTTGTCGACCGCTCCGGGATGGCGGCGGGAAGAAGGCTGTGAGTTTCTGCGGCCCCTTCACTCCTTTTCGTTTCCCCGTCATGTCGATCGGTGCAGGAGTGTTCCTGGGTTGCAGCGGTGTGGATATTGAGGGTGGATGCCTAGCGTAGCTGGTTGGATGTCGCTGGATAGCGGACGCCGGAGCGAGGGATCAGACGTCCATTACGGTCCCGCGCTGGCCACGCCCCCCCAGTACGCACTTTTTTTTTTACACTGATCAGACAGCATAAGTAGCAGGAGTAAAGAGGGGACATAGTGCAACGCAGAAAATCTACATTAACCACTTCCCATCCAGTGTGTATGTGTAAAAAAAAAAAAAAAAAAAAAAGAAACTATGCTTGGAAGTAAATGCCCAGGTGCTCACCCACAAAGAAATTCATATAAATCTAAATCTGGTTTAGAGGCATTCACGGGTCTTGCAGATGAGGAAGATCAAAAACAGCAGTGTTTTTATGGTCGACGTTTCGATGAAGCTCAGTCCATTCTTCTCAAGTCTTGAGAAAGATGGACTGAGCTTCATCGAAACGTTGACCATAAAAACACTGCTGTTTTTGATATTCCTCATCTGCAAGACCTGTCAATGCCTCCAAACCAGCTTTGGATTTATATATATGCTGCTGCCATGATCCTGGTGTCATTTTTTAGAGCTGGGGATCTGGTTTCAGGTAAAAGTGATCTGAGCAGCTTTACAGCCGCTTGATCACATTTACAGGGCTCAGAACAGGCCCCTCCATCCTGTTGCCATCTGTTGTTGTTCCGGAGCTCTCTAGTTTCATGGGGAGCCAGGACTGATGTAAGCGGGCAGATTGGCTGCCCACAGAGGATGAATGAAGCTAGATGAATGAAGCTAGAAGTGGCAAGGGATTTTGTTCCAGTTTTGGTTCAGTCTTTACCTGGCCTGTACCGGCCTGAGAAGCAGCTGATCAAACCAATCTCAGTTTGATTGGTTAACCACTTCCCGCCCGCCCTATTGCAAAATGACGGCGGGAATGTGGTTGAGTTATCCTGACCGGACGTCATATGACGGCGGCCAGGATAACAAGCTGCTGCGCGCTCCTGAGAGCGCGCACCGCAGCGATCGGGCATGTAATGTGTCCCTCGGACACAGCGCATACCCGATCAGGGTAAACAGCCAATAAAATTGGCTGTTTACCACGTGATCGGCTGTGTCCAATCACAGCCGGTCACAACAATAACAATGGAAAGCTGATAGTACTGATCTAAGCTGTTCTCCTCACACACACCGATCGTGTGAGGAGAATAGCAGAGATCAGTGATCAGTGAGTACATTTACTGTGTAATTGTAGTAAAAAGTGCACTACACAGCCCCCCCCCCCCCCCCCAATAAAGAGGACCTGTCACCAGTGTCACTCACAGCCCATCTGGATCTGTCAGAACATCTGGATCTGTGGATCTGTCATCATATCTGGAACATCTAAAAACCCGCCAGTACCCATCAGTACCACCAGTACCCGCCAGTACCCACCAGTACCCACCAGTACCCGCCAGTACCCGCCAGTACCGCCAATACCGCCAGTACCCACCAGTACCGCCAATACCGTCAATACCCACCAGTACCGCCAATACCCACCAGTACCGCCAATACCCACCAGTACTGTCAGTACCGCCAGGACCCATCAGTACCAATCAGTACCGCCAGTACCAATCAGTACCGCCAGTATGGCCAAAAGGTTTTTCACAGCACAGGAGGCATTTGAAATGATAGCCGAGTCAGGTGATGAGAGCGCCGGGGAGCTCGCATCATCCGATACTGGTTCGGAATATGAGCCAGTGGAGGATAGTGGATCGGACCTTGAATCCGAGGAGGAAACAGTCCGTCCTCCTAAAAGGATAAGGAGAGTAAGCCCAGAACACTTTCCGTTATCTAGCAGCACCAACACCGCCGCAGCTAGACCCCAAGAAGAGGAGCCCAGTACCAGCACTGGAATAACTAGTGCAACCCGAAGAAGCCGGGCCCAAACCCACCTTCCCGATGCCCTGGCAAACCCCGT
This sequence comes from Pelophylax lessonae, assembly GCF_965119305.1. Lineage (NCBI taxonomy): Eukaryota > Metazoa > Chordata > Amphibia > Anura > Ranidae > Pelophylax > Pelophylax lessonae. Next base: position 129,217,495 of record NC_138776.1, read on the forward strand.
ATGGTTGCCTGCCAGCTCAGGAACAGCGATAATCCCCCCTTTCACCGCACAGCCAGGTGTGCAGCCCAACACTTCAAATTTTTCGCTATTGGATTATTTTTATTTGTTTTTTCCCCAAGACTTGCTGGAGTACATTGTGGACCAAACCAACATTTACGCAGGTCAATTTATTGCCTCCAACCCCGATTCTTCCTATGCCCGCCCGTTCAATTGGCGCCGTCTTACAGTGGACGAATTCAAAATATTTTTGGGACTTACACTCAACATGGGGCTTTCTAAGAAGAATGAAGTCCATGCCTATTGGTCCAGCCACCCCATCCACCACATGCCTCTTTTTTCCGCTGTCATGTCAAGATCAAGGTATGACATGATCATGCGCTTCCTCCATTTTAGTGACAATTCACAGTGCCCTCCCCGAGATCATCCCAACCACGACAAATTATATAAATTGCGCCCCCTAATAAATTATTTTTTACAAAAATTTGCTGAAGTGTATGTCCCAGACAAAAACATCTGTGTGGATGAATCCCTGATCCATTATACTGGCCGGCTGCACTTCAAGCAATATATCCCAAATAAGAGAGCCAGGTATGGGGTGAAGATGAACAAATTATGCGAGAGAGCCACTGGGTATGTCTACGCCTTTCGTGTCTATGAAGGCAAAGACTCCCAGCTCCAGCCCCCCGAATGCCCAACATACATCGGAACCAGTGGGAAAATTGTCTGGGACCTGGCATACCCCCTGTTCAAAAAAGGGTACCATCTTTATGTGGATAATTATTACACCAGTCTTCCCCTTTTTCGCCACCTATACCTGGAAAAAACCCTGGCCTGTGGTACTAGCAGAAAAAATCGGAAGGGATTCCCACAACCTCTGGTCCAAAAAAACCTTCAACCGGGGGAAAGCGCATTTATGAGGAATGAGGAAGTGTTGGCCATGAAGTGGAGGGACAAGAAAGATGTCTACATCTTGTCCACCATCCACAATGACACCGTGGTGGAGATTCCCCGAAGACGTGGCCCCATTACAAAGCCTGAATGCGTCCACGAATACAATTTGTTCATGGGGGGGGTGGATTTAAATGACCAGATGCTGCAGCCCTATTTATCAACCAGAAGGTCCCGTTACTGGTACAAAAAAGTTGCATTTTACCTATTTCATTTGGCCATGTACAATTCCTTTGTCTGCCATCAAAAAACACCCGGAAACCCACACCTCCACTACCTCAAGTACATTGAAGAAATCATCACTGCCCTAATATACCAACGAGGACCGGCCCCAGCAAGCATTCGCTCAGATAGTGTGAGTAGACTTCACGAGCAACATTTTCCCTATAGTATTCCCCCCACAGAATCAGGAAGAAGGCGCCAAAAGAGATGTCGTGTGTGCAGCAGTAATGGAATTCGAAGAGACACAAGTTATCATTGTCCCGATTGTCCCTCCCAACCTGGCCTATGCATTGGAGATTGTTTCAAAATCTACCATACAGCCATAAGATTTTAGATCCCCTTAATTTTAAGACTGCCATTTCCCTTTTTGAAATACCCTTCCAGATCACCATGCTACCATGTTTCTACGTTACCAGACCCTGGCCTGTTTACCGACGATGAATTTGCCTGCCGCTTTGAAAACCAAGTTTCTGAAATCCATGTGTACCGACCTCAGCCTGTTTACCAACGATGCCTTTGCCTGCCGATTTAAACCAAATTTCTGACTTCCAAGTGTACCGACCCGGCCTGCTAATCAACCACGCTTTTTGCCTGCCACTTGGACTGATCTTTTGCCCTTCTACTTCAGTAGACAGGGGTCTCACATATATGTGAGGGGCTTCAGAAGAGAGTTAGGAGTATGGAAAAACCGTTTTTGGTTTTCTGTGTTCCCATAACAGGGTCTGGAGTCCGGAGGCTTCAAAGCGATTTGGGTGGGAGAAGCCTCTACCCCTGTCCCCATTCTTTCCTGACAGAGGCCTAAGCGTGATGTTCCTTCCTGCTGCCTGGATCAATATTTTGTGGGGTTGAACATAACGCTGCATATAATGACCCAGGGCTTTATAGACCACATCTCTGCCTGCTACCTGGACCAATGCTTGGCTGTGCTGACACTATCCCTGCTTGCTGCCTGTAATGACTATGGACAGTATCCCTGCTTGCTGCCTGTAATGACTATGCACAGTACTCCTGCCTGCTGCCTGTAATGACTATGGACAGTATTTCTGCCTGCTGCCTGTCCGATTGCTTTTGCTGTCACGGACCACATCCCTGCCTTCTACCTGGATGCTCTCCTCTGTGGACCACTACTACAACCACAGGTAATCATTTATTTACCCTTTGCTCAGCAGAATATATTTTGGGGTGTAATTGGTATGTACATGCTATGTGTTAGAAATATGAAGGGCCTTCAAAAATGTAATAGGTTGTCAGGAAATTAGATGTAAAATGCATGCTCCTAGAACGTCTGAAGGTGTCTACTTGGATGTTGGGTCTCGGTTTATGGCCAGGCGGTGTAAAAGTCCCACACATATGGTATCGCCATACTCAGGAAGAGTGGCAGAATGTATTTTGGGGTGTCATTTTTGCTATGTACATGCTATGTGCTAGAAATATCCTATAAATTGACAACTTTGTGTAAAAAAAATAAGTTTTCTTTTTTTTTCCCACATTTTCCAAAAACTTGTGGAAAAAAATGACATGTTCAAAAGACTCACAATGCCTCATAGAATATACGTTGGAGTGTTTTCTTTCCAAAATGGGGTCATTTTGTGGGCAATTTCATTGTCTTGGTGCTCCAGGGCCTTCAAAAGTGTGATAGGTAGTCAGAACATTATGTGTGTAATTTATGCTCCTAGAATGCCTGGCGGTGCTACTTGGATGTTGAGTTTCGTTATGTGGCCAGGCTGTGTAAAAGTCTCACATATGTGGTATCGCCATACTCAGGAGGAGTGGCAGAATGTATTTTGAGGTGTCATTTTTGCTATGTACATGCTATGTGTTGGAAATATCTTATAATTGGACAACTTTGTGTAAAAAAAATGCGTTTTCATTTTTTTTCCACATTTTCCGAAAGATTCGGGAAAAAAATGACATGTTCAAAAGACTCATTATGCCTCATAGATTATACGTTGGGGTGTTTGCTTTCCAAAATGGGGTCATTTAGTGGTCTTTTTCAATGTGCTGGTGCTCCAGGGCCTTCAAAAGTGTAATAGGTGGTTGAGAAATGAAAAGTGTATTTTATGCTCCGAGAACGCCTGGAGGTGCTACTTCAATGTTGGACTTCTGTATGTGGCCTGACTGTAAAAAAGTCTCACACATGTGGTATCGCCATACTCAGGAGGAGTGGCAGAATGTATTTTGAGGTGTCATTTTTGCTATGTACATGCTATGTGTTGGAAATATCTTATAAATGGACAACTTTGTGAAAAAAAAATGCATTTTCATTTTTTTTCCACATTTTCCGAAAGATTCTGGAAAAAAATGACATGTTCAAAAGACTCATTATGCCTCATAGATTATACGTTGGGGTGTTTGCTTTCCAAAATGGGGTCATTTAGTGGGCTTTTTCAATGTGCTGGTGCTCCAGGGCCTTCAAAAGTGTTATAGGTGGTTGAGAAATGAAAAGTGTATTTTATGCTCCGAGAACGCCTGGAGGTGCTACTTCAATGTTGGACTTCTGTATGTGGCCTGGCTGTAAAAAAGTCTCACACATGTGGTATCGCCATACTCAGGAGGAGTGGCAGAATGTATTTTGAGGTGTCATTTTTGCTATGTACATGCTATGTGTTGGAAATATCTTATAAATGGACAACTTTGTGTAAAAAAAATAGGTTTTCATTTTTTTCCCACGTTTTCCAAAAACTGGTGGAAAAAAATGACATGTTCAAAAGACTCACAATGCCTCATAGAATATAAGTTGGAGTGTTTTCTTTCCAAAATGGGGTCATTTTGTGGGCAATTCCATTGTCCTGGCCAGTCAGGGCCTTCAAAAGTGTGATATGTAGTCAGAAAGTTATAAGTGTATTTATGCTCCTAGAACGCTTGAAGGAGCTCCCTGGACGTTGGGTCTCTGTATGTGGCCAGGCTGTGTAAAAGTCTCACACATGTGGTATTGCCATACTCAGGAGGAGTGGCAGAATGTATTTTGGGGTGTCATTTTTGCTGTGTACATGCTAGGTATTAGAAATAGTTTATAAATTGACAACTTTGTGGGAAAAAAAAGAAAAAACAATTTTTTTCTTCATTTTCCCAAGAATTGTGGGAAAAAATTAAAACTTAAAAAAACTCACCATGCCTCTTACTAAATACGTTGGACTGTCTACTTTCCAAAAAGGGGTCATTTGGGGGGTATTTGTACTGTTCTGACATTTTAGGGCCTCAAGAAAGGAGATAGGCCGTTAGTACATCAGGTGTGATCAATTTTCAGGAATTGGTACCATAGCTTCTAGACTCAATAACTTTCACACAGACTAAATAATATACACTAATATGGGTTATTTTTACTAGAGATAAGTAGCAGTATACATTTTGGCCAAAATGTATGAAGAAAAATTAATTTTTTGCAAAATTTTTTAATGGAAACTAAAAAAAAGTGTTTTTTTTGCAAAATTTTTGCTCTTTTTCTGCTTATATCACAAAAATTAAAAAACCCAGTTGTGATCAAATACCACCAAAAGAAAGCTCTATTTGTGTGAAAAAAATGATAAAAATTTTGTTTGGTTACAGTGTAGCATGACTGAGCAATTGTCATTCAAAGTGTGAGAACGCTGAAAGCTGAAAATTGGTCTGGGCGGGAAGGTGTTTAACTGCCCTGTATTAAAGTGGTTAAACATGTTTGCAAAAATGCAGCTTTAGGCGTGTTTTTGACACTGGTTTTTCAGAAGAACCCAGTGTGCATAAAGCCTAAAAGCTCAGGTGTGAGGGAAGACTGTGCAGCTGCTATGTCAGCAGCCTGTCATTGATTTTTATCAGCCTCCTTCTTGCATCTACACAGAACATCAGTCACTCTCAAGCATATAAACACATGTGAAGATGCCTCTGCACCCATGTAGCCTACTGATGCTGTCAGCCTCTCCAAGTCAATTTTCCATATTGTTCAGCAAGTTTACAATTTGTTAGTCCAGCTGCCTACATTGTGGTCTTTTTGAAGCATGCAAACACAAACTATGGCAAGGATATATTGACTTTGATCTCAAAGACATCTAGTGGGCGAGTCAGCCCACCAGTGTCCAGCCAAAACCTAAATGCCCGCTCTATATTCAGTAACTCTTTAAAGTTTTTTTTATCAATTTAGGCCAATATGTAGTCTGCCACATATTTTTGGTAAAAAAAAATCCTAATAAATGTGTATTGATTGGTTTGCATAAAAGTTATCGCGTCTACAAACTAGGGGAAAGATTTATGTCATTTCTATTTATTAATTTTTTTTTACTAGTAATGACGACGGTCAGCATAGTAAAACTATGGTGGCTGGTCGGTAAGTGGTTAAGCTTTGACATAAAAAAAAAAAAAAGCTGAAAGCTGATTCTATGCAGAGCAGATCCACCATTTTTTAATATAGTTAGCTTTTCCAAGGGACACGTATACATTCCCAGCTCCCTCTTTATCCTTAGTGGTAGCTTTTATTTGATTTAATCTGCTTTGTATTGTCTGCACATAGATCATTTTGTTTTTTGTTTTTTTTTCATGTAGAACATTATTATTTCAAGTGGTGCAGAAAGGGTAAGTTCTTTCCTCCTCCTTTTTGTCTCAATTCCCAGCGATAGACCTATCTTAAGCAAAAGTAGACAAGGGTTGAAATTACATTTTATATTATTTGGCTGCATTGACCCTGTTTCCCAGTCATGGGGAATATATAAAACATAATATAAGTGATAACCTAGTGATTGTGTATGTAACTGTGCATGTGTACATATACTGAAGATATAGATATTGTAAAATATGAAGAGGCCAAGTTCCTGAAGGCAAAATATGTATGCCTAGCTATGGTATTTCTGTATCCTTCTAAAAACCTTCCCAAAAAGTGAATGCTTTTTTGAGTTTTTCTTTTCTTTTTAAATTGCAGCCGCTTGAACTGAGAGGTCCGTATGATGTTTCCACATTGTATCCTTTTTAAAACTTTGAATGGATTACATTAATAAGGGTTTTGTGCCCAGAAAGTTCCATAAAATGAAAGCGGTATTAGACTCAAATCAAAAATGTAATTATTGCAGATTACCAATCCTTTAACCTCTTTACGACCAGGCAGCCGCTCCTGGGCAAACCGACGTAGCTATACGTCAGTCACGAGCAGGAGGCTCATCAGCGGGGAAGCCGATGCAGCAGGCAGGTGGCTCCGATTGCCGCCTGACACCCACAATCGTTCCCCGCTGAGAGAGAACGGTCAGCTGTTGTAAATACAGCCGACCGTACTTCTCCCTGGAATGACCATAGAGCCGATTTGATCCTTCTATATAGGATCACATGTCTCTATGGTCATTTCAGAAGCCACGCCCCCCTCAGTTAGAAACACTTCCCTAGGCTCACATTTAACCCATTGATCACCCATAGAGTTAACCCCTTCCCTGTCAATGGGACTATTACGGTAACACTGCATATTTTTAGCATTGATTACTGTAAAAATGTCACTGGTATCCCCAAAAGTGTCAAAAATGTCAGTTAGGGGTCCGATCTGTCTGCCGCAATGTCGCAAAAAATCGCAGATCCCTGCCATTACTAGTAAAAAAAAAAAAACAATAAAAATGACATAAATCTTTCCCTTAGTTAGTGGACGCAATAACTTGCGCATACCAATCAAAATACTATTATTGCGATTATTTATTTATTTTTTATACCATCAATATGTAGCAGAAAATAAATTGGCCTAAAATTTTAAATTTTGATTTTGATTTTTTTTTTTTTTGGGAATGTTATATAGCAGAATGTGAAAAATATATATAATTTTTTTGTCGCTCTTTTTTTCTTTATAGCGCCAAAAATAAAAATCGCAGAGGTGATCAAATACCACCAAAAGAAAGCTCTAAAAGGAAAAGGACATCAATTTTATTTAGGTACAGCGTCGCACGACCGCGCAATTGTCCGTTAAAGTAACGCAGTGCCGAATTGCAAAATATGGCCTGGTCATTAAGGGGGCAAATCCTTTCGGTCTTAAAGTGGTTAAATGTGGTGGCTGCATTTGTGTTCTCTTTTTTTTTTTTTTTTTAAACCCTCTGTTTTCACCTGGTGATTTGGCCAGTAACACACCACCTGTATTAGAGCGCCCCCACTTTTGATGGAGAGGCAACAGAGACACTTGCGGACCGCAGCATTGTCAGTCTGGGGGGAGAGGAGTGTAATGGGCCTTACACACTATAAGATTTTCTGAAGACTTTTTCCTTTAGATTTACCAAAACCATATAATATGAGGTCAAACCTAAACACTTTCAATTTGTATGCAATCTGGCAGGCCCTTTCACTACATAGAAAAGGTAAATCTGAAGGAAAAAGTCTTCAGAAAATCTTATAGTATGTATGGCCCTTTTAGATGTACTACCAGATTTAGATACTCTAAAAAAATTGAAGCTGAACTCCAGCTTCTACTTTATAAGCAGTGACCGTAACAGTTTTTTTTTTTTCCTTTTTTGGGATAACTGTTTTACATAAATGCAACTGCTCATTGTAAGCACCCCTGTCAAAGATTTGCATCAATGCTCTAACTGCTACATCTGCAACAGACTTGCTGGCAGGATCACCACATGAAAATATAAGAAAGGGAACCTAAAAAAATAAGAAAATTAATGCAGCTATAACATATAAGGATTGATGAGCTGCAATATGATTGTTTGCTTTTCGGTTTAATACTGCGTTAATCAATCTTGGAAGTATACATCTGCTCTAGCCTGAAGTTAAACCACATAGTTTTAATGAAGCCACCATGACTGTGTGATTCTCTGACTAGTGATTAGATCTGCATTATCAATGTGCAAGTATGCTTAAAAGTTAAAAACGGGGGGATGTGGGGCTTTATATGAGGCACATGATGCCGCGTACCTCCTTTGCTAATCATATGAAAAAGAGGGGGGTGCAAGTATGACTGTTTCCCATATGTAATGATATAGGAAGTTGTTTTTTTTGGAGATTTAGAATATTTGCTCATATATACCTGTGATTTCTATCAAATTACATTAAAACATGATACTAGAACGACAGGTATATCTCATTCTGTGTTAGAAATACTAAACATATTATCAGAGGTTTACTGTTTGGGTTATCTGAAGGACCTGCAAAGGCTGCCCTGTCTATCAATTGCCGATCTGCACTGCTGCATGGCGGTAAGTCTCTCTATACTTATTAAGAGGATCTCTTTCATCAAAGGTAAGGGTGGTTTTTTTTTTTTTTTTTTCACACAAGCAAATTTATTAGCACATTCACTATACAAAATGCCAATGAATGGCAGTATTGAATTGTTACGCATTAGTGCTGTAAAGCCTAATACAAAATGAGAGAAGAATAGTAGAATCGTTTTTACAGAGATTTTTAAGTTGAAATCTGCTTAATATTTTTGAAGTAAAATATTCCTAGATTTAACCTGATTTAGTCTTTCATGAATACTTGGCAAAGCGAGGTGTGTAGCTTTCAAACATCCTTAGGAGACTGTACCATCGTTAACCAGGTTTGAAAAGCCATATCCTTCCTCTTCTTTGCATCCTGTAAAAGCATATAGCTATAATAACAAATGATCTTTTTTCTAAGGCCTAAATTCATTGTAACACCATCATTTTGGAAATTCAGATACAATTATTGGTCTAGGATAAATTGGAAATTCAGATACAATGGTACAATGGTCTAGGATTTGGCAGTCTATGACATGCACATGTTGGACTTGTCTAAAGAGATGGCTTGGAACGAGTACAGTACTTGAATTTGAACGTACGAGAGCTATTTATAAATGGCTGTCCAAGTAACTATAGTCCCACATGATTCTCAACAACCCCCCCCCCCGCTAGAACATTAATCCGCGCCATTGGCTCCCGCTTCTGTCAATCGCAGCCAATGCACAAAGGAGGGAGCGGGGGGCAAGCCACGCTGTGTGTGAACGGATGCAAAACCACTGCACACAGCAGGTATGACATTTGTTTTTTTACAAACAAAAACAATCTGCCTTTAATTCCACTTTAAATTAAAACGTCAGGCTCCCTGCAAAAACAGCTTATTGGATTTGGAATAGAAAAAAATGTGGTTCAGTGGTTTAGTACCTTCTCAAAGCCAGGACAAAGATTGCAGTTTAGCTGCTCCAAAACGAAGAACATTAGGGTTGATCTGTGGGAATGCATTACAAGCAGGAACACAGAATCTGCTTGGGATGTAGCTGCGATTTTATGGACTTTTCCAGCAGTCCTTGCAGCTAACCTGCAAATACACTATATTGTCAAAGGTTTTGGGATGACTAATGGCATCCCATTCTTAGTCTCTAGGGTTTAATATTGAGTTGGCCCACCCTTTGCAGCTCTAACCGCTTCTACTCGTCTGGGAAGGCTGTCCACAAGGTTTAGGAGTGTGTCTATGGGAATGTTTGACCATTCTTCCAGAAGCGCATTTTTGAGCTCAGGGACTGATGTTGGACTAGAAGGCCTGGCTTGCAGCCTCTGCTCTAATTCATCCCAAAGGTGTTCTATCGGTTGTTTAGGCCAGTCAAGTTCCTCCACCCCAGCGGAGAGCCAGGCCTTTTTGTCCAACATCAGTGCCTAACCTTATAAATACACTTGTAGAAGAATGGTCAAACATTCTCATAGACACACTCCTAAACCTTGTGGACAGCCTTCCCAGAAGAGTTCAAGCTGTTATAGCTGCAAAGGGTGAGCCAACTCAATATTGCACCCTACAGACTAAGACTGGGATGGCATTCAAGGTAATGTGTGTGTAAAGGCGGGCGTCCCAATACTTTTGACAATATAGTGAAAGTGTGCATGGGTGTTCTGTTTGTGTCAATTGTTGGGAATGTGTTTTGATGTTCAAATGATCAGACTTATGGGCAAGAATTAACATGACGGAAAATGGGTGGTTCCAGCTTTTTCACTCAAAGACAAATGCAGCATTTTATCTAGGCTAAAAGGCATCAAAATGCCCTCATGCTCTGTGTGTGGACTCCGAGAGAGAGAGTGGTGTCTGAACCAGTGAACAGAAGGTAAGAATATTGACAGCTAGATTTATATAGCTATCGTTACTGTAGATCAGTGTTGGAGTGTATATTCGATATTTGGCAGGTAGACTGTGGCTCATTAGGCCCCTTTCACACACGGAGTCCGTCAGTTTTCCTCCGCGGGGGATCGATCCACCGATCCCCCGCTGAGCAGGCGGATGACAGCTGTGTCTCCACGCTGTGTGCGGAGACACAGCTGTCAGGTCCCCATGCATCTCTATGGGGGAATCGGATGGGAACGGACCGTCTGTCCTTTCTCATCCGATCCGCCAGACGGATGGAAAATAGGGTTTCCATCCATCCAGTTTTGACGGATCGGATGTCGACGGACATGTCTCCGCTGACATCCGATCCCCCATAGAGATGCATGGGGCGTCCAATCAGTTCCGCCAAAAAAACTGACAGGCGGATCTGAACGGACTTTCCGTGTGAAAGGGACCTTAGGCAGTTTTCTTATTTGCCTGGAATGTACCCTACTACTCGATCATTCGTGTAAAGATCAGACCTCTTTCTTTTTGACTTTATGAAGCAAATGTATGGAGATGTAGACAGATATGTCTGTTTTAAACCTGTAGTAATCGCATAGAACATTTGAATTAGGTCACCAATAGCAAAAGTGGCCCTGTGATGACCCTGTGCTCATATGGTCACACTGGCCAGGTTAAACCTAGTCTTTCTGTTAATCAGAAAGATATAGATTCAGCTGTAGCCTGTAGAGACCATGTCGCAAACAAATGAGATGGAGGGCTTTTATTCAATTATGGTGAATTTTCCACTATTTTCTAGTAATCTGCTGTCCTTAATTTTCATAAAGATGTTCCAACCTGGTAGGCACAGTACACAGCTCATTTAATTATGTGTTTTTAACTGCAGAGACCAGGAAGACTGCTTTTGGCATTACATACACCATGAAGAAACCTCAAGTTGTAGAAGATGAAGGATCAGCAGAAGAGCCAGTTTCCAAAAAAGCTAAAAAGGAATAACATTTTTTAGTGGGTAGTTTCCACTGTGTTAAAGACTAAGTTCACCTTGTTTAGGGGGTAACCTTTAACATGCTCCTAGTGACCCACCTCCTGCTGCCAGTGCTTTGTGACTAGGGCTGGGGGATCTTCGCCCCACCCCCCACCCCCCCACTCTGCTCCCGCTTTCATTATTGAAAAACCGCGCAGCCATGCGGGACTCCGCCCATCCGGCCATGTCCTTCATTCACAGTTTCCTGGTAATGAGTTAAGCCCCATACACACGCGTCGAAAATTGGCAGGGAATTTTCGGCCAACGTCCGATCTGCCGATTTTCGGCTTATTAGTATGATGCTTCCGACAACCGACTCCAGATTTTTTTCGGCCGAAAAGTCGGTGTGCAGGCTATAAAATTTTTCTTGGCCGTCCAAACACGGCCGATTTTCGTGCAGTCAGTACAGATTTCGATAGGGAAAAATCTGATGAGCAAGTCTGGGCATGCTCAGAGAAGAAAGAACACAAAGAAAGCAACCCAACACATGACATCACTTCTGAAGTAGAGTTTTGTTGGGTGAGAAAATTTGTGTGCAGTCTAGGCACATTCCAACCAACAAAACGTCCGACTTTTGTCCAGAGTGGTGATCGGTCGGCCGATAATCGTTGCGTGTTTACGGGGCTTTAGACTAGACTCTGCCCATTACGGGTGCAATGCCTTAAAGGCTGCAATGTAAAACAATAATAAGTGCACATTTTTTTTTTTACAAAGGGTGAAATTAGACCTTAAACTTTTTCAATTTTTTTTTTTCTTTTTTGGAACGTATATTTTCTGACAGATACAAAGTCTAATTGTTTAAAGAAAGACAGCTGAGAAGTTCAGAATAGTTTAACAAGTTTATTGTTGAACATTTGTACAGAATAGATCTTTTTTTTTTTCCTCTGAAACCATAAAACAATAATGGAATATTTGATATTTGTATTATTTTTGTTGTAATCTCAAATATTAAATCATTTTTTTAAAAAAATCCAGTTTGTCCCTTGGTGTATTTTTGTGGTTTCTCTCTTTCCAAAACCCAAGATAGATTATTCAGGAGCTCTGGAAATAAGTTATAATGCAGATCTTATTTCTGTATAGTTCTCAGTGTCCTGTTTAAGTGCACAGAACTCCTCAGTGAAATCATAGATCCTACTAAGGGTCAGTGACCACTGGGGATATGTGACAAGTACACTTGACGCCACAGTGACACAAAATTAGTTTTTGCTTCATTGTTTAGTAGTAATTCATCTTTTAAAATGCAGGAGAGCAGAGATTGTTGCAAGATAACTTCCACCAGGTGGTGATCTAGCACCACTGCTCATCCAGGAATTAAATCTTTCTCATGTTACATAACAGCTTATACATGTCTGCTTCACTAGCATATGATCTCAGTCATGTAGACTCTTGTCTCAGCTTCGCAGCCTTGCACAGTGCAATGCAAACGGGACAGTGTGCCCACACATTATATCATTACAGTAGGACTGTGATACGAGCAGAGTTAATTCATGAGATACAGTCTACATTAAGAATAAATAGGTTATGCAATATTACAAAGGATGGTCAGCATTTGTACCCTTGTTCCATTCCATGTCATTATATTGGTACATTATATAAAGATGTGCAGCATTTTTTTTTCTTCTTCATAATGTACTCAATAGAAAATGTACAGAAAATACAATACAAATGTATAAAAGAACAATCTATAGTACAACTTTCCCTTTTCTATTGCATTTCTGTCTCTTTCCTTCTAGTGTCTTACCCATTCTCTCATCCTTCTCGGTAAAAGCTCAAAAACCTGAAGTCTCTGGAGGATCTTGGAAACCTCACATAATGAGAAGATCCTACATACAGGACATCTGGTTCAAGCAATCCTAATCATAAAGTAGCTTGCTGTCCATTCTACATCTGTGAACTAGAGCCACAGGAAATCCACCAACAGCTGCAGCCTCTGTTCTGTCACTTGTCAACATGCTAGTCCTCTTGTATTCCTTCAAATTTCATTACTGAAATAGAAAACTAAGCCAAAGACGAGATCATTCTGACAAGGCAACAAACTTTTCTGGGGCTGTGGCTGCCAGGTTCTCCTGGGGTGCTTCTAACTTTCAGGGGAGACACAATTTAATGGTTTCCCAAATTTAGAGAACACGTTCCGGCTCTAGGGAGATGTCTACCCTTCTTGCAAGTTACTTGTAGGGGGACTCTTAAAGAGCATGCTAATTCTTTAGCTTTTTTCAGTGTAGTTCAAAATTGATTTTTGTGCAGAGCCGTAGCAACTTTTATTCGGGCTTATTTATAAAAGGAAGGTCAAAGGAAAAATAGAGCTATTGTTTGCAGTAGTAAAACTCCAAAGTCAATGTGGCGTTTTTCTTTTGGGACCCTAAAGATTAACTTGGAACCCATGCTCCACACCCTTTAGACACAGCAACCAGTAAAGGATTAGCTTTCCTTATGCTAAATTGCCATAAAGATAAAATGGAATCTGGTTGTTGTAGGTTTTGCCTACGTTTCCTTTGGAAGTTATTTTATAAATGATGCCCATTGCTTTAACAGAAACGCCTAGTGTTCAGGCTGAAGCTCCAACCTAACCTAATAGGCAAGTTCAAATCCGAACACGGTAATGTTTCTGTTCTGGCACTGCAGATAAAACCCCCATGCATCCCTAACATTCTAGTTCTCTCCATTCTCTAGTTTAGTAGCTTTGCTAGGTAAAGGGCCTGTCCTCACTATTTATTAACAAGCAGGATAGCCCACACCACTGCCAAAGCCTGGTACTTCCAAACATACAGCCAAGAGTCTTCTCTCTGGCTTTGTCCATTGTATTTCTTGTCATGTTGGTCACAACACAACTGCTAATGCCCAGCGTGTGTTGCTCTTCTACTTACATTCAACAAGATTAAAATACAAGTATTTGTGTTCTTCATATAACTTATCAACAGTAATAACGTTGGGGCAGCTTATCTGCCACATTTATTCAACATAAATATTTCTTTCCTATGGAATTAATATAAAGCACATAACATAAATGCCTTTGCAGTAACAATCAATAAATAAATAAATACAATTAAAAAATTCAAAGTGCAAGAAATTTTAAAAAATCTGGAATCGTCCTATCAAAGCTTCTTGAAGCAAAAAAAAAAAAAAAATGTGCCATAGCTAATGCCTCTTTAAACCGTTTTTATGTCAGAAATTTTGTATGTGAGAGCTCTTGTATGACTTTTCCTGAAGCCCACCGAATATCTCTTTGGCGCCGTTTTGCCACTGGAGGACAAGTTCCATTGGTGTCTTTCCCGCCTGTTAGGACAATTTAAAAGGAAAATAATCAGACACAGATGTCTAAATTACTTGCAATATTTCGGCTAATATGTACGCTGCTACGTGTTTTTGGTAAAAAAAAAAAAATTAATTAAGCGTATATTGATTGGTTTGCGCAAAAGTTAGTGTATACAAACTATGAAATATATATTGGATTATTTTTTTCTTTATTTACTAGTAATGCGGCGAACAGCGACTTATAGCGGGACTGCGATATTGCAGTGGACATCCGGACAATGACACTTTTTGGGAACCAGTGACACTTAATACAGAGATCAGTGCTAAAAATATGCACGGTCACTGTACTAATGACACTGACTGGGAAGGGATAAAATATTTATCTAACCAGTGTTTTGGTGTACTGTGTTAGATGCTTTTACTAGGGGAAGTAATGGCCACCTTGCCGCCATTTATCTATGTTATACGGTCGACAAGCGATTAAAGACCTCCATTAAGTACTATTTTTTTATATGGATTTGCAGCATCAAATTGTAATCCTAAAAATATACAACTCTATCTGTTAAAATAACCTGCTTATTGTCTTTATTTTAGATTCTGTATGTGGTCACAGTATTTTTCAAGCATTCTAAAAGTCCAGCACCCTTGAGGCAGGAAATGTGTTTCCTTTTTTTGTCTGCATAAGTTATGTTTCCAGTCAGCATGATTTAGTGGGTATGGACACAGACACTTTGTAAAAGATGTATGATGTAACCCATTCTTGACAGTTCAAAAGTTTGCTGTCTTTTGTGACACAAATTGCAAATTCAAAAGACTTGCCATGCCTCTTACTAAATATCTCAGACTCTCTACTTTCCAAAAAGGGGTCATTTGGGGATATTTGTACTGTCCTGTCGATTTTAAGGGCCTCAGGAAATGAGAAAGGCAGTCAGTACATCAGGATTGATCAATTTTCAAATATACACTGCTAAAAAAAAATAAACATTTAAAGGAATACTTTTTAATCAGAGTATAGCATCAAGTCAATTCAACTCTGAGATATTATCTGGTCAGTTAAGTAGCAGAGGGGGTTGTTAAACAGTTTCAGTTGTTTTGGTGGTAATAAAATTAACAGGTGCACTAGATGGGCAACAATTAATCCTCCAAAATAGGAATGATTTTACAGGTGGGGGCCATTGACCTTTTTTTGGCTTCCTGTCCTGGCATCCTGTGCTTTTTAGAGATGAGAGCAGGTTCACCCTGAGCACATGTGACAGACATAAAAGGGTCTGGGGAAGCCATGGAGAATGTTATGCTGCCTGTAACATCGTTCAGCATGACTGGTATGGTGGTGGGTCAGTGATGGTCTGGGGAGGCATATCCATGGAGGGACGCACAGACCTCTACAGGCTAGACAATGGCACCCTGACTTTCTTTAGGTATCGGAATGAAATCCTTGGACCCATTGTCAGAACCCTACGCTGGTGTAGTGGGTCCTGGGTTCCTCCTGGTGCATGACAATGCCTGTCTTCATGTGTCGAGAGTATGCAGCCAGTTCCTGGAGGATGAAAGAATTGATACCATTGAATGGCCCCCACGTTTACCTGACCTAAATCCAATAGAACACCTCTGGGACATTGTTTCGGTCCAACTGACGCCACCAGGTTGCTCCTCAATCTGTTCAGGAACTCAGTGATGCCCTGGTCCAGATCTGGGAGGAAATGCCCAGAACACCATCCGTCGTCTCATTATGAGCATGCCGATGTTGTCAGGCATGCATTCAAGCACGTGGGGGCCATGCAAACTACTGAGTACCATTTTGAGTTGCTGCAATAAATTTCAGTAAAATGGACTAGCCTGCTGCATAATTTTTTCACTTTGATTTTCGGGGTGTCTTTGAGTTCAGCCCTCTGTAGGTTGCTAATTTTCATTTCCATCAAATGATGTGGCATCCTTTCGTTCCTAACGCATTACCCAGTCCATATCAGTATAGATATCCAGCATGATATTTTTCCCCATTGATGTCTGATGTGTTTTCAAAGTGTTCCTTTAATTTTTTGAGCAGTGTATATATAACATAGTTTGTAGACCCTATAACCTTCACACAAACCAATTATTATGCAAATATTTATTTATTTATTTTTTTAACCAAAGACGTGACAAAATACATTTTGGTCTAAATTTTTTTAAGAAATATGATTTTAATGGATATGTTTTATAACATAGCAAATATTTTTTTTTTCTCAAAATTTTCGCTTTTATAGCAAAATAAAACCCAGATCAAATACCACCAAAAGAAAGCTCTATTTGTGTGAAAAAAATTATATACATTTTATTTGCGTCCAGTGCTGCATGACGATGCAAGTGCCAGTTAAAGTAGCACAGTGCTGAATAGCAATAAGGGCCTGGTCATGAAGGGAGTAAAACCCTCTGGAGTCAGGTGGTTAAACAGTATTCTTCCATTTATTAGACTTGAAAGGTAAGATTTTAGGTCTTGCATATTTTTGAGTTCCTAAAGTTGGATGTTTTTACAGTCTTCTCTAAGCCCAAGTTCACACTGATGCAATGCGAGAAACGCAGCAAATCCTGTGCATTTCCCGCATTGCATTGAAATTGCACAACGTTCATGCGATCTGCTGCGGGTGTCAAATGTTAAATTAATGACACCCTGAAACAGCTCATAAAATGCAGTGTGATTGCCAGAATCTGATCACATGGGTGTGAACAATCCGATTCAGGTGCGACAAAAAAAAACAATTTTGTAAATCTGAGCCATACAAAATGAATCTTAAATCTCACATGCGTGTCCCGCACCGCAAAGTGTCAACCCAGGCTATAAGTAACAACCTCAATCTCAAGTTTTGTATTTAGTCTAACGTCAAGTTTAATTGATTGCAAAAAAAAAAAGTTTGTCAGGAACTTACGCAATTTTTGATTGAGAAATTGGCCCCATACATAATCAAGAGTCTCATCATTTTGTAACGATTTAGTCTGACTCCATCGTGCATTGGTGTATCTCCTTCCTGTGGATAAAATATGTTCATATTTTTACAAAATTCAAATGCATTAAACTGGTTTTCTGGCATATTTTAAAATGTTTGGCTTTTTTTTTTTTCAAAAGACAGAATGAGTTACAAATTTAGTTATTAGTAGAAAATATATGGTATTTTAGTTTTCATATTGTTGGAATTGATTGCCAAACATTGGAAATCAGTTGTTAACTGTTTAGTAGGCCACAACCTTTCCTTGTAATTTAGGCCTCTTTCACACGGGCGTTCGGTATATCACCTCATCCGTTTGCGGGTGATATACGGACATAATGAATGTCAATGGGATTGTGGATGTCAGCGGATGACCATCCGCTGACATCCGATTTGCATCCTTTCAGCTCTGTTCCATTTTTTTGGAATGGAACAGAACCCTATTTTTCTTCCGTTTAAAAAACGTAAAGGACGCAAAATCGGATGTCAGCGGTGTTATCCGCTGACATCCGCAATCCCATAGACATACATTATGTCCGTATATCATCCGCAAACGGATGGGATGATATGCGGGCATACGGAGCGGATGACACAAGTGTCATCCGTGTCCATTAAAAAAAAAGTGACTGAACGGACGACAAAAACGGAGCGCCCCTGTGAAAGAGGCCTTAGGGGTTTTTTTTAATTCCTTGAAGTTCATCTGTACGGTGTTTTTTATTTTTTTGCTCTCCGTTTTTTTTTTTTTTGTAAATTTCCCATGATAATCCTTCTACATACATGCATATTCAAATATTGGTCGTTACCTGTGTCTGGGGATCTTTTATAAAAAACTACTTATGTAATAGGAACTTCTGTAATTAGTTTAAACATATTTCTCATCTCATTTAGAGAAATGAGAATTCAGAAACATTTGAGTTATACTGGTGGTTGGGATACTGGCAAACAGAAAAATTGTAAGCCAGCCAGTGCCCATATTACTCCTCCTATACCCAGCATGCCCCAATTTTTTGTGCTGTAGGAGCTTGGATGACTTTTCTTCAGATTTGGTAAGAAAATGTCTATTTTAAGGGAAAAAAAAATAGTTATTTTGAAATTGGCGGCAACACTCACTGGGACAGGGTTGTGTTTACCACGCTGTAGCATACCGTCTTCTTTTAGCAACATTCTGTAGAGGTCTAAAAACTGGGGAGACCAGTTGTTGGCGTTTTGGAAGAGATATGTTATCAATTTTTGCCTAATAAAGGATTCTAACTGCATTCTAGATTGTAAGCTCTGAGTAGGGCCCTCTGATTCCTCCTGTATTGAATTGTACTGTAACTGTATTGTCTTCCCCCACATTGTAAAGTGCTGCGCAAACTGTTGGCGCTATATAAATCCTGTATAGTAATAATAACATCCAAGCCTGAGACTTTTTTTTAGAATACAACAGTTATTCTTACCCGGTCTTTGGCATTTAAGTCAGCTTCACATGCAATGAGATGTTCTGCGCACTCATACTTTCCACATCTGACTGCTACGTGGAGAGGAGTACTGAACAGCTAGAGAAACAGAGATGGAGATCATTCACTAAACTGTACATGGGTTTGTGCAGTTGGGTAAAAATAGTTGCATGAGGATATCAGTAGCTCATGAGTTTGCGAATATATAAATAACTGCATATGTAAACCAATAAGATTTCATTTTGCGAGATCTGCTATTTCAACTGTAACACTAACTGAATCTGTCAGAGAACATATTTCCTATTTATATTAGCATATTGTACAGGCTGTTATCTCTAAAATAAAACTTGTTTTCTGTAATAAGGCCTTGTCCACACTACTTGTGAACAATCATCATATTGGATAGGATCTAAGGTAAAATATAAGGTTTTTCAAAATAATTTGAAGCACTTACAGAATAACAGCGAAAGTTCGTTCTTTTTCTATTTTGGTGCCTTTTTTTCCTAAGATTTGAATGGGTGGGTTTGAACCATTGTCAGGATTTTTTACTGTCTGTGTCCCCATACAATTAACCACTTTAAGACCAGGCCTATTTTTGACACTTGGTGTTTACAAGCTAAAATCAGTTTTTTTTTTTGCTAGAAAACTACTTGGAACCCCCAAACATTATACATTTTTTTTTTTAGCAGAGACCCTAGAGAATTGAATGGAGATCGTTGCAATATTTTTTTATCACACTGTATTTGCGCTGCGGTCTTCCAAACGCATTTTTTTTTTGGAAAAAAATTCACTTTTTTAAATTAAATAAAAAACAGTAAAGGTAGCCCAATTTTTTTCCATAATGTGAAAGATAATGTTACGCCGAGTAAATAGATACCCAACATGTCATGCTTCGAAATTGCAAACGCTCGTGGAATGGCGACAAACTTTGCTACTTAAAAATCCCCATTAGCGACACTTTAAAAATGTCTACAGGTTATCAGCTTAGAGTTACAGAGGAGGTCTAGAGCTCAAACTCTTGCTCGAACGATCACGGCGATACCTCACATGTGTGGTTTGAACACCGTTTACATATGTGAGCGGGGCTTCCGTAAGCGTTTGCTTATGCGCACGAGCTAACGGGGACAGGGAGCTTTAATTATTATTTTTTTCCCCCTATTTATTTTATTTATTATTTTTTATTTTTACACAGTTAAAAAATAAAAATGTGATCATTTTTATTCCTATTACAAGGAATGTAATAGAAATAGGCACGATAGGACCTCTTTATTGTGAGATCTGGGGTCATCAAGACCTCAGACCTCACAAGTACACTAAAAAAAAAAAAAAAATGTTTGACCTCACTCCGGTCCTCCAAGACCATAGAGTCGAATAAGGGCCATCTTGCCCTCACTCGACTTCCTGTCTAAGAGGATCTGGGATCGGATAATTTTCCCCGATGCCGGCGGGTCTGGTAAGCGGGGAAAATGACCAGGATGCGGCGGGGGGGGGGCACCTCTTCCGCCGCACCGTAAGTGTGATCCCGCGGCGAATCCGCCACTGGGACCACCCTTACCTGAAAGCCGATCGCCCGCCGTTTTCAAAAATACCGGGGTTATGGCAGCTATATCCTGCCATAACCCCGGTATTTAGCGTCAAAGGACCGACGTAAAATGACGACGGGCGGTCGGTAAGTGGTTCAAATACAACTAAAGATTCCTGTTCAACAGTCTAAACCAGTACCAAATCCAGTTGCTGTGTCATGCACAAACTTACTTTATTTTCTTTGAGTGAGCCAAAGCATCCTTTATTTGTGTCTCCCACACTCCCCCTCCCTGACACTGCAGCTCACAATGTAAAGCCTCATACACACAATCAGATTATCGGACTAATTTTCATCCATTTTTTGTTGCACACTAGTATCATATGGTAAGTGAAGAGGTTACTTTCATACGAAAATTCTCATATGACAGAATTCAACTTCAGAAGTGATGTCATGTGGTGCATTGTTTTGTATGCATTCTTTCGTTTCCGAGCATGAGTAGTCTTGCTCTTATTTTTTTTTTTTTTTTCGGACAAAAACTTTACAATTTAACCACTTACCGACCGCCCGACACAGATATACTGTGGCAGGGTGGCTCGGCAGCACAAAATCACGTAGATCTACGTGATTTTGTGCATGCAGTCTCGGTGGCGCCACCAGAGCCGCGCTCCCGCTGTGATTAAACCACCTGTGGGAGCAGCAGCAGCGATCACCGCCGGCCTCTCGCGATCATCAGAGAAACTGACAGAAGACCTGCCTGCTGATGTAAACAAAGCAGGCGGGTCTTCTGTCACACAGGCAGAGAGAGATCAGGAGTTTTCGGCTAAGCTGAAACCCCAATCTCTCTGTGCCTGTCACAGAGCCCTTTCCCCACACAGTCAGTAAGCACTTTAGGCATACATTACCCCTTTGATCACCCCCAGTGTTAACCCCTTCCCTGCCAGTGTCATTTATACAGTAACAGTGCATATTTAGCACTGATTACTGTATTAATGTCACTAGTCTCCAAAAAGTGTCAAAAATGTCAGGGGTCCGATCTGTCCGCCGCAATGTTGCAGTCTCGCTTAAAATCGCTGATCGCAGCCATTACTAATAAAAAACAAAATAAATAAAAGTCCAAAAATCCTGTAGATTGTAAACGCGATAACTTTTGCGCAAACCAATTAAAATACGCTTTTTGGGATTTTTTTTTTACCAAAAATATGTAGCAGAATACAAATTGGCCTAAACTGATAAAAAATTAATTTTTTTCATTTTTTTTTTTATTGGGAATGTTTTATAGCAGAAAGTAAAAGATATTGTGTTTATTTTTTCAGAATTGTCGCTCTTTTTTTTTGTTTATAGCGCAAAATCTAAAAACCTCAGAGGTGATCAAATACCACCAAAAGAAAGCTCTATTTGTGGGGAAAAAAGAACATCAATTGTATTTGGGTACAGCGTCGCACGACCGTGCAATTTTTCATTAAAGTAATGCAGTGCCGAATTGCAAAAAATGACCTGGTCATTAAAGGGGTAAAACCTTCCGGGGCTGAAGTGGTTAAACAAAAATCTAACGTTGTGTTGATGTACGATACAAATTTTATAGCCTGCACATCCAGTTTTTGTCGTGCGAAAATTCGTAATCGGCTGTCGAAAGCATTATACTAACAATCCTAAAATCGGCAGATCGTTCGTTGGACCAAATTTTACTTCAGATTTACTTATGTGTTCAGGCCTTAAGGGTTTTAATAACTGAGGCAGTGCTATCAGTCCAGAAAGAAATGGTGTGGGCAAGGTGTGTCGGGTGCTGATTGACTAGCTGTAGCCTTATCGGCGATGACAATGCTGATGGCTATGTACCCTGTATCTTCTCATTCCACTGCAGTGCAAGCAGAAACGGTCTGCATGAGAGTGGCAACTGTGTTGTGAATTTAGGAGCAGTGCAGCATTGTTGTTGCACCATCACAGGAAGCTGCATTAGGTGGACTTCACTGACAGGCTCACCAGGTCTGTGGTATTTTTAAAGGGGGGGACTAAGAGAATAGTAAACGCATTTTTTTTATGGGAAGCCATATTCATACATAAAGCTGAACTCCAGGAATTCAGACATTTGTATAAATGTGCAAGAATACTATGATTTTTTTTTTCCTTTACTAAAGCTGGAGAGTGCAAAATCAGGCTCACTTCTGCATAGAAACCAATCGGCTTCCAGGATTTATTGTCAAAGCTTAATTGAACAAGCTGAGTTTAGAAGCTGATCGGCTGCAATGCACAGCTGCACCAGATTCTAAGTACACCAGTCTTAGTAAATCTACCCCTGTGAGGTTAGTCCATCAAGGTGCATGCCACCTCCTAGACTAAAGCTGGATACACACTATACAATTTTCTCTAGATGTATTCCTTTAGATTTACCAAAACCATATAATATGAGGTCAAAACTAAACACTTTCAATTTGTATGCAATCAGGCAGTCCCTTGTACTACATAGTTGAAGGTAAATCCAAAGGAAATCTACCAACACAAGTTGTATAGTGTGTATCCAGCTTTACGCTGGATACACACTATACAATTGTCTTTAGGTTTTTTTCCCTTTAGATTTACCAAAACCTTTAATTATGAGGTCAAACTTAAACACTTTCAATTTGTATGCAATCAGGCACACCCTTGCACTACATAGTTGAAGGTAAATCTAAAGGATATTGAACAACTAAAGTTGTGTATCAAGCTTTATCTTTTTCATTTACATCTGACAGTTTTATGGAGTTACTAGGATAGCTGTCATTCTAGTTTTTTAGAGTCCTTCCTGGGCTTCTAATGCGTCCCTGTGTTTTTAACAAGGAATGGGCTCCCTCCTGGCATGCCTGTCCTTAATTTATCTACTAATATATGTATAATATATGCTCCAAGTTGACTTTAAACGTTTAGGCTACATTCACACCAGCGATTAGGGCCGGTGCAAACAGTAGTGGTAGAAATCCAATTCCTGCCGTCCGCCCCGTTTGCTATGATAGGTCACCAATGGCCGCAGTTACTCACTGCTCTCTGCACAGCCAACAATTACCTGTAGCGATCGCTGCTGGATGCACACAAAGTGATTCTAATACTAATACTTCTGATTCTAATACTTAATTTTGAGTTTGAGGTACATTTCAGCAATGGTGTTCAAGAAGTATAATCTACCTTGTCTCTTGCGTTGATGTTTGCTCCTTTGTTTAGTATATATTTCAGAACTTCAACACTTCCACCTCGACAGGTCCAGTGAATTGCTGTTGATTCAAGCTGTGAACAGAACAAAAATATCCCCTTAACCAATTGGGTCCTGCTACTGAATTCAGACAGGTAAGGGTAGAGAAAACTTGTGATTTTGGTAGGTCTCAGTTGACTACAGAGTAAAAAAAAAGGGGATTATATATCTTATAGTATCTTGTTTGTCAGAGGTTTCTTTAACTACTTTTCACTACATGGAACTATATTTTGTTAGCGTGCCTTTGAGGAGAATCCTTCATCAAGCTTAATTCTTTTTAAGATAAAGGACGTCACTCTTTTACAAACTGCATGGTTATTTCAGGACAGTGAAGCATTTGTGTAGCATCACTGAAAGTAAAATGGCATTGATTGTGACGCTTGTAACAATAGCCACCAGCAAAGAGCTATTTTTTACTCTATTTGTCTTAGTGTCTACTGTTACTATGACAGAAGATGAGGGGGCATTCTGAAAGGAGTTCACTCACTTTGGAGATGTTTTTTTCTAACTTAATGAGGTGTCCTTGGGATAAAAGTAAAAGGAAACTTCCCGCAATGGCACACAAATAACTGGCATAGGTTGTAACCCTTCAGCCCATTTTTAGGCAAAAAATTTAGGAAAATGGTGGCAAGTGCAGATGTAGTCCCTATATTTCCCCAGATAATTACCAGAAAAGCAGAGCAACAACTACTTTTATCCCATTATTTCTATGAATAGTCCCTTTTGTGTGGTGGCTTTAGTTCAAGGTACCATTCAAAATACTTCTATCCCAAACCATGAGCCCTTGTAGCTGACTGTAAGTCTACATAGTAAGAACAGTCATCTTTTATATGCTTCATTGATATTAAGGTATACTATGTATAGAGTGCATTTTTATTAAAAATGTGTTAATTACAATTCAAAATTGCATGTAAATGGTTTTAGTTGTCAAGTTAAGGAAAATTAAATCCTACTTGGTGGATATTTTGCCTGATAAAATTGAATTAATCTTTGATTGGGGCCTTTAATTTTTTTCAGGCTTGTTACTTCCTACTACTTGTATGAATAGTTTATTACCTACATGGAGAATGCTAACCAAGGGAAACCACTTTTATTGCACTTAGCAGGAGGGTGCGAAGGTAGATCGGCATGAGTCTATTATTTTCCCTTGTGGCTTAAGTGCCTTGCAAAATTTGGCAGCCTTTTGTCAACAAAATTATAGTTTTGTAATTTAGCAATATTTTCCAGTGACCTCTCCAGCAACCTTGCTAGCTTCTTTGTTGTGGCTATTTTCATTTTTAATGACTGATGTATTGGAAAAATTCACATACCATGTCGTGGAATTCTAGGTTTGCTCCAGCTTCAATTAACTTCTCAACAATGGCAAGGTGTCCTTCCGAACATGCTCTGTGCAGGGCCGTGCGTCTGTACTGTTAGGAAAGAGAGCCAGGTTTATAAAGAAAGTAGAGTAAACTGTGCTTTTTATGATGGACAGACAGTCTGCCAATGAGGATGTCTCAGGGCTTGATATAGAGCTTAATATTCAGAAGGTTAGTGCAATTTTTAAAATCTTAGGAAAAAATGCTAAAACCAATTTTTAATGAAGCATTCACTGCTCCCTTTTAATTGATGGGTTTTTCTTTTGACATCAGTGCTTGAGGGCCCAGGTACTCCTGTACGTTGCGCTCTCATGTCTGAGAATGGCGTCTCTATTATTGGCACCACTTCTCCCTTGGCATTATTCAGCAAAGGGGCTTCCCAGGTGTATTTATGCAAATCAGACATTTGATCTCTCAATCTTTCCATCTTGTCTTCTATTCATCAGTTGTATATTTACACTAAGAATATTAGTCATAAGGACATTTCCTATTTCTGATGATCTCTCACTATGCTTTCCAGCACCAAAGTTAATAGATTTGCTCCTGCTTGTCATAGTGTCTTGCTCTTTCTGTTGCTGTACAACTTCCTCAAAAAGACCGACTTTTAGTGGTCATAGCAAATTGCCAGGTCTGGGGATTCAGGTGCAGGGATTGCACACCTAGATTCCCTAAATTTTAAGCAAGTTGGAGAGACTGAACTTGACACTACTGTGCACCAACTCTTGAACGTCTCCAGATCTATATTTAAAAAAAAAACTAGGTAAAGGAATAATTAGCAAGATTATCTACTGCAGTGATGGCGAACCTTGGCACCCCAGATGTTTTGGAACTACATTTCCCATGATGCTAATACACACTGCAGTGTGGTTGAGTATCAAGGGAAATGTGGTGCCAAGGTTCGCCATCACTGATCTACTGTCATTTGTTAAAGCCATTTTGCCTCCCTGGGAGGTGCTTAATTAAATACATATTACAGGGACATTGGCAAGCAGTATATTGCTTAAATACAGTAATAGCAGAATGCTGACTGGACATTGCCCAATGCTTCTGAGGAGAAACACTACTTATGCATTTAAAAAGGAAGATTTGATTGCTCATCGGAGCATTTTCTATTCACCAATTTGTGCCATGTTTAAATACTTGTACTTATACCACTGCTTTTACTGATTACGAAGAATTTACTGTAGCCTGCATGCAGTATATCCTATACTTGAACCCCTTGATAGTCTATCAAGATTGAGCCCAATGGGTGATCTTTATTATTCCATCATTCTTCAGAAAGATACAGAAATCTGGTCAGATATTCATATGTGTTGGTGCTTTTCCCTCATCTTAGCATGATATCAGGTTGTACTGAGAGAATTATCTTGTATAAGATTTCTGTGGGGTTTAGGATTCTAATTCTTTGAATTAGGGGTATTCGCTATGTACATAAATAGCAGTACAAAAGGAAAGCGATCCGTTTAAAGACTAATGCTAGCCATACACGTATAGATTTTTGGACGGGAATATTCGTAGAACATTCGTACGAACATTCTTTGAACATTCTTTGAATAGACGAATGTCGTTCGAAAATTGTCTTTTGCTTTTAACATTTAATTTTAAAATGAATGTAATTTCTGAACGATTACCACATACACTGCCCGAAAATTCGTTGATCGAGAAATGTTTTCCCTTCTGCCCCTACGAATTTTCCCGTCGCTGCAGTCGAAAAAGGACATCGATTTAACCCCACTAACGTTTAGAAAATCAAACGAATTTTCTTGAAACGAAAATTTGCGGACGAAAATCTATACGTGTATGGCCAGCATTAGTCTCTTTCACCCAGCGCTTAGGATGAATCAATGTGCACTTGCAAGATTAATATACTAGCTCCAGCTATAAAGTTAAAACCATGTACTCATGCTTCTATTGTCCACATAAAATCAAATATTGAATAAAATTAAAAACAATATTCACATCGCTCTCTTAACCACTTGCCGACCGCCGCACGACTATCTACGTCGGCGGTCAGCCCCTCACAGGCAAAGTGACGTAGGGCTACGTCACTAGCTTGTGAGGGTCTAGGGAGCGAGCGCGCGCCCCCGGAGGCGCGCTCCCGCTCCCGAGTGGTCACGGACCCCCCCGCGCGTGTGACCGGCGGACCCGATCGCCGCCGGCCACTCTGCGATCGGCGGGGGAGAGGGAGAAAGTCAGGCAGCTTGTGTAAACAAGCTGCCTGTCATTCTCCTCGCTGTATGAGAGCTGATCACATGGATCTACTATGTAGATCCGTTGATCACTCTGCATACAGCTGAAGCCCCAGCCAATCACAGTTAGAATCACGCCCCTAGGGACACACACAGCCCCTCCCTCTCAAATAAAGTTAACCCCTTCACTACCAGTGTATTTTTACAGTAACAGTGCATATGTATAGCACTGATTACTGTAGAAATGTCACTGGTAACCCCAAAAGTGTCAGAAATGTCAGTCAAGGGTCCGATCTGTCCGCCGCAATGTCGCAGTACCGCAAAAAAAATCGCAGATCGCCGCCATTACGCGTTAAAAAAAAAACAACAAAAATGACAAAAATATTTCCCTTTGTTAGTAAACGCAATAACTTTTGCGCAAACCAATCAAAATACGCTTTTTGCGATTTTTTTTTACCAAACATAGGTAGCATAAAACAAATTGGCCGAAAATTTTAAAAAATTTTGATTTTTACATTTTTTTTTGGGGGAATTTCATATAAAAAAAAGGGAAAAATATTGCTATTTTTGCAAAATGGACGCTCTTTTTTTGTTTATAGCGCGTGATCAAAAAATCGCACAGGTGATCAAATACCGCCAAAAGAAAGCTCTGTTTGTGGGAAAAAAAGGACGCCAAATTCGTTTAGGTACAGCGTCGCACGACCGCGCAATTCTCCGTTAAAGTCACGCAGTGCCGAATCGCAAAATACCCCCTGGTCGGAATGGGGGTAAAATCTTCCGGGGCTTAAGTGGTTAATGCGCTACTAATGTGAACATTGTTTTTTATTTTATTCAATATTTGATTTAAATGTGGACAATGGAAGCATGAGTATATGTACATAAATACATTTTATTGAAACATAGCTCATAGATCATGGGCATGTGTACAAAGATATAAATAAGTGTTCGGTCAGTGGGTTCATGTACAGGCACCTCAGTCATATTCTTAAACTATGGAGATTGTTTCTATTAGAACAATGATTTATTAAGGTAGATGAGCTTAAGAAATACGTTTTTTAGTGTGTGAGAAGCTGAGATGTTTACTGTAATAGTCTAGCTAC
This sequence comes from Pelophylax lessonae, assembly GCF_965119305.1. Classification (NCBI taxonomy): domain Eukaryota; kingdom Metazoa; phylum Chordata; class Amphibia; order Anura; family Ranidae; genus Pelophylax; species Pelophylax lessonae. The sequence continues at coordinate 129,245,717 of NC_138776.1, forward strand.
CTCCTGTATTTCAGCTATTGCTGAACTGCAACATCCACCATTGATGCTCAGCTTCTTGCTTCCATGCCAAGCATGATGGGAATTTGAGCTAAGTGCCAGTTGGATTTCTCAGCTTTGCCAGCTCCTGCTTTTAAATATTTTTCATTTTAGCATATGCTATAGGTAATCTATAAAGATAAAAAAATATCTTACCTCATCACAGGTATTTGGATCTCCACCATCTGCCAGGAATTTTTCAATGATGGGCATCTTGTTTTCTAGTGCAGCTTTTAAAAATGTTGTTTCTTCCACACGTTCAATCTTAAAATGATAGATTGTGCTTTTTGTGAGTATTACATTTTTCCCACATAATTCATTATTTATTCTGAATATTTAAAACTTACCACTGGCTCTGGTTCTGGTTCTTTGACCACAGGTGCTTTTACTTTTTTGCATCTTTTTCGTTTTCTTAGTTTTATTATAGTTTGCAGATCTTCCAAGTTGTCTAGTTTTGGTCTTTCATCTATTTTCTTTTTGAGGAGCTAAAGACAAATCAAGAAGTTTTACATGATCATCAATTAGCCATTTATTGTAAAATGATTTTACTACGCATATCGTATGATGTCATAGCAATTAGTAGGATAGGAATTAAAGTCTATCTACATCCAAATCTTTTTTTTTTTTTTTTTTCATAAAGTGGGTAAGGGTAAGAACCTTCTGTTGCTATCTCTATGTCCCCACTGTGGATATTCTTTTTCCTCACTCTTTTTCCTAGTGCCCACTATTATCAGGGCTGTAACTGAGGGAAAATCCAAGATCTGGAGTTTTAATCAGAAAAGGAACTATTGCGATTTTTTTTTTTCCAGTGACCGCTGGATTTACCTGTCCTTGGGGAGAGTTCCTGTTCTGTCCACAGACCAGGTGATGAGATATCTCTCAAATGGGATACAGATGGCAAAAGAAAACCTGGCAGGGATTTTAACTATTCTTTAGTCAAATTAATAAACAAAATGTTATGGATTTTAGATGTACTGTACTTTAACATCCAGCATATTTATTTAATGGGGCAAAGAGCAGTCTGCCACAACAACTGATTGTTCATCAAATTTAATTATTCTGTTTAAACTACTGAAATTTTCAATTTTAGGTAGCTACATCGTTTGATTTTGAAATTAATAGACTCCATCTGCCTGTTTTAGATTTGCCTATAATATCTCTATCTTTGTTCACAGTAATCTGTAACATATATAATGTGGTAATTAGTCTTTACATCTTCTGTCTTGTTTTTATTTCATGAGACCGCTTATGTAGTTAAAGTTCATACACATTGTGGTTTGATAAAATGTCAACAACTGCATCCTAAAGGATTAGTGGGGATATCCTCAGCAGATTTGCTTATTAGTGCAGCATGTTCTGTCCTTTTTTTTTTTTTGCTACAGGATGCAATTTTTTGTTACCGTAGGTATTCAAGGTGACATTGTAGCATTCAGACTCAACAAAAGACCTTGGCACTGGTGCCATTGGAGTTTTACATTTGGCAATTGTGACTGGAGCTTATATCCTAGTGTTCTTGTGATTTTTGTGTTTCAGGTCTCCTAACTGTGGATTTACCCGTCAGTCAAGAGGTGCTTTTTTTATTATGCTTATGTAGGCAAATGTACTGGGCTTGTTATATGAATTTTTATGGCTAAGCCCATGGGCCGCCTTTTATGAGTTCTTATTGCCAGACAGATTTGTTAGGATTGCTTTTATCTAGACAGCATGGTTAAAAATTGATTATGACTAGACAAATTGGATAGGAGTGTTTCTAGACAGATTGGTTAGGGTAGGTACCCATGATCACATAATTAACCGTATTCATAAAGCTAATATGGCTAGTAAAACTGGGCTAATTCATTGATATTGGACAATTGACCAGTTACCACAACCTTTTGAAAAGCAAGTATTCTATTCTTTGCACATACAAATAAATGCGAAACTGTGACAATACATCCCTGCACTGTACAGACTGCACACTATATAGGTATAATGATTATCAATACCTCGGCTTTGAGCTTTTTCTGCTCTGCTTGTTTCTCCTCCTCACGCTCAAGCAGTGATTTTGAAGTTGTCTTTAAATCATCCTGTTTCTCTAGTGTTACGGCGTTTTCATATTCTCCATGCCTAAAATTTCCTGTTTCAAAATCTCCAGTGTCTTTTTCTGTCGTCTTTCCAGTCACCTGTTGATTCATATGAATAAACATAAAAATCCTTAACCCATGTATATGGTAGTTTAGCGTAAAAAAATAAAAAAAATAATCTTTTTATGTTGATCAATCTGTTGGCAAACTGAAAAATCAATATACATGAAAGAACAGATGTACAATTTTCCCCAGATGACATACACAAATGATGATCCATTTACATCAAAATTAATTTGGTGTTCTTCCCAGTCACCTGTTGATTAATATGAATAAACATATAAAACCTCACCCCATGTATATTGAAGTTTACTGTGAAAAAAAAAAAAAATCCTTTTTATGTTGATCGATCTGTTGGCAAACTGATAAATCAATATACATGAACAAACAGATGTACAATTTTCCCCAGATGACATACATAAATGATGATCCAGTTACACCTAAATTAATTTGGTCATCTTTCCAGTCACCTGCTCATATAAACAAACATATAAAACCTCACCCCATGTATATATGGTAGTTACCATAAAAAAAAAAATTAAAAAATAAAATCTTTTATATGTTTATCAATCTGTTGGCCAACTGAAAAATCAATATACAGTAGAGCAGATGTAAAATTTTCCTCAGATGACCTACAGAAATGATGATCCATTTACACCAAAATTATTTGGGAAAGAAAGGAAAATTAACTACATTTAGCCAGTTTCTCTAGTCTTGGCAGTGATCAGTTAGACAAAATGTATTTCAAAAGCTAAGCAAATTACAGAGAAATATAATCTACTAAGGAAACCACAAAGATCTGTTTTGGGTGAGGGATTAACACACAGGGAAATAACTCATGCCGTTGAGAGAGTTTTGCTTTTTACTAATTTTTGCATTTTATGCAAATGGATATTCCGCAGCTACATAGAGGAAAGTTGAAGATACTTTGTTGATTTAAATAGAATCCCTTTACATTGTCATTCTAATAGTAGAGCAGGAAAGTAATAAACATGTTCAGTACTGTTTTTTAAACCCACCAACCATCTTCAATGTGGGGAAATATATTAAAACTTGTATTCAATACAGGCCCTATTCTTCCAAGAAGCTAAGGATCTTGTACATGCACTAGCATCAGTAGAAACTTTGACCAAGATCCAGGTAACAATCATTGGCAATCCTATTTTTTAGTAACCTAAGCAAATGCTACTGATTTTTGTAGTGTAGATAAATTTGTGAGTGGTTAATAGCAGCTCATAAATTCCATCCAATATATATTTTATGGTCCTCTGAGAGATAGATTATGGACTAAGAAACATCTTGGTTTGGGTTTGCTTTCATGTTGAGATGTTTAGTATATCTTCACATGATCACAATTGGAACACTAAATAACATGTATGAATGTATATATACACACACTACTGTACCCTTGATCATACATTCTAAACTTGCATGTATTTGAAAACATTTCTTGTTCAGGAGAAAACCTCAAAAAGTACATGAATAAAGGCTTAGTAAAGGTGTTAAGCTAGTATTCACCCAAATTTTAGACAGGACAAAAAATAAAATAAAAAATAAAACTAGTGCAGTGAAATATTTAGTTCACAGCATAAATACTCCGATACAATGATTTTAGGTTTAATAGAAAAATAGAACAATAAACATACCAGGTCTTCTACTTTCAGAAGCATTTTGCCTGTGGTCTCTTGCAATGTCCTTTCCTGATGTTAACCTTAATTAAGACAAGTTAGTTCTACTCTAAGCCTTGCCCCGTTGTGCTTTATATACTGTGTCTCTGGCAAGGTTGAATGAGGTAATGTTCCAACCTGGGAACCAGCATCTATGGACCTAGCTCAGACACAGAGATAGGTGCTTTCTCATTCCAGACATGCTAACTAGCCAGATCTTGTGTCATGTGAGAATCCAGGAGGGGAGGGCAGGAGTAGCAATGGGCCTTATGATGAAAAAAAAAATCCCATACACTAACCACATTGCATACCCCAGTTAGTATGAAATGTGAGATGACCATTTCATTGGGAGTGACTAAAGAGCTCAGCAATGCAAGTCATTCTATCTGTACCGGTGTAACAGCTGTCTGTTGGTTTTGCACTAGTTTTATCAACTGACAGTCTGATGACTAAAAGATGCTGGAAAGAGACTTGAATCAAAGTCCCCATGCAATAAATGAGCTGTCACTGCCGATATGGGGCAGAGATTTCTGTTTCATTTCATGTCATGGTTGACACAAGGCTGTGGGGGAGATGGGTGGAATTCCAGTAGCATTCTATATTTGTTGGGCTGAAATTTCCTGAGAATTTAAGAGTAAGCCCTGTGTCTCCTAAACTAAAAATGACAATGATGTCACCATATAAATACAACAAAGATGCGTTTTTTTTAAAGGCTAGTAAACAAGTTGTAAATCTAGTTATACATGGACATTTATTAGCATAATAGAGAAGGGCCTTCTATTGATAGAAAATTGTCACGCTGAAGAATGGCCAAACAAATCTAAACATTTTAACTTTTATGTGTGCGTTTGATACAGGCATTGGTATGTCATAAACTAAAAGGAAAATTCAATTATATGTAGACCAGGGGTGTCCAAACTTTCTAGACAAAGGGCCAATTTACTATCCTTAAGGGGGCCAAACTGGCCAGTGGGAATAGAAAATGCTCTGGCCAGTGGGAATAGAAAATGCTCTGGCGTCAGTGGGAGTAAACAATTCCTAAAGGATTAGTGGTCAGTGGTAGTAAAGAAATTACATAGCACCTGTGATCAGAAGGAGGAATAGTGTCCTATGATTGGTTTTGTGAGCAATAGTGCCCCAATGTTGGTGTCAGTGGAAGGAATAGTGCCCCATCTTTGGTATCAGTGGTAAGAATAGTGCCCCATCTTTGGTATCGGGGTGAAGAATAGTGCCCAGTCTTTGGTATCAGGGTGAAGAATAGGTCCCCATCTTTGGTATCAGTGTGAAGAATAGGTCCCCATCTTTGGTATCAGTGTGAAGAATAGTGCCCCATCTTTGGTATCAGTGGGAAGAATAGTGCCCCATCTTTGGTATCAAAGGGAAGAATAGTGCCCCATCTTTGGTATCAAAGGGAAGAATAGTGCCCCATCTTTGGTATCAAAGGGAAGAATAGTGCCCCATCTTTGGTATCGGTGGGAAGAATAGTGCCCCATCTTTGGTATCGGTGGGAAGAATAGTGCCCCATCTTTGGTATCGGTTGGAAGAATAGTGCCCCATCTTTGGTATCGGTTGGAAGAATAGTGCCCCATCTTTGGTATCGGTTGGAAGAATAGTGCCCCATCTTTGGTATCGGTGGGAAGAATAGTGCCCCATCTTTGGTATCGGTGGGAAGAATAGTGCCCCATCTTTGGTATCGGTGGGAAGAATAGTGCCCCATCTTTGGTATCGGTGGGAAGAATAGTGCCCCATCTTTGGTATCGGTGGGAAGAATAGTGCCCCATCTTTGGTATCGGTGGGAAGAATAGTGCCCCATCTTTGGTATCGGTGAGAAGAATAGTGCCCCATCTTTGGTATCGGTTGGAAGAATAGTGCCCCATCTTTGGTATCGGTTGGAAGAATAGTGCCCCATCTTTGGTATCGGTGGGAAGAATAGTGCCCCATCTTTGGTATCGGTGAGAAGAATAGTCCCTTATCTTTGGTATCGGTGGGAAGAATAGTGCCCCATCTTTGGTATCGGTTGGAAGAATAGTGCCCCATCTTTGGTATCGGTTGGAAGATTAGTGCCCCATCTTTGGTATCGGTTGGAAGAATAGTGCCCCATCTTTGGTATCGGTGGGAAGAATAGTGCCCCATCTTTGGTATCGGTGGGAAGAATAGTGCCCCATCTTTGGTATCGGTGGGAAGAATAGTGCCCCATCTTTGTTATCGGTGGGAAGAATAGTGCCCCATCTTTGGTATCGGTGGGAAGAATAGGGCCCCATCTTTGGTATCGGTGGGAAGAATAGTGCCCCATTATTGGTATCGGTGGGAAGAATAGTGCCCCATCTTTGGTATCGGTGGGAAGAATAGTGCCCCATCTTTGGTATCGGTGGGAAGAATAGTGCCCCATCTTTGGTATCAGTGGGAAGAATAGTGCCCCATCTTTGGTATCAGTGGGAAGAATAATGCCCCATCTTTGGTATCAGTGGGAAGAATAGTGCCCCATCATTCGGGTCAGTGGGGGGGTAGTGCTTTTTCCTTAGTATCAGTGGGTGGAATAGCGCCCTATCGTTGGTGTCAGTGGGAGGAATATTACCCCATCAATGGTGTCAGTGGGAGAAATAGTGCCCCATCGTTGCTGTCAGTGGGAGGAATAGTGCCCTATTGTTGGTGTCAGTGGGAGGAATAGTGCCCCATCATTGATATCAGTGGGAGGAATAGTGCCCATTGTTGGTGTCAGTGGGAGGAATAGTGCCCCATTGTTGGTATAAGTTGAGGGATAGTGTCCCATTATTGGTGTCAGTGGGAGGAATAGTGCTTCATCGTTGGTGTCAGTGGGAGGAATTATGCCCTTCTGTTGGTGCTAGTTGAAGGAGTTGAGCTCTGTAGTTGGTGTCCGTTGGAGGAATAGTGCCCCGCAACAGTGGGAGGAACAGTGCCCCAAGGGATGGATAAAGACAAGCAAAGGGCCACATCTGGCCCACAGGTCGCAGTTTAGAGGCCACTGATGTAAGCCCTATCTGGATAGCATTTAGCTCTGTAGAGTAGACTCTTGGAAAAAGAGAGAGGCACCACTATAGTGTATTGTTTTGTCCTAAAATATTGTCAGATAAACAGGATATATCTGTACTTGCATCTGTAAAGTTGCTTAAAACCTATGATGGCGGCAACCGATATTAATGTACACGGAGAATATGCGTTTCCCCACGTAGACCTTTTGTAATAGATCACTCTCTAGATATTTGGATGGGGACCTCATCAGTTGTCCGATTTGCTGTAGTCTCTTTTTGGTGGAAAAAAGTGTGTGTTCTGGGAGGAAGAGGACTGGGATGACACAATGGGGTTTATTTACTAAAATTAAAAAGTGCAAAATCTGGTGCAGCTCTGCATAGAAACCAATCAGCTTCCACGTTTTATTGTCAAAGTTTAATTGAACAAGCTGAAGTTAGAAGCTGATTGGCTTCTATGCAGTGCTGCACTCGTTTTTTCACTCTCCAGTTTTAGTAGATCAGCTCTTATGTCTTCTATATCAAAAGGAGCTTTATTTGGTAAACATAAAAAAACACATTCAGTATATTTCATAGCTACTCAGGCTACTTCATTAGGCATGATGCATTAAAACTATAAGTTGAACATATAGGTAGTTTATAGATTGATGCATTTTTTTTTCGATTATACATTTATTATGTGGAGACCAGTATACTTATGAAAACAGGCTGACATTGTTGTGTTGTAATAGAAGTATAAATTCATGATTTTATGCTTCTAGTACAGCACAATGGCAGTCTTTTTTCATAAATATGGATGAAAATACAAAATGGTATCAAGCCTGTATTGGGTAAAACCCTAGAGGGGTGGTCCATGGTAGGGGTTGCAGTGGGCTTTGGCTAGCTTCAGTAAAGTTGGATGTGATCTGAGTACCTGAGGCAAAGGATTTGAGTACAGGCTTTTAATGGTAAGAAATGCCTAATACAGACGTAGTTTGGGAACTTTTTGTTCCATATAACACTAGGTCCAGCCCTACAGTACATTTCAATGTGGTTTATTAGGAACTGTAATAAAGAGGAATCTAAACTATAAGAGCGTTCTTGATGGTGTTCGCACACCTTTGAGCTGGAACCTTATCAGGATTGGGCCAAGTAGTTTACAGAGCAACTAGCAGACTTTAGGGTCTTACACAAAATAAATATATCTGAATGAGGGATGCCTTTAAATGCTTTCTTAGGGGTATTTTTATTTCTGCAATAAATCAAATTAAATCCTGCACAAGGGAATTGGAGGAGGAGTTGACATGGCGGGTGCTGGAGTTGGAGGAGGAGTATGTGGCTGACCCTGGGGATGCCACTAGGGCAAGCTGGCTCGCAGCTCAAGATATATTGACTAAAGAAATGAATTTAAAGGCGGAGAGGAAACCTTTATCAGGAGGGGGGAGCAGACCGGCCGCCTCTTAGCTAAAATTGTTAATGTGCGTCCATCGTTTCCAGCTATTCTAGCCCTGACACTTCAGAATGGTAAAATGGTTAATTCCCAGTAGGGGATTATGCAGGAATTGGTTAGATTTTATACTGATTTGTATGAATCTCGGGCGACTTACTCTTCCGAAGAATTACATACTTATCTACAAAATATTACCCTTCCTCAGCTTATGGATATTCAAAGGTTGCAATTGGAGGCCCCACATTCAATGGAAGAACTATGGGAGGCGGTAGGTCTGTTTCCCAAATCCAACGCCCCGGGGGGATGGTGGGTTACCGATGGAGGTATATCAAAATTACTCAAAAATATTGTTGCCCAAAATGTTAGAGGTAATCAGTGAGGCAAGGGTAAAACAGAGGTTGCCCGAATCCATGACTAAAGCTAGCATAGTATTGATACTTAAGCCGGATAAACCAGTGACTGAGCCAAATTTATACCGCCCTATCTCACTTCTGCAGACTGACGTGAAACTTCTGGCAAAAGTTATCGCCAAACGATTGAATAAAGTGGTGAGCTCCATAATACACGAGGACCAGGCAGGACTTATGCCCAATAAATCTATATCAGTGAACTTGAGGAGGCTATATGTTGATATGCAGACTCCAACTGACAATGGGGGACAGAGGGTACTACTGTCGTTAGATGCCAACAAGGCATTTGACAGTGTGGAGTGGGAATATCTGTGTGCCATCTAGCGGGGATTTGGGTTTTGTCCCAGGTTTATTTCCTGGATACGTTTACTATATAATGCGCCTTGTGCATCTATTAGGGAAGGGGGAATGCAATCTGCTGGGTTCCAATTGGAGAGGGGAACCAGACAAGGGTGTCCCTCTCCCCATTGTTATTTGCCCTGGCAATCGAGCCACTGGCGGTGTGTATTTAAAATAATGAGCATATTGTGGGGTTCAAGTACGGTTCTTTCATGAAAAGATTTCGACTATATTCAGATGATATGCTTTTGCTTCTGGGGGACTCAGATTCCTCGCTCAAGGAAACTATGGCCATTATTACTGAATTTTGGAGGTACTCTGGGCTTACTATCAATTGGATGAAATGTGCTCTGATGCCCCTAGATTGGGCGGTGGATCTGTTGGTGAGTAGTTTCTGTCCCGTTCCGGTAGTGGCTTCATTTAAGTACCTAGGGCTGGTGATTTCGCCAGTCCTGCTGGATTTTTGTAGACTTAATGTACTACCACTACTGGTAAAACTCAAAGATCGGGCCAAGATCTGGAGGAAGCTATTGCTATCTGTTGCCGGACGTGTTAGTCTAGTTAAAATGATTCTCATGCCTCAATTACTTTGTCTGAATAATTCCCCGGTGGTGATTCCATTGCCGGTTTTTCGGATGATAAATTCTATTTTTAGGGATGTAGTTTGGAAGGGAAGTACTGCTAGGATAAGGCTGGAACAACTTCAGAAGCCTTAGGAGGGGGCAGGGCTCTCCCTCCCGAACCCCTGGCTGTATTATATAGCTTCACAGTTACAGCATCTGGGGGGGGACTGGCGGCTGGCCCGGTGGCCTCATCGTTACGTGTTATGCTTCAATATAGTGGTGCAAAGTCTTCGGCGGAAGGCCTGGAGGCGCAATTATTTTCCAAATCTAATAAATCATTTCCCACGTATAGACTTGTCCAAAAAATATGTGATAAAACCAAGCAGTTACAAGGCGTATCTGGGTTCATGAAATATAGCCTGATATGGAATAATATTTCCTACCCTGAGCTTTTAAAATTACAATACGCAGTCCAGTGGAGAGCTGTGGGGGTGATACACCTCTACCACATTTTTGAAGGCGGAAATTTTTTGTTGTTTGCTCAACTGCAGGCTAAATTTAATATTTCACTAAATTTGAAATTCCCTTATCTTCAACTACAGCATGCTATAAGAGCCCAGACGCATTGAGCTCTCCCCAACTCCTGTGTTTTCCCTTATGCAACACACGGCTATAACTAAGGGATTTATTTTGGGCTGCTATGCGCTTCTTTTGGGGATGTATTCAGAGAAATTTCCTAGTAATGCCTGTGAAAAATGGGCGAGAGACGTGGGAGAAATATCAGGGGAACAATGGGAGGGGGTATTGGAGACTTTCATGACCTGCTCATTGAATGCCTCCCAACTATATATCCTCCTCAGAGTTCACTATACTCCGCTTAAATTACATCTGATGGGGATGAGGCCAGATGCATTATGTGGTAAATGCAGGGGGGAGACAGGTACCCTTATCCATTTGTTGTGGAGATGCACCAAATTGCACCGCTATTGGTCCAAGGTTGTGACCACAGTAAACACTGCTTTAGGTGTAGTGGTCCCTTTTTGATCCTAGACAATGCTTTTTGGGCATGCTTGATACGGTCACCCAGGACAGGCAGTGAGAGCCCTGTTTTTAGGCACGTAGACTCTTGTTAATACCCTGGACTGCATCTGAACCTCCTACGCATGAGATGTGGCTTGAACAGTTGGGTAATACATTGCGTATTTAAAAATGTATATATCAACATAGGGGCTCCCCTTACAAATTTGAGAAGGGGTTGGGTAGATGGTTGGCTACTCCGGGTCTGGCCTCTGCGGACTTTGTACTGGATAGATTGCTGCACCAATAATGGCATTTATAATGTCACTTGGGAGGAACTGCAGAGGCGATAGGAGCTATATGTTTGCAAATTTGTATAATGAATAGTATTTCTGTAACATTAGGTATGGATGCACCTGTTTTAAATGTATTATTGTTGGCATCTCAATAAAATTGTTCTTTATTAGGAATGAGGAGTCTTTCTTGAAGCAGACCTGCACTCTAAAATTGAAGTTTGCAGTCTTGTATTCCTCCCTCCTCTCCTTTTTACTAAAGCCTTGCGTACTTTAAAATGTATTTACCGTACCTTATGTGGAGGTATTATTACACTCTTGTACCATTTAAGTTATATATGTTATTTAAATTTAATCACTTGGATGCACAGCAGATATCCATAATGGCAATGTATAAAGTGATGTCACAGTGCTGAAAAATAACTAAAGCAATGCAGAGAAATAGTTTTAAATCCATGATCGTTTTTATAAGTATTTTGTGAAATTATGTAGAACTAAGAGGGCTGAACTCTGAAAATTTTTCAACATTATCATGGCTGCACACTGATCTTAGTATTGTGTTTTTATATTATTCTGAACACTAGTAAACTCTACAGGAACATCTAATTAGTGACTGCATGCCCAAGCACTCTTGGTAACAGATTCTCTTAAGTGTGCGTTCAAGTACTAAGCTCCCTATTTCATCTCCCGTGGCCCTCCTCCACTAACTAATAAACCTAAAGGCTGATATCAGATACAGATTGCTTTATACAGTACTTTAAACATACAATAATCTTTTAACGAAATGTAGCACTGCCCTCTTGAGGGCTGCTGGATTTCTCACCTTATCGGGTCCCTCTGGGTTACCGTTAGCAACTGCATGCAGAAAATTAACACTTTACTTTCTCGGCTCAGTCAATGGACAGTCTAGGGGTTGTTCTTTTTGATGTTTTATTTTACAGTGGGTACGGAAAGTATTCAGACCCCCTTAAATTTTTCACTCTTTGTTATATTGCAGCCATTTGCTAAAATCATTTAAGTTCATTCTTCTTCCTCATGAATGTACACACAGCTCCCCATACTGACAGAAAAACACAGAATTATTGACATTGTTGCAGATTTATTAAAAAAGAAAAACTGAAATATCACATGGTCCTAAGTATTCAGACCCTTTGCTGTGACACTCATATATTTAACTCAGGTGCTTTCCATTTCTTCTGATCATCCTTGAGATGGTTCTACACCTTCATTTGAGTCCAGCTGTGTTTGATTATACTGATTGGACTTGGTTAGGAAAGCCACACACCTGTCTATACAAGACCTTCCAGATCACAATGCATGTCAGAGCAAATGAGAATCATGAGGTCAAAGGAACTGCCTGAAGAGCTCAGAGACAGAATTGTGGCAAGGCACAGATCTGGCCAAGGTTACAAAAAGATTTCTGCTGCACTTAAGGTTCCTAAGAGCACAGTGGCCTCCATAATCCTTAAATGGAAGACGTTTGGGACGACCAGAACCCTTCCTAGAGCTGGCCGTCTGGCCAAACTGAGCTATCGGGGGAGAAGAGCCTTGGTGAGAGAGGTAAAGAAGAACCCAAAGATCACTGTGGCTGAGCTCCAGAGATGCAGTCAGGAGATGGGAGAAAGTTGTAGAAAGTCAACCATCACTGCAGCCCTCCACCAGTCGGGGCTTTATGGCAGAGTGGCCCGACGGAAGCCTCTCCTCAGTGTAAGACACATGAAAGCCCGCATGGAGTTTGCTAAAAAACACCTGAAGGACTCCAAGATGGTGAGAAATAAGATTCTCTGGTCTGATGAGACCAAAATAGAACTTTTTGGCCTTAATTCTAAGCGGTATGTGTTCATCACCTGTCCAATACAGTCCCAACAGTGAAGCATGGTGGTGGCAGCATCATGCTGTGGGGGTGTTTTTCAGCTGCAGGGACAGGACAACTGGTTGCAATCGAGGGAAAGATGAATGCGGCCAAGTACAGGGATATCCTGGACAAAAACCTTCTCCAGAGTGCTCTGGACCTCAGACTGGGCCGAAGGTTTACGTTCCAACAAGACAATGACCCTAAGCACACAGCTAAAATAACGAAGGAGTGGCTTCACAACAACTCCGTGACTGTTCTTGAATGGCCCAGCCAGGGCCCTGACTTAAACCCAATTGAGCATCTCTGGAGAGACCTAAAAATGGCTGTCCACCAACGTTTACCATCCAACCTGACAGAACTGGAGAGGATCTGCAAGGAGGAATGGCAGAGGATCCCCAAATCCAGGTGTGAAAGACTTGTTGCGTCTTTCCCAAAAAGACTCCTGGCTGTATTAGATCAAAAGGGGGCTTCTACTAAATACTGAGCAAAGGGTCTGAATACTTAGGACCATGTGATATTTCAGTTTTTCTTTTTTAATAAATCTGCAACAATGTCAACAATTCTGTGTTTTTCTGTCAGTATGGGGTGCTATGTGTACATTCATGAGGAAGAAGAATGAACTTAAATGATTTTAGCAAATGGCTGCAATAAAACAAAGAGTGAAAAATTTAAGGGGGTCTGAATACTTTCCGTACCCACTGTATATGGGGATAGGAGAAGGGATGAGTGGGATACTCCAGAACTTGAACTTTTTTTTTTTTTTTTTTTTTATTTAATTTTTGTTATTGAAAAGAAAAAAGGATTTTCCAGCAAGAAAAACAAGAAAATAGAAGAAAGATGAAAAAAAAAAATGCAAAAGATTCCAAACAAAACATTAAATGCAAAATATGGCCATATTAGCATAACATGGTATAGTATGTGAGTACATATCCTTATTCAAATAATAGGTCATTTTGCCGTATTGGCATAACGTATTACAACATATTAACATATGTCATTGTTCAAATTACAAATCAAATAGCCATATGTAAGATATGTGACATATATGGATCAAATTGTCACACTAAACTTCTATATGATTATAACAAGAGAGAAAAAAAATTAGGGAAAGAGAGGGTAAGGAAAGGATAAGGAAGGGAAGAAAAGGAAGGTATCATCCGGAGACCTCCGTGGACTTCTTAAGTCAAAGTATTTGTATTAGATGACATAGTTTCGATATATTCCAATGAACATGTAAAGGAAAGCCAACCAGCCCATCTTTTAAGATATGTATGGTTTTGATCTTTTAAAGTTAGAGAGAGATCCTCCATCCGAGCTGCATGTGCGACTTGTTCTAACCACATTTGGACAGTAGGGATAGTAGGTTTTTTCCATAGTTTAGGGATTTTGCCGCATCTAATAGATGAGGGGTAATAGATCGCTTATACCTGCCCACTGGTTCCCCTGAGCAATGGAACAGGCCCACCCAGGGATCATCCAACACTGGATGCCCCTGGATGATGTTGATCCAATGCAACGCAGAGGACCAGTATGGGCGCAGAACCGGGCATGACCACCATATATGGGCATGAGAGGCTTCTTCTCCGCATCCCCTCCAACAGAGAACCGAGTAGTCTGGGAACATTGACCGCAACTTTCTAGGAGAGTAATGCCATCTAGACAACAGTTTATAATTTAGTTCTGAAGATTGTGTAGAAATAGAAGAAGTATGTACTAGCTGTAATATCTGTTTACATTGTTGATCAGTTAAAGGGCGGTCTAGGTCCTGTTCCCTTTTAAATAAAAATGGGCTACCCGATGTCTTCTCAATTTTTATTAATGCTTTATATAAGTCAGATAAGCTGCCTTTGGTTGTTTGTGACCTTGCCATGATCTCTTCAATAGGATTAAACTCTGCCAATGAGCGAATAGGCTTAGGTAAAGCATGAACAAATCCAAATATTTGTCTATATTGCCATTTAATCATTGTGGTGGTGGTTGTTGTTGAATCGGGGATCAATTCTGAAAGGGATTGCACTCCTGTGGCCGAAGTAACATGATGGAGTGTAGGCGGGAAAATAGGGAGCCACTTACCAAAAGCAGGGTCCATATTCCCTGGTAAAAAGTAAGAATGGCCTAATAGGGGCATCAGAGGAGAATTATAGGGCCAGTGGTTACGCTTGAACTTGAACTATTCACAATGCTGAGGACTTCTAGCTGAGGATGTGGCTAGGCCGCAGTTTCACCTTGCCTCTAGATGAATCTGAGGTAAAGTTCCTGAATAGACACTTGTTTAGTACTTATCTTCAGGGTACTCGTCTAGCACCCCCTTTCACTCCAGCTGACACCTGTCCTCTGACTACTCTTCTCTGGAGTGGCCCCCTTCCTGGTCAGGCCCTTAGACACAATCCCCTGTACTCACGATACTGCTTTCCAGGTTCTCCAGTGTCTCAGCTCCTCCCAGTCTGCTCTTTTGGACCCCTGGGTTCAGCTCCTCACTCCTGGCTCACCAGACTGACTGCCTGTGATCATACACCAGCCGCTGCAGAAGAGGAGGCAGCCACCACCCTCCTTCCGGGACTCTGCTCACCAGCCAAAGACTCCGAGCACTTGTGCCCCTGGCCTTTATACCACACCCCACGATACACCAAGACAACCAGTCTGTGCCAATCACTGGGGCTGTATCAAAGCCTGTGTACTCATTGGCCTGGTTTCCTCCCCGTTCCAATGAGCCTCCCCATTGGACAAATGGGGACACTCCCCTAGACAACATGAATCACATACTGAGCACATTGAGCAGACCTAACTCACAGATCCTGCTTCCTGTTAAGAGAGCAATATAGAATTTACCTGCTGCTCCTCTGATAGGCAGACAGAGCCAAAAGCTATACTCAAAAACGAATAAATAAAAACGTTTCTCAGTATTTGTCTTAATAGCCCTCAGTCTTTCCTGGTCACTGTTCTGCCTTGTCCATGGTGATGGTACTCTAAAAGTAACCATAGATATTAGATGACAAGCTCCTGGTCCAGCTGTTTTCTATCTAATGGCCAAAGCGTGTCATGGGAAGTAGTGACTGGACTTCTTCCCCCACTAATCTTCATAGCCTATGTACAGTGTGTAGGGGGCGAAGGGTGTCAGTGTAGTGGACTAGGGCCCTCTTACATTGGTGCAAATTGGAAAAGGATTTTTACTTTGAGTGGAAGTGAAGGAGGACTTTGTTCCACTGGGTTGCAGTAGAAAAGCTCTCTTATCGTGTGCCATGTCATTTACATAGTTGCAGATTATATGTTTGAAGTTAATCGCTTTACATGTTGATGCAGCCTGTAACAGATTGTTCCTTCCTTTACACCTCTCAATAAACACTGATTTGAATAAAAATGTATTTACAGTACTTTTTTTTTCTTCCTATTTTTCGTGGTGCTTCTGTCCCCCCCCCCCCCCCGTTGCCATTCTCACTTAGACGAGAATGACATTTCATTCTCTTACTGCAGCCGCCTGGGATGCTAACGTCACGTTTGTCCCTGGAGGCTGCAGGAGGAGAATCCTTCTTAGTCAAACAGACCCGACACATATCTTGTGCATGTGCGGAGAGAGATCTGGCACTGTGACTGCTTACATTCTGTTTTGAGGGAAAATATTGCGTCAAAGGATATGTAACATCAGTATCCCAGGTGACATTACTAGCCTCCATTGATAGAGTAGTATGTTAACCGTCACTGCACCAGATCATCTGGAGGCCCGCTGAAGAATCAGGAAGAGACAGCTGGCCCTTATGACATAAAGAAGAGATATGGAGGCGCAGGACAGAACCTGTGTGAGGATATCAGGGTGAGAGAGGACAACAGCTCTGGATCAATTTGGTTTGTAAATATCCGATTACTACAGAAAATGATCACTATTTGTGGTTAAAAACAAATTTCTCTTTGGTTCATTGACGGACACAGCTCCTGATATTCATAACCATTGGGTTATACTGTCCCTTACAGGAGTAGGACACTAGGCAGAAAATAATTCTGGCTACACTTATGGGCAGTCCCAGGGGGTATAATCCCTCTCTCTGCTATAGCCACTGTTTTTTTCTGCCTAGTCAGGAGAAAGGACCTATTTCCTTGCTGGGATCTTTGGTCCTGGCAAAATGTTTTAGATAGAACATTTTTCCCTCCTGGATTTTTTCCTGTGAGATGTACAATCAACTGGGCAATGGGTTGAATAGCCAGCGAGCACACACAGACCTCAGCTCAGCGCTAGGTTGGCCACGATATAGCCCCACTGGACAAAGGTTGGCCTGCGAGTTTAACGCCTCGCGAGTTCACATGCGACCAGGTCTCGGCCCGAGTCGCAGCATTCCTCCTGGCTGACAGCCCCCCCCCCCATTTTGATGGAGAGGGGTTCTGTCTGGAGTGGTGCCCACCTGGTTCCTGGTATTGTGAGTAGCTGTCCCCCCACTCCCCCTGGGGCGTTTTGGGGTGGACATGGGCTTTTCCTTGATGATCGGACCCCCAGATTCCCCTCCTTCCCACAGCCACCCCTCTTGCAAGTCCCTCATCCTGCCCCCCCCCCGCGCACTGCCGGCAACCAGATGATCGACTGTGCAGGGGGGGTTGCACCTGGTGGGGGCTCCTGCCAGAGCCCCCCGTCCTGCCTGGATCTATCCTTGAGGTCTGGTCTCCCTCCTGGGCCCTTGTAAGCCTCGTGGTGCCATGCAGGGCTGCCATTTTGTTGTAGCCTGTGTGTTTATATACACGGCGGCTGTGTGTGTGTGTGTAGTCCAGCACCCATTTTGTTGTTGTTTGCCATTGGAAATAGCGGCCGACATAACAGTGGGGCCCTGTGGGTGGCAATTTCAGCGGTGGGAGCCCCTCCTCATTTCCTGGTGTTGACTCCTAGATCATTTTACTTCCTGATCGCTGCACGTGTAGTGCACATTCTCCTGGTGGCTGCAGGTGCCTGTTTCTGTGGGTGGTGAGTCTGGTGGGGTCCTCTCCCTCTGCTGAGGATCCCTTGGTGCCTGGCGACCAGGTGGTGCTGCCAGCACGGTGGGGGTTGTCCCTTAGCAGCGTGTTACAATTTTTGTGGGGTCCCCTGGTGACTCATGGAGTCTTTGTAGCATATTTTCCCACCTGATCCTCTCTGAGGCTGCAGGGCCCTCTGGGTTCCAACCATCCATCCATGCACTGACGGCGGTCCTGGAGTCCCTTGTGACCCAGGTAGAGGTGGCTTGCGGCCAACAGGCTAGCAAAAAGTGCCCCCTGCCTCATCTGTCTCATCAGATCCTCAATCTGATTTGGCCGCCACGGATGTGGGTCACCCTGCTGGGTCTGCAACAACGTTCCTGGAATCCTCTGATAGCACGGAAAGGCGCTGGTGGATGCTCTGATTGAATCTGTGCCTGAGACTCTAAAGATGGACGACGCAGCTGAAGCTGCGACAGAGGTGCAGATGGCCTTTGGGGGACACAAGCCATTCAAAGCGGCAAAGGGGTTTCCTTTCCCTGCATATTTTGACAGAATTGTCAATAAAGAGTGGGGTCAACCAAAGCATCTCTGTGGGGTCCCCTTAGCACTTTACAAGGCGTTACCTGTATGAGGAGTTTCTTCTTAAGAAGTGGACTGTGCCACAGGTGGTGAACCCTCCGGTTTCCAGATTAAACAAGGCTACCATGATTCTGCTTGAAGAGTTCCCGGCCTTTAAGGATCCTGCTGACCGGAAGGCAGAGGCTGTGGCCCACTCTATGTATACTATGGCTGGTTCGGCAATGAGGCCGGTATTCACCATTGCCCTAGTGTCGCAAACTATGACTGAGTGGAAGCTCCTCTACCATGACCTGGAGGGGGAACCGCTCCCCCCTGCCTTTGCCAAGGCTGGTCCAGGGGCTGCAGTTTATCTGTGCTGCTTCTTTGGATGCGGTTGCCCTGATGGCTCACCTCTCTGTTTTGGCAGTGGTCCTTCGGCGTGTCTTTTGGCTCAAGTGCCGGTCTGCGGATAAAACATCATAAAAGGTCTCACAGGGGGGAAGAGTACTTTTCTTCTGCAGGCTACTAAGGGCAAGGAATCTCTTCATAGATGTGAGTCTTCCTTCTCAGCTCACTGTCATGGCCGCCGCTGTTTCCAATGGCAAACATGACGTTTTTTTCGTTCCTCAGGGTCGCCTGACTAGGGCTCAAAGCTTTTCAGGGCCTCTTCTGGAGGATCCAACCTAACCTGGTCTGGTAAGCCAAAATCTGGCTTTTTGAGACCCATTGACAAGGCTTTTTCTGCATGAAGGTGCGCCCTCACCCATATCTAGGTTGGGGGGGATGTCTTCTCTGGTTTTCGGACCTGTGGACTTCCCTGGTGCACGACAAGTGGGGGTCCACAAAGTCATTCGGTCTGGCTACAAATCGAGTTTCGCTCTTGTCCCCCGGCAAGGTTTTTTCCTTCTAACTTGTGCCTATCCCCAGACCGCTTACAGGGCCTGTTTGGGGTGGTACAAGACCTGTTCCTTCAAAGGTGATTGTCCCGGTTCCAACCTTAGATAGTTTTCAGGGTTTTTCCTCAAACCTGTTCAGTTCCCAGGAAGGAAGGCAAAGTGCGTCCAATCCTGTACCTCAAGGCGCTAAACTGCTTTGTGCGGGTACAGAAGTTCAGAATGGAGTCCATTCGAACGGTGGTGGCATCCCTGCATCAGGGGGAGTTCCTTGCCTCTTTCGACATCAAGGATTCCTACCTTCACATTCCAATATGTGCCAGTCACCAGCTTTGCTGTGGGAGAGGTGCATTATCAGTTTGTGGTGTTACTCTTTGGTCTCACATCTGCTCCTCGGGTCTTCACAAAAGTGTTAGCCCTGGTGCTAGCTTTGCTACACCAACGGGGGATCGCAGTACTGGGCTACTTGGACCATCTCCTTCTGCAAGTGGAGTCTCCCTCTGCTCTGGTGGAGAACCTGGAGATCACAATACGAACTCTGTGGGAGTTCGGCTGGATTCTGAATTTTCAGAAGTCTGCTCTGGTTCCGTCCACAAACTGGATTATCTGGGCCTGACTCTGGACTCTGCCTTAGCCAGAGTGCTCCTTCCTCTGGACAAAACTCCAGAAATTGCAGGCTGCAATTCACCTCCTGCTGTCCAACAAATGATCATCCCTCCGGACTTGCATGCGGGTGCTGGGCCTGATGGCGTCTATCTTTTGAGGCTGTTACGTTTGCACAGTTACATATGAGGTCCCTGCAAAGGGAAATTCTGACCAAATGGAACAAGACTTCACAGTCTGTGGACAATCAGATCCTGCTGATTCGGGGCATGAAGGGGTCCCTGATATGGTGGCTTCATTCTCTGGTGCTTCGGCTGGGAAAATCCTTCCTCCCCTTGTATAGGACAGTGGTCACCACGGATGCCAGCCTGTCCGGCTAGGGAGGCGTCCTCAGCAAGTATACTGCTCAGGGGATCTTGACGCTGGAAGTGTCCAGACTACCGATCAATGTCTTTCAACTCAGAGCGATCAGACTGTCTGGATCATTGGACGGATTGTCTTCAGGGTTGTCCAGTGAACATTCAATTGGACAATGCCATGGCCGTGTCTTATGTCAATCACCAAGGGGGCACAAGAAGTGTCCTGGCGGCTCTGGAAGTAGCTGACAATCTAGGAAGGGGCAGAACGGTTTGTTCCAGCCCCGCCGTACACATTCCTGGGGTGGAAAACTGGCAGGTGGATTACCTTAGTCGGCAGACGTTGGACCACGGGAGTGGTCCCTTCACCTGGAGGGGTTTGATCAGCTGTGTCTCCAGTGGGGCACACCCAAGGTGGATCTGATGGCATCTCAGCTCAACAAAAAGGTGCAGAGGTTTGGGCCTCGGTCAAGGGAGACTGGCAGACACCGCAGATGCGCTGGTGGCCCAGTGGGGTCAGTATTGTCTGACTTATGCCTTCCCTCCTTTCAAGCTTCTGCCTAGACTTCTATGCAGGATCAAGGCATAAGGGATTCTGGTCATTTTAGTGGCTCCGGACTGGCCCTGCCGGGCTTGGTACGCTGATCTGGTGCGGCTGGTCACCGACGTTCCTTGACCGCTTCCTCTCAGGGAAAATCTGCTGTCCCAAGCACCAATCTTCCATCCTGCTTTACAATCGCTGGCTTTGACAGCTTGGCTGTTGAACGCCAGGTGCTGAAGGATAGGGGTTTATCTAAATATGTGATTCCTACACTGTTGAAAGCTAGAAAATGTACCTCTAGGAAGATCTACTATCGTACGTGGTAGACATACATTGCGTGGTGTGAGTCTGTGGCGGGTTCTTCCTCCCTCCTTCTTGGATCTTGGCCTTCCTTCAACAGGTGGTTAAACAGAAATTTTCCTTGAGTACCATCAAGGGCCAGGTGTCGGCTTTGGCAGTCTTCTTCCAATGACCTTTGGCCACACACTCCCTGGTGCGTACCTTTCATCAGGGTATCTGACTTTTGGTTCCTGCAGTGCGGGCTGCGTTGCCGCCTTGGGATCCTAATTTGGTGTTTTCGAAAAGGAAGGACCGCCCTCAGGGTTGCGTGATTTTAAAGGTCAAAAGAACACCACAAACAAACATATATATGAAAAGATATAAATGTAATCAATCATGTTAAAATCAAATAAACAGGTGTATAAATACATACATACATACAAGGAAAAAATAATCATACAAAAATCATGGAGATTAGTGCAGTATCACATTCCTAGTGATCAGGATATATTTTTATACAAAATGTTTCGGGAGAAGCCCTTCATCAGGGGTATGGATATGGGAAATCATGTGCGTATATAGCTTTTCATAAGTGAAAAAGCCACTGACATAGCGATGGGGTATAGAACCCAAAGGTAGACCAATGGAAAGAAAATAGCAACAGCAGCAGAAAATAAAGCAGGAAGGTGGTCCCAGTTGCCTCCAACAAAGGTCCCTGTTGTAAATGGTAACTGAGCATATATCCTTTTGGACCGAACCAAATGTCAGGTGAGAGAAAAAAGTGGGTACATGTGATGGCTAGTAACATGTAGTCCTGACAGTCCCCGAATCTTCCATGTAGTGTATTGTTCTGGGTCTGCACACTGCAGAGCAGCCAGACACTTGAGGCTAGTGTACATATGGAATTGTCCCTTCTGATAGCAGAGCCAGTATCAAAAAGCTTTTTAAAACTGGCTCGGGTATCAGACGGACAATTCCATACGGGTACTGTCAGTGATACATGTTACTAGCCATCACCCTTACCCACTATTTTTTCTCACCTGACATTTGGTTCGGTCCTCTTATATAGGATCACAGACCTCTGTGTTCATTTCGCTAATCCCTCCCCCCATAAAGTTAGAAAATACTCCCCTAGGCTCACACTTAACCCTTTGTTCACCCCTGGGTTAACTCCTTCCCTGCCAATGTAATAGAGTAACAGTGCATATGTTTAGCTCTGATTAGTGTAGTGTCATTGGTCCCCCCAAAAGTGTAAAAAATGTCAGGGGCCTGATCTGTCCGCCGCACTGTCGCAGTCCCGCTAAAAATCGCAGATCACCGCCATTACTAGTAAAAAATATTTTTTAAAAAATTATCTAAATCTCTCCCCTAGTTTGTAGACACGATGACTTTTGCGCAAACCAATCAAAATACGCTTATTGGCATTTTTTTTACCATAAATATGTAGCCGAATACAAATTGGCCTAAAGGGATGAACAAAATAGATTTTTTACTTTTTTTTTTTTTTTTTTTTTTTTTTTTTTTTGGGGAATGTTATATAGCAGAAAGTAAAAAATATTTTTTGTTTTTTTTTGTTTTTTAAATCACACAGGTGATCTAATACCACCAAAAGAAAGCTCTATTTGTGGGGAAAAAAAGGACATCAATTTTATTTAGTTACAGCATCGCAGGACCGCGCAATTGTCCGTTAAAGTAACGCAGTGCTGAATCGCAAAAAAAAGGGCTTGGTCATTAAGGGGGCAAATCCTTCTGGTCCAGAAGTGGTTAGGAGGGCAAAAAACTAAAAAGAAACTGTGGGGAAACAGTACCATCGTTATTTATAGACCATGTCGCCAATAGGGTTCTCGCCAAATAACCAAAAGGCATATAAGAAAAAACAAGAAATATACCTCTGGGGGTAAAGCCCCGCAGTGGTATAGGGAAAGAGGTTAATGGTTGGCAAGTTTGACATGTTGTAATGTATAAAGTGCACACGTTTATTGAAAAATATTTCAAGTAAAACCACATGTACAATGACATGTATGGCTTATAGAATACCACAGTATGTACCTATACCCATCACCTATTCACCACACATGTGTCACCCACACAAAACAGACAACATTGAGTGTACAATAGGCTTGTGACGGTATCAGATTTTCATGCTGCGATTAATTGATTAAGGTTTTGCCACGGTATACGGTATTATCACGGTATTCTATTATTAGATTTAAATTATTAAATTTCTACCTCACTTGAATTTCATTGCTGAATTTAGGGGCTTTGGTTCACTTATGCACATTATTATATAGTCAGTCAGTACAGACTCTGTGAACCAGGCCTAAAATAGGTCATCAAGCAGTGTCTGGCCTAACTGGTGATAACTGGTCCTGGCGCTCGGCTCCGATCCGATGGCCTGGTCATTAAGAGGGCAAATCCTTGTGGTCAAGAAGTGGTTAAACCTGAAGGAGGTGTTGTTTATAAATTACTTTACTATTGCTTTAGGCCTGGTTCACATGTATGCGGGTTGGTGGTTCACATGTATGCGGGTTGGCGGTTCACATGTATGCGGGTTGGCGGTTCACATGTATGCGGGTTGGCGGCCCACATTTGCACAGGCATAGCAGCCCATTGATTTGAACGGGCTGCTATGCCCTCATTTTCCGCAGAAAAAAGGTGCATGCAGCATTTTTTTAAAATTCAGTGGCCTTGAAATCCATCCTGTTTTTGCACCATGCGACTAACCTGCAGTTCCTGCTCTGGCGAGCTTTCTGCATTTTTTGTATACGTGGGCACGGCATTTAAAAACAGTTTGCGTGTGCAGCAACGGCAGGTAAGTCGCATGGTGCAAAAGAAGGATGGATTTCATGGCCACTGCATTTTTTTAAATTCTGCATGCACCTTTTTTCAGCTGAAAATGCAGGCATAGCAGCTCAAGCCCATTCACATCAATGGGCTGCTATGCCTGTGCAAATGTGGGCCCCCAACCCGCATACATGTGAACCAGGCCTAAAGCAATAGTAAAGTCATTAATAGATAAAAACACCGGTCCTCCTGCAGGTTTAACCACTTCTGGATCGCAAGGATTTGCCCCTTTAAAGACCAGGCCACCGGATCAGAGCGCCAGGACCAGTCATCACCAGGTAGGCCAGACACTGCTTGATGGCTATATAATAATGTAATGTGGGCTGCTATGCGTGTGTGTATATATATATATATATATATATATATTAGAGCTGCACGATTCTGGCCAAAATGAGAATCACGATTTTTTAGCTTGGAATAAAGATCACGATTCTCTGTGTAACAAAAAAAAAAATTGGGATAACTTTACTGTTACGTTTTTTTTTTTTTTTATTCATTGAAGTCTATTAATTGCGTTTGAAAGACTGCTGCGCAAATACAGTGTGACATAAAATATTACAACAATCGCCATTTTTTTCTGTAGGGTCTCTGCTAAAAAAATATATAAAATGTTTGGGGGTTCTAAGTACTTTTCTAGCAAAAAAAAAACTGATTTTAACTTGCAAGCAACAAGTGTCAGAAAAAGATCCAGTCTTTAAGAGGTTAAACTTCCTTTCTCCCTGGCAGAGGGAAGGAAAAGATACAATGTAATCATTTTTGTTTATAGTTAGGTGTTAGCTGTGTGAGTGAATGAGTCATCCAGCTCACTGAAATGTATCAATTTACAAGTCAGACTGAGGAGCAGAGAAACTCGGTATTTTAAAAATGCCACAATAACAATACTGTGGCTATGCAATACCGCGATATATCGAATTACCGAAAACCGGCATATGTCTAGTGTACAATAATAGAAACATGAGGCAAATAAGTCACTGTATAGCGTCTGGACACTGAAATATGTGCAGTATGATGGTCAGCACGGAAAAAGGCTGTATAATGGTGAAAAACATAAATTTCTTGAGTAAACACTAACCATATATTGCACTTAGCCCATAGAACAGCCTAGCTGAATGGTATAAAGAGATGTCTGGCCCTGAACATGATGATGCTTGTATTTCAATAGTGTTCAGTTTCATAACTGGGAAAGGACCTGATCCTCTTTGAAGGTGTGTTTTTTTTTTTTTCAGGTGGGCTCCAGTTGTTTGCTTGAGCTCCTGTTGCCTGGTTGGCTCATTTTTTTGTTGATCCCATCCCTCATGTTTAACTGCTTTGGGACGTCCCAATGGCTATGAATATCAGGAGCTGTGTCCATCAATGAACTAAAGAGAAAATTGGATTTTTGACTTTCTGTAAAATCCATTTCTCTGATGTTCATTGATGGACACAGCACCCACCCTTCTGTGGAGTAATAATTCTCCTGACACCGCTTGTAACAAAACTGAGTGGCTATAGCAGAGGGAGTATACCCCCTGGCACTGCCCATGGGTGTAGCCAGAATTCTTTTCTGCCTAGTGTCCTAATGTGGTAGGGAGCAGTATATCCCAATTGTTATGAATATCAGGAGCTGTGTCCGTCAATGAATGAAAGAGAAATGGATTTTACGGAAAGTCAAAATCTCATCATTTGGGAGTGTGATGTTCCTTTTTAAATAGACTCCAATAAAAATGGGCATCCAAGAGGCACTGGGACTTTTAAAATGAGTTTAAACAAGGTAGAGAGGGCAAAAAAACATTTGAAGAGCCCACTAGCTTAGGTTAGGCTGCTCACAACCGGCAAGGCTACCCTACTGTGGGTACACCAGCAAGTTACCAGGAAAAGAAGTGAGTATATGGAAGGAATGCCAGACCAAAAGATAGGAGTCTAAATTTGTTTATTGATGTGGTGTTAAAAGCCCTCCAAAATGTTTCAGGGTTAAAGAAACTCCCCCTTCAGGGCTTCAGTTAAAATGAGAACCTTGGGTGGACCGAGTTTAAGGCTTTCCTGTTGAAATCTGTACAGGGAAGCTGATTTCTGGATTAGGATTCCTGGCCAGCACTGTCTGCATCAGCAGTCAAAATAAGAATCTTCTTATTTTGACTGCTGATGCAGACATCACTGTCCAGGAATCCTAATCCAGCAATCTGCTTCCCTGCACAGATTCAAACAGGAAAGCCTTACTTTCAGTCCACTCAAGGTTCTCTCACTTTTAATTGAAGCCCTGTTGAAGGGGGAGTTTACTGTGAGTACTGTATGAGAGTAGTCGGTTTACAGAACCAGGGCCCTCTTACATTGGGTTGCAATGGAGAAGTACCCCCACTTCTTCCTTACAGTGGTGATCACTGGTTACTTACCTGAGAGAGAAGAGGCTCCCTTGCTGACCCTGATTTTATTTGTTCTAAATGACATTGCATGATAAAAGAAAAATGTATGGTTGAGTAATGTATGTTTTTGAATTCTTTACCGACAGTGTGTCCCTTAGTGGGCATTAGTGCCTCTCAGTGGAATCATGCCTTTGCTTCCAGCCACCCTCTGATGTCTGACTACCTTTATGCAATTTTTACAAAATTCCTTAGACAAGCATGCAATCTGCTCAACACTTCCTGGGTATAACATCACGGGCTTGGCTCCTCCCACCTATGCGTGTTACTTTTCAGAAGTTTAGTGGCATCCATGCCTGGATAACTCAGGACAGTTTTGATGGCAAAAGAGGGGCTTACTCAATATTAGGTGGGTCAATAAAGTTATGGCTGATGTGTGTATGAATAGATATATACAGTATATATTTATACACACACACAGTGCATCCAGGAAGTATTCACAGTGCTTCACCTTTTCCACATTTTGTTATGTTGCAGCCTTATTCCAAAATTGATTAAATTCATTATTTTCCTCAAAATGACAAAGTGAAAGAAGTTTGTTTGAAATCCTTGCAAATTTTATTAAAATGTTATCAAAAAACGGAAAAAAATCACATGTACATAAATATTTACAGCCTTTTCAATGACACTAAAAGTTGAACTCAGGTGCATCCTGTTGCTAAATACCTTGTTGAAGCACCCTTGGCACCAATTACACCATCAAGTCTTTGAGTATGATGCTACAAGCTTGTCACGTCTATTTTTGGGCAGTTGCTCCCATTCTTCTTTGCAGGACCTCAAGCTCTATCAGGTTGGATGGGGAGCATTGGTGCACCGCTATTTTCAGATCTCTCCAGAAACGTTCAATCGGGTTTAAGTCTGGGCTCTGGCTGGGCCACTCAGAGAGTTGTCCCATAGCCACTCCTTTGTTATCTTGGCTGTATACTTGGGGTTGTTGTCCTGTTGGGGGATGAGCCTTTCGCCCCAGTCTGAGGTCCAGAGCGCTCTGGAGCAGGTTTTCATCAAGGATGTCTCTGTATATTGCTGCATTCATCTTGATCCTAACTAGTCTCCCAGTCCCTGCCACTGAAAAACATCCTCGCAGCATGATGCTGCCACCACCATGCTTCACTGAAGGGATCATATTAGCCAGGTAATGAGCGGTTCCTGGATTCCTCCAGACATGACACTTGCCATTCAGGCCAAAGAGTTCAATCTTTGTTTCATCAGACCAGAGAATTATGGTTCTTATGTTCTGAGAGTCCTTCGGGTGTCTCTTGGCAAACCTTCAGGTTGGCTGTCGTGCCTTTTACTGAGGAGTGGCTACTGTCTGGCCATTGTAACATACAGCCCTGATTGATGTTGTGCTGCAGAGATGGTTGTTCTTCTGGAAGGTTCTCCTCTCTCCACAGAGAAACAGTGGAGCACTGTCAGAGTGACCATTGGGTTCTTGGGTCACCTCCCTGACTATGCCCCTTCTCCCCTGATTGCTGAGTTTGGCCGGGCAAGCCCGGTCTAGAAAGAGTCCTGGTGGTTCCAAACTTCTTCCATTTACAGATGAGGCCACTGTGCTCATTGAGACCTTCAATTTTGCAAACATTTTTCTGTACCCTTCCCCAAATCTGTTCCTCCATTCAATCCTGTCTCAGAGGTGTACAGACAATTCCTTGGACTTCATGGCTTGGTTTGTGCTCTGACATGCACTGTTTACTGTGGGACCTTATATAGACAGGTGTGCGCCTTTCCAAATCCTGTCCAATCAACTGAATTTACTATGGGTGGACTCCAATTAAGTTGTAGAAACATCTCAAGGATAATCAGTGGAAACAGGATGCACCTGAGCTCAATTTTGAGTGTCATGCAAAGGCTGTGTATACTTATGCTACATGTGATTTTTTTTTTTTTTGTTTTTTATTTTTAATAAATTTGCAAAGATTTCAAACAAACTTCTTCCATGTTGTCATTATGGGGCATTGTTTGTAGATTTTTGAGGAAAATAATGAATTTACTTAATTTTGGAATAAGGCTGTAACATAACAAAATGTGAAAAAAGTGAAGCACTGTGAATACTTTCTGGATGTATATTTGTGTGTGTATGTATGTGTATATACACAGTATACAGTATCCCACAAAAGTGAGTACACCCCTCACATTTTTGTTAATATTTTGTTATATCTTTTCATGTGACAACAGTGAAGAAATTACACTTTGCTACAATGTAAAGTAGTGAGTATACAGCTTGTATAACAGTGTAAATTTGCTTTCCCCTCAAATTAACTCAACGCACAACCAATTAATGTCTAAACTGCTGGTAAAAAAAGTGAGTACACCCCTAAGTGAAAATGTCCAAATTGGGCCCAATTAGCCTTTTTCCCTCCCCGGTGTCATGTGACTCATTAGTGTTACAAGGTCTCAGGTGTGAATGGGGAGTAGGTGTGTTACATTTGGTGTTATCGCTCTCACTCTCTCTTTTATACTGATCACTCAAAGTTCAACATGGCACCTCAAGGCAAAGAACTCTGAGGGTCTGAAAAAAATGAATTGTTACTCTACGTAAAGATGGCCTAGGCTATAAGAAGATTGGCAAGACCCTGAAACTGAGCTGCAGCACGGTGGCCAAGACCATACAGTGGTTTACCAGGACAGGTTCCACTCAGAACAGGCCCCGCCATGGTCGACCAAAGAAGTTGAGTGCACGTGCTCGGCGTCATATCCAGAGGTTGTCTTTGGGAAATAGACGTATGAGTTCTGCCAGCATTGCTGCAGAGGTTGAAGGGGTGGGGGGTCAGCTTGTCAGTGCTCAGACCATATGCCACACACTGCATCAAATTGGTCTGCATGGCTGTCGTCCCAGAAGGAAGCCTCTTCTAAAGATAATGCATAAGAAAGCCCGCAGTTTGCTGAAGACAAGCAGACTAAGGACATGGATTACTGGAACCATATCCTTTGGTCTGTTGAGACCAAGATAAACGTATTTGGTTCAGATGGTGTCCAGCGTATGTGGTGGCAACCAGGTGAGGAGTAGAAAGACAAGGGTGTCTTGCCTACAGTCAAGCATTGTGGTGGGAGTGTCATGGTCTGGGGCTGCATGAGTGCTGCCGCCACTGGGGAGCTATAGTTTATTGAGGGAACCATGAATGCAACATGTAATATGACTTACTGAAGCAAAGCATGATTCCCCTCCCTTCGGGGACTGGGCTGAAGGGCAGTATTCCAACATAACGACCCCAAATACACCTCAAAGACGACCACTGCCTTGCTAAAGAAGCTGAGGGTAAAGGTGATAGACTGGCCAAGCATGTCTCCAGACCTAAACTCTATTAAACATCTGTGGGGCATTCTCAAATGGAAGGTGGAGGAGCGCAACGTCTCTAACATCCACCAGCTCCATGATGTCGTCATGGAGGAGTGGAAGAGGACTACAGTGGCAGCCTGTGAAGCTCTGGTGAACTCCATGCCCAAGAGGGTTAAGGCAGTGCTAGAAAATAATGGTGGCCACACAAAATATTGAAACTGTGGGTCCAATTTCGACATTTTCACTTAGGGGTGTATTTTGTTGCCAGCACTCCATCCTCAGAGAGTTCTTTGCCATGAGCTGCCATGTTGAACTTCCAGTGACCAGTATGAGAGCGTGACAACACCAAATTTAACACCTCTGCTTCCTATTCACATCTGAGACCTTTTTAACACTGAGTCACATGACATTGGGAAGGGATAATGGCTAATTGGGCCCAATTTGGAATTTTTCACTTAGGCGTGTACTAACGTTTGTTGCCAAAGATTTAGACAATAATGGCTGTGTTTCCAGCACTGCCTTAACCCTCTTGGGCATGGAGTTCACTAGAGATTCACAGGTTGCCATTGGAGTCCTCTTCCGCTCATCCATGACATCACGGAGCTGGTGGATGTTAGATACCTTACGCTCCTCCATCTTCCATTTGAGGATGCCCCACAGATGCTCAATAGGGTTTAGGTCTGGAGACATGCTTGGCAAGTCCATCACCTTTACCTTGAGCTTCTTTAGCAAGACAGTGGTCGTCTTGGAGGTGTGTTTGGGGTCATCATGGGTTATCATGTTGGAATACTGCCCTGCGGCCTATCTCCGAAGGGAGGTGATCATGCTCTTCTTCAGTATGTCACATTACATATTGGCATTCATGGTTCCCTCAATGAACATGCTTAACTGTAGGCAAGACACACTTGTCTTTGTACTTCTCGCCTTGGTCTCATCCTTAGTCTGCTTGTCTTCAGCAAACTGTTTGCGGGCTTTCTTGTGCCTCATCTTTAGAAGAGGCTTCCTTCTGGGATGACAGCCATGCAGACCAATTTGATGTAGTGTGCAGCGTATGGTCTGAGCACTGACAGGCTTATCCCCCCCCCCCCCCCTTTATCCTCTGCATTAATGCTGGCAGCACGCATACATCTTTTTCCCAAAGACAACCTCTGGATATGATGCTGAGCATGTGCACTCAACGTCTTTGGTTGACCATGGCATGGCCTGTCCTGTTAAACCGCTGTATGGTCATGGCCACTGTGCAGCTTCAAGGTCTTGGCAATCTTTTTATAGCCCAGGGCCTAGGCCATCTTTATGTAGAGCAACAATTCTTTTTTTTTTTTTTTTTCAGATCCATGAGTTGCCATGTTGAACTCCCAGTGACCAGTATTAGAGAGAGAGTGATAACACCAAATTTAGGACACCTGCTCCCCATTCACACCTGAAACCTTGTAACACTAACGAGTCACATGACATCGGGGAGGGAAAATGGCTAATTGGGCCCAATTCGGACATTTTCACTTAGGCATGTACTTACTTTTGTTGCCAGCGTTTTAGACTTTAATGGCTGTGTTGAGTTATTTTGAGGGGACAGCAAATTTACACTGTTATACAAGCTGTACACTCTACTTTACTTTGTAGCAAAGTGTCATTTCTTCAGTGTTGTCACATGAAAAGATATAATAAACTTTTTACAGAAATGTGAAGGGTGTACTCACTTTTGTGAGATAGTGTGTGTGTGTGTGTATGCATATATATATATATATATATATATATATATATATAATTTAAAAACAAGTCTTAGGTGTGTTCAGTTGATTTGACAATTTTAAAACGCTACACCAACAAAAAGGGACAAAATAGCATATCTCCATAAAAACATACCATTTTTGAATAATGAAATGCTATTGTCCCAGGGCCTAAAATATCCTTGGACAAAGATGAATTTGTTTTGGCACTGCTGGTCATAATTGCCTTGTTGCATCATCTCTGGGCTATTCAATAGCTATTTAGAGCCCAGTAGGTCACTAGTGTGAGTAATGGTCTTTACTGACATGTCCTACCTGCTGAAATGCTGTACATATATAGAGAAGACATGAAATGTTTCTTACTACAGGTGTCATCTTTAACTTTGCTCTAGAGTTACATAGTTTAACATGCTCTACATACTATATGGCTACAGCTGCTGGTCTTGGGACTGTTCCAATGTTGGAAGCAGCAGGGGCTGTTCATTGGCAAGATGGCAGTGATGTAAAGGAACACCTACTGTAACATCACATGTTGCATGTCTTATGCCTAGTAAATGACACACACTATTACTAATTCATGAGTAATGACTACTCAAAGGACCTGGGTATATGGTAACAAGATGAGCTAATGCACCCTTTCCAAAAAAGAATATGCTAGCATCTTCTAATGTATAGTTAGTGGGACAAATGTACAGCTATTCAGTGTTCTGTGAGTAACCCTTGTTGGTAAGGTCTCTCTGTTGTGGTTTATGAAGTGACCCTTATCAGTTATCTCTCTCGATATATGCTATTTGCACAGTGGCCTGTAGTGCCCTGGTTACGCATTGCCAATAACCCTACTGCTTTGTAGGGGTCTGTGAGTATCTCATGTTCATAGTTATTTTATGTATATAATTTGTTCAGAAGTGAGTCACTAAAGGCCATTAACCCCTGCTGCTCTAAAATACACTGTGAGTGACTCTGGTGGTTCCATCTCACTGGTATACTGTCCTCACAGTGGCCTATGGTGAAGTCCTCACGGGTGATCTTTAATTCCATCTACCTCGTGGTTGATCCACCCGTACCTCCTGCTGGTGACCTAGTAACAACGGCTCTTGACCCTCCCGTTTTGGAAGGTCTGTGAGTGTATCTTGCAGGTAAAGTTTCACCCACATACTGTTTTGCATGACGCCTAGGGTGCCTCAGTCACAAATGGCCTTTCACTCCTCCCAGTCAGTAGTTGGTCCATAAACTACCCTTTACAGATTTTGTCTGCCTTTCTTACTTTTTTGTGTGATAGCCTAAGGTGACCTAAGGTGGTGTGTCTGTCCCCCTTGCTGATACTATATAACTTGCATACTGTTTGTATGCTGGCCTATTGTTAACTCAAATCTCGTCAGGAGCCAATTTCACGATGATATACGGCCCTTCAGTTGCTAACCCCCCCTTAGATAGTGAATTCTCTCTCATCCGGCCAGGAATTGTGACGACACATAGCACTCAAACTTAGCGCAGACACAACTGATTTTATTGTAAGTTTAGCTTGTATTTAAGGCAAGTTTGAGCGGGAAAAAACTGCTTTAAACTGGTTTACAATTTACTGGTCAATTTGACAATAGAACATGTCTCACAGAAACAGTACATGAAAGGCTTTTGTTTCCCTATGCATTTGTGTCAAAATGAGGTGTCTTGTATCTGAATCTGTGTTTTGTTGGAGAGTCGGCCCGTCTGTGTTCAGCTTGCCTGATGTGTTAATGTAAGCAATTGTCAATTGTTTATGGGTGGTGTCAGTAATCTCTATGCAAAATGTCCAACTGTCAAGTGTTCAAATGAATGAATGGAAAGGTGGTTTAACATATCAGCGTCTTGTAATCTATATGCAAAATACAGCTGTCTGCTGTCCAGGGTGTTATGAATGAGTGTTAGTCTGGCTCGTTAAATCTGTAATTGCAGGGGGCCACATTCCATTGTAGAATGAGCCCTAACAAAATGTAATATGAAATATAATTTTTTGTAAGGCACGTTGATACACTTTCACCTATGATGAACTGTGCCAGGCTATTTACCCTCTGTTCTGCCGTTGGTCCTTTAGTCACCTTTTTGTTGCCAACTTGTTTACGGGCTGTTGTAGGACAGTCTTTGTATGAAGGGCCTCGGTCATCTATCCCTCAGCTGGACACCACCTTGTTGGTGTGGCCTAATATAATTATATATTCTGTTGGCTATCTCTGTGCAACAGCTTGTCTGTGGGCACACCATAGTTATTATAGGTATTGTATCAGCTGTTCTAGGCTGGAAAGGCCTCACCTCACTACTAACCCCTGCACTTTCAGACAGTTGGATATATGTTGCCTTTTGGCTTGACGAACCTTCACGATTCAGTCCACTGGGATCATGGCCTAGGAGGCATCCACCCCATAAAAAAATCTAATGGTGGTTATGTTTTCCTTTTGTATAAAATCAAATTAACCGAGCTCCCTTAACCCTCCTCTTGTGTTAGGGTCAAAACTGACCCGTTTTCAGGTTTTGAATGTCTATAAGTATCACATAAATTTGTTTATTGCATCAAGATTTTTTTACTTTGTCAGGAACCTCTATTTAAACAATGTAATAGAAAAATAATCCTTTTCACTAAATTATAAAATACTGTCGTGAAAATTAAGACGTTCATGGTGTTAGGGTCAATTCTGACCCAGTTATAATATAGGATTTTAGGACACTAATAAATAAGTTCCAAAACTGAAATCATAAACACTCTCTCTGCTTAGTAACAGTGACAGCCAATCCCCTCTCAACCCTGTGAGCTGTAGTTAGGGAGGGGCCTATCTCTTTTCCTGCTTGTCTGCTTCTCTAAATAAAGTGAAGAAACATAGGATAAATTCATTTCAGAGTTGCTGACTTTATTTTACCATTTTTTAAATTTGACAATGAGAGGTATGCTATCAAAAGAAAGGTCTAGGGGTCCCACCAAAAATATTAAAACCAATATTTTCAAGGATAAAGAAGCCTAAGAAGGTAACCAAGAGGTAAGAAACAAATTTGATGATAATTATTCAGAGGGTATTTTATGGCTGATTTAAAACACGGGTCAAAACTGACCCTAACATCATGGATAGTAACGGAATTCTAACATAAGAGGAGGGTTAACAATGTGCAAAACCACTCAATGTACAAGTGAATGGAAATAGAATACAAAAAAGTTTCCATTAAACGCCAAAGTGCTCCAATTGTGAAAAAAGGGGTTACAGAAATCTCCTTCTGGATCTTCCATGCAGTGAACCGTGGTATTTGTGCTCTCATCCACCACCATAAAGCAAATCTCCTCATCAGAAGCAAGCATGGATAACACATGTTGGATTATTGAGAGACGAAACCCTCACATCATTAGATGTTCTCCTCTTGCAATCCACACCAATCAGACTCCAAAGTGGTAAACCATAAGATTAAGGAAAGCGTAACAGATCCTTCATAGTGCAGTATGTTTAATATTTATTAAAAGTGCAAAATAGAACTCACTTACAATGTTGCAAATCAATTAGGCTTCTGTCATTCAGCAGGGACGCCGGTATGCGTTCCACTTGCGCTCCGATGGTGGAAGTGACGTGTCACGTTGATCCCACCCTATGCGTTTCGTCAGAGGCGTCTGACGTCATCAGGGTTATCTTTTTCCTTTGTGTACTAAAATCTCACATGAAATCTGCTGGGTCTGTCAATTTGTCTCCATATGGGGACTTAAGAGCCTCTGTAAAACTTGTGGAATGCCTATTGCATGTTCCCATTTTCCCAGCACTTCTAAGTTTCTTGCATCGTTTTGCTGGAGGTTCTCTGCCCTTTTATAAGTGTTGCCCTTTCTTGGGCCTGTCCACAGCACCTTGGGTTTTCAAAGATGCTTGCTCCTGTACATACCATGCTTCGACAGTGGGATATTGGATGACCTTCTTCTAAAGACATGGTTGATTCAGGTTTGGTCAGCCACTGTCCATCGGATTGCGCAGACCCTGCTGAGATCCAGGCAGACCCTAAATCTTACACTTTACAAATGATCTCTGAAAAGTGAGAATTTCCCTGTTTTGGTTACTTATACACAAATAGACTAAAATAATTTTTTATTTTTAGTCCATATCAAAATAACTTGCGTAGCACACCATACATTTGAAACCAATTTAAACAAATTTTCCGTGCAGGGCATGCCCTTGTGACTCCGATATACCTTTGTACTTATTTTGATATAACTTTGTACTTATTTGTGCAGGACCTATCTAGTCCCCAATGTGATCAAACATACCTACTGTGAGTGTCCCAAACTGTGAACACATAACCAACACTCTGTATTGATATGTGCTGTGAAATGGGCAATGCATTCTATTG
Organism: Pelophylax lessonae; assembly: GCF_965119305.1. NCBI lineage: Eukaryota > Metazoa > Chordata > Amphibia > Anura > Ranidae > Pelophylax > Pelophylax lessonae. The sequence continues at coordinate 129,281,189 of NC_138776.1, forward strand.
TCTAAATAACGGGAGCGTTCACCTCCAAGCTAGAATAATATCAGAGGTAGAGTGTAGAGATATACATTTCAACTCTATAGAACAGACTTTCTGCTTATCTTAATACCTTACATATCCAGTTACTTCCTGGTTTCCATGCTTAGGCAAATTATGTATTATATCCCAGAACTCTTCAGGAAGGGAGGAGGGGTTTACTGAGCTAAGCACACCCTCCTGCATGCATGAACTAAGGATAGATGAATTCCAGGAGGTAAATTATACATGAATCATTTGCCCTCAGTCAAGATGGCTGCAGCCAGAAATGCTAGTGGCTGTTTTTCAGTTTTTTTCTCAGCAAAATAAAACATGGAGACACGAATGAGTGAATTTGCTTTGAAAAACAAAAATTAATTAAATGGGGTTTGTGGTGCTCAGATACAGTGTAGTTCTTCTTTAAGGTGCCTGTTAAAGAGAGTATAAGGGAAGTCTTTCAGATCATCTATTTAACTCTCCTACAGTTTAGAGAACAGGAATATCAAGTCATATCCAAGGGACTATCTGTCCTGAGACCAATGTGAATGAGTTCATAGTCATAAAAACTTGTTTGTAAGAAAATAATTAAAATGAATAAAAAGTATAATCTACCATCAGGGGGGATGATCTCGGACTGGAAGGATTTATTTAAAAGAGAATACAGAGCCTTGAGGGACCCAAATGAGTTGTCAGAGGAGAATGAGAACATAGAGATTTTGGAACAAAGATGGCAAAAGAAACCAAATGGATTCAAAAGGAAGTCGACCATTTTACCATCCTCCGCTCCCTAAATCCGGCCATTTGCAAGTTTGCTAAGAAAGTCTGTACTGAATTTGCAAAAAGGAATTTTTCGTAAAATACAAAATGTTTCCGTTTCGGTTACCGCACCCCCACGTCATCACGTTCATGCGGCCGGCCCGCCCTCCAGTGACGCTTCCGCTGCCTGTGATTGGTTTGTTATCTCCCGGCTGTTATTGCTGCTGCTAGCCAGTCAGTGTGTCCAGGCAAACCGCGGCCGGCCCTCCCCGATGCCTGATTGGTTCACGATCATCTCCTCGGCTGCTGCTGGCCAGTGAGTGACAGTAAGGTCAAACTGCGGACCCAGAAGGACACCTACCTGTACCAGTGCTATACGCTGAATGTAAAAATGCCCCCCCTCAGTGCTCTTTAGCCCCCCCAGTGTTCTTTAGTCCCCCCCAGTGTTCTTTAGCCCCCCCAGTGTTCTTTAGCCCCCCCATGCTCTTAGCCCCCCGGTGCTCTTCAGCTCCCCACAGTGCTTTTCATCTCCCCCCCCCCCATGCTTTCTGGCTCCCCCAGTGCTACCTGGCTCCCCCCTCAGTGATTTGCAGTTCCCCCCAGACAGTGCTCTTCAGCCCCCCCCTCCCCCTGTGCTCTCCATCCCCCCCGTGCTCTCCATCCCCCTGGTTTTACATGCTCCCCCCCCCCACGCCTTCCAACCCCCTTGCAATGCTTTCCAACCCCCCCCCCTTAATTCTCTCCAGTCTTCCCCCCCCCTGTGCCCTTCAGCTCCTCCAGTGCTCTCTGCTTCCCCTGTGCTCTTCTATCTTCTATCATGTCCGCAGCCTCTGACTACCTCCTGCATCATGTACGCAGCCTCTGACTACCTCCTGTATCATGTCCGCAGCCTCTGACTACCTCCTGTATCATGTCTGCAGCCTTTGACCTCCTCCTGTATCATGTCCGCAGCCTCTGACCACCTCCTGTATCATGTCCGCAGCCTCTGACCACCTCCTGTATCATGTCCGCAGCCTCTGACCACCTCCTGTATCATGTCCGCAGCCTCTGACCACCTTCTGTATCATGTCCGCAGCCTCTGACCACCTCCTGTATCATGTCCGCAGCCTCTGACCACCTCCTGTATCATGTCCGCAGCCTCTGACCACCTCCTGTATCATGTCCGCAGCCTCTGACCACCTCCTGTATCATGTCTGCAGTCTCTGACCACCTCCTGTATCATGTCCGCAGCCTCTGACCTTATCCTGTATCATGTCCGCAGCCTCTGACATTCTCCTGTATCATGTCCGCTAAATGTACAGTGTGTGTCGTAAAACGTTTGACATTTCGAACATGGGAGAGGCAGCGCTGTCTAGCCACGCTAAAGGTGCAAAGCACCAGTCTGTAGCTGCGTGCTTGACAGCTTCCAATCTGATCGCTGGCTTTTTCACCCTTCAGCTCCTCCAGTGCTCTCTGCTTCCCCTGTGCTCTTCTATCTTCTATCATGTCCGCAGCCTCTGACTACCTCCTGCATCATGTCCGCAGCCTCTGACCACCTTCTGTATCATGTCCGCAGCCTCTGACCACCTCCTGTATCATGTCCGCAGCCTCTGACCACCTCCTGTATCATGTCCGCAGCCTCTGACCACCTCCTGTATCATGTCCGCCAAATGTACAGTGTGTGTCCTAAAACGTTTGACATTTCGAACATGGGAGAGGCAGCGCTGTCTAGCCACGCTAAAGGTGCAAAGCACCAGTCTGCAGCTGCGTGCTTGACAGCTTCCAATCTGATCGCTGGCTTTTTCACCCGTGCACCTGAAGTGACACCGGCTCCCAGCTGCGGCAGCGGTGCTTCCATCTCATCCACTGTAAAACAAGGGACCATTTTGAGTCACGCTGTATCCAGAAACGAAACCCTAACTGCAGAGGTACTGTACACTACAAAGATTGTCATTTATTTTAGTAAAAATATGCTGGGTGTGACATGGATTTTCTTCTTATATAACATGTATACATAGACATTTCATGAAACATTAGGTCATGAATATTTACGTGAAATCTTGGAAAAGTCATGGAATTTTATTGGTGAAAATGTGTATGAACCCTGAAAATGATAACTTGACAAGTCGACAAAGACTAGGAATTTAAAGCATTGGTGGGACAATTCTAAAACTGTTGGATAAGGGGGAAAATGTGGTAATTATGTCCACAGAGGAGTTTTGAGTGATGGTTACCAGAAGTTTATCCAGTGGTGCCCAGTATAGGAAAATTCCTGAAACCTCTATTATTCAGTATCATGAATAACTCATTCTTCAGCATATATTTATGCTGTACAGTCATACATCTGTGTTTACGTTCATGTGCATTCAGGCTGAAGATTAAGCAAGTAGGGCATGTAAATAACATCATACAGTTTGGCTTTTTGCAGTGAATTTCTCCTCACTTTATGTCTGTGACAATGGTCAGAAGACAAACAGAGCCATGAATTTCCCCAGCTGGGACACTGACCGCAATATCATTTAAAACAATATAAAAAAAAAAATGCTTTTTTATACACTTTACACTTCATGGGCAGATTCTACACATGGTCTACACTTTGTTGCCAAGTCAGCTATGCTGGCAATTATTATTTTTCCATCAGTTTTGGCAAATGCTGTTCATTCGCACAGATGTACACTGTTCTTAGTTGTCATAGTCAGCGTCACCAAGTCAAGTCTCCGGGGAACACGTGGATTGCATCTGTATTGTCTTTTACATTTGTTTTAGTTGTAGTATATGTTAATTTACGTTGTTTTAAGTTATTTTATTTAGGTATAGTTGTGTCTGTTCTGAACTATAATCTCAGGAACAGCGTATAATATAGAATACACACAGGATCATTCTTACAATATTTAAACATTGATGTATTAATTTTTCTACATTATAACAGTATTCCAATGCTTCACAAATCCTATTATCAAGATACATCTAAATTGCTGGTTGCCCCTCTATATGGCATTGAACATAAAAAAATAAGAGACATAGATATTGTAGCTCCTTAATTGTAATGCCATAATTGGTTAATGCAGTACCTTCTAATAGATTCACCTAAATTATTATTCCTATAGAAGTGTGAAGAATGGCAATTCTAACAGTTCAGTGGAGGTCAAGAGCTCAATACAACTGCCACAGTTCATAAAATCTTACAACCGAGCAAGGTAATAATGTAACTCTAGCTGTTAGGAACAATGTAATAGATCTCCCTCATTCCTCCAGAAAGAATCCGGCTTATGGCCAGACAACATGATTAATAACTACTGGATGTGCTCTCAGACATTTAGGGACAACTTGGAAGCTGCAAGATATATATCTGAGGTGACCGTGATCAACAGATGAGCGGAAGACAAGCCCAGGTCAGAAAAGTCCCTAAGGTCCTTTTGTGTATGTTTTCTGGGGCAAATAAAAATCAACAAACATCAATTATGGGGAAGACTCTCTAACCAAGGTTCTAAACTAAAATTATAATTTCTCTATCGTTCATCGACAGACGCAGCTCCATCATCTTTAGACCAATGGGTTATGCTCTTCCTATCAGGAATAGGCACTAGGCAGGAAAAAAACTTTACCACACCTATGGGGCTGTCCCTGCAGGCATAACCCCACACACTCTGCTTCAGCCTGCAGTTTGTTTCTGCCTAGTTTAGGAATAGGACCTAGCTCCCTGCTGGGACTTTAGTCTTAGCTGTTAATAGGGACATTTTTTTATTTTAGGATTTTTTGTATTCAATAGTTAGTTCCTGGAGAACTACAAGCAACCGTTTCAGACTGGAAAATCTAGTTCCTTAAGGTCTCCCAGCCTGGCCAGCGAGCGTGAGCAGGTTATAGTCCAAAACTAGGCCTTGCCACGACCATGCCCTGATGGATGGGGACGAGCCTGGGAGTGGACAAGTGTTGCTGGGACACGATCGACCTGGAATGCCCTGGAGTCGCAGCGTACCCCCTGGTGGCTGGCAGCACCCCCACCCTGGATGGGAGGTGGACTGTTCGGAGTGGCGCCCACCTGGTACCGTGGTATGGTGAGTAATACTGTCCCCCCAATCCTCTGGCGGTCTCGGAGTGGACGTGGGCCCCTCCTTGAGATGGTCAGACCCCCGGGTCCCCTTCCATTTCCCCAGCCCCTCTAACAGTCACGGTGGTCTTTTGGCTCCATCCTACCCCACACCCCCTCCCTGTGTTAGGTAGAAACTGGCTTTGCCACTTGCTCCAGTAAGGGGGGATGGATGCAGTTGTTGCTGACCGGGCTGTTTGTATCGCACCGGGGGTCTTTGAGCAAGTTCCCGGCCCCCTGGGGATTAGTGACTGGGACGGGAATGTCTTTTTGGGCTCCCTGTGACGGTTATAGGCTTGAAGGGGAGCAGCTGTTTCTTCATCCGTGGGTCTAAGCCTCACGTGGCTGGATTGGGCTGAAAATCTAGGCCGCGGCTTGCGGTCTACTCGTGGCTGTCCAGGTACCATGCCAGGCTGTCTGAATTGCCTGACTGAGCTGACCAGCGAATGCCGACGTATTGCCTCACACGGCCGGATCGGACTGAAAATTGATGCCGCGGCTTGTGGTCTACTCACGGCTGTCTGGGTACCATGCCAGGCTGTCCGAAGTGCCTGACTGAGCCGACTGGCGGGGGCCAACAGATCGCCTCACACGGCTGGGTCGGGCCAAAAATTGAGACCGCTGCTTGCGGCCTACTCGCGACTGACTGGGTACCATGCCAAGCTCTCCGAGTACCATGTCAGGCTGTCTGAAGTGGCTGACCGGCGGATGCCGATGGATTGCCACGTTGGGCTGAAAATTGAGGCTGCGGCTTGTGGCTGTCCGAGTACCATGTCAGGCTGTCTGAACTGCTGATCAAGCTGATAGAGCTGACGGTGGACTCGCGACCGCATCGGGCCCCAAATTTAGGTCATAGCTTTGGGGCCTATTCGAGGCTGGCTGACTGAGCTGCTTACTAGTCGGTTTGAGCTGCTAACCAGGGTGATAGAGCAGCAGATGGGCATCAAGCCCTCCCCCCCCCTCCTCAGGGGGGGTGGACATATGGACTGCCTGGCTCCCCCCTTGGACCAGGGGGTACGCTGCGTGCCCGTCTGCGTCATGGCTGGCCCCCCTCTTCCCCTTTATAGGGGACTATGTCCTCTTCTGTCATTTATGGTCTTTAGCTGGCGTCTCCGTGTGGGACTGCGGTCGGCGACCTCCCCTGCTTGTTATGCTCCCAGGGTGAGCTTAGCATATAGCGACTCTAATGGGTCTGCATCCATGCACTTCGGGTGCTCTGCAGTGAGGATGATTCCTTTTTTACTGCACATGCGCAACATGCGCATGCAAGGGCACTGCTGGATGCACTGATTGCATCAGTGCATAAAATGTTAACGGGGGGGGCGCTGGTCCCTCGGGGCCCGCAGATCCCCTAAAGGCGGCAAGGGTACTCTCTCTTCCCACCTGCTGTGACAAAATTGTTGCACGTCAGTGTCGTTGTTCTAAACGCAATATGGTTTTGTGACAGAAAAATGAATCCACCTGTCCCCTAATTCTCTTGAGTGACACCTCTTTAAAAATGAGCCAGCCCTGGATCAACAGTGGGTACCAAATTCCTGAATCGGATGCTGATAAATATGTTTTTTTTATTTCAATATGCCCCCGAAACTATTTTTCTCTAGCGCTCATTGACAGACGTAGTCCTCGGTGATACACCACCTTCGGGTTATGTTGCCTCCACAGGAGCAGGACTAGACAGGCAATTAAAAAGCTCTGGCCACACCCTAGGGGCAGTCCCAGAGGGTATATCCTCTCTCTCTCTGCCTCAGCAAATCAGTTATTTTCTGTCTAGTTAGGAGTAAGGACCTAGATACCTTGCTGGGATCTTAGGTCCTGGCAAGAATTTTTTTCTTAAAGGATTTTTAGACAGCTTTTTTTCTCCAGTGTTCCTGTGAGATCTTCAAGCAAGAAAGCTGAACTGGGCGACGGGCTGGATGTTGAGATCCGGTGGTCACCCCAGTTCAGCCTACGAGTGCGTGCAGGCCATAGCTCCGCGCTGGGTCGGCCGCGACAAAGTCCCATTAAAAGGACTGAACCCGCGAGTTAAACGTCTCGCTGAAACGCCAAAGACCATGAGTCACGGCGTCCGTATCGGTCGACAGCCCTCCCGCCCCGGTGGAGAGGGGTACTGTCAGGAGTTGGTGCCCGCCTGGTTCCGGTATGGTGAGTAGTATGTTCCCCCTTTTTCCCTGACGGGTTTTGTGGTGAACGCGGGCCCCTCTCTGTATGGTAAGAAAGAGTCCTTTCTATCCTATAACATGTCACAAATCCTCCTACTTTGAGTGTGATTTTATGTGTGCAAAAGCCAGGAGGCTTGGTTTGGGAGCTAACAATCTATTGTATACATGTTTAAAAGATGTAATCTGTGGCATTCTGGGAATCTTATGGGTTAAGTATAAGCTACCTACCAGTCAGAAGCCACGGACATGTAGACTGCCTTCCAAATCAGATCTCCAGCTATTAGCAGGCCTCCCGAACGGCCATGCGGTCCGCCAGGGCCGGTACCGCCAACCACGCCATATCCCCATGCAGAGAGAGTGTTGTGTGCCCTGCAGCACACCGCTATTCAGTATAGGCCGCCGCCATTTTTTTTGCTGGATCGCACGAGCCGCCATTTTGGCGTAGCCTCGTGTCTCCAGCATGGGGGCGGCCATGTTTGAGGTGATCCTACACCTCGTGGAGCTTGGGGGAGGCGCCGGAAGGCGTGCAGAGGGGCGGAGCCGCCTCCTTTCTTCCTGGGCAGCCAGCCAAAAGACTTCCTGTTTGTCAAGACAGCGCTGTAAGCTGTTGCAGTTTAACTCTGAGCATCAAGTGGTGAGCCTGGGGGTCTATCTCTCTCTCTCTCGGTCGATAGGGATCCCTAGCAGGTAACACTAAGGGGCTTTTTGTGGCGCTGGGGGTCAGAAAAGAAAAAAAAAAAAAAAAAAAGTTTTTTTCTTTACTTTTGAATTATATTATCCAGGAAGTAACTGGAGTTATTATGGACCCTGCCACACATATTCCCCCACCTGTTTCCCTCGAGGGGGCCTCGGGACCCGCCAGTGCACAGAGTATAGAGTCATTTACAGCAATTTTGGAGTCTATGGTGGCTCGGGTGGAGGCGGCCTGTCAGGGACGGGGGTCAAGGAAGCGACCCCCGCCTACTCCTATACTATCTGACACCTCTGACTCAGATTCAGAGATGGTCACGGCAGTTGCAGGTTCCTCTGCAAGGGCTGTTATCCCAGGTAAAGCCCCCTCAGACAGTGAGGAGGACGCTTCTTCTCTTGCTATAATTCAGGAAGAAGCATTGGTGGACGCACTAGTTGTGGCAGTGCAAGAAACCTTAAAACTTGAGGCTTTACCGGCAGAGGCAACTGAAACAGAGAGGCCTTTTGGGACTAATAAGCCCATCAAGACGGCGAAGGCTTTTCCTGTACCTAAATGTTTTGGTAATCAGATTAAAGGAGAATGGGAGCATTCTAAACGTACCTTTACTATTTCCAAGCGTATTGCTAGACGCTATCCGTTTGAGGAATCCATCATTAAGAAATGGACGGTACCACCAGTCGTGGATCCGCCTATTTCCAGGCTGAATAAAGCCACGGTTATTCCAGTGGAGGACACTTCGTCCTTTAAGGATCCGGTGGATCGAAAGATAGAAGCAGAGTCCCGCACTATCTTTTCTCTGATAGGGTCAGCATTTAGACCAGTAATTGTTATTGGTCTAGTTTCCCAGACACTTACGGAATGGGCGAAAATGGTACGCCAAGATCTTAGGGGAAAAGATATTCCCCAGGAGACATCTGATTTGATGGAACAGATCATACAAGGGCTACGGGTTATCTGTGACGCAGCCTTGGACACTACTCCCTTGTTAGGGCATGCATCTAAGTTAGCAGTGATCCTCAGACGTGTGCTGTGGTTAAAATGCTGGTCAGCTGACCTAGGTTCCAAAAAGACCTTGACCAATCTCCCTTTTCAGGGGAATCGTCTATTTGGGGCCAACCTAGATGAAATCATTAAGGATGCCACTGGGGGCAAGAGCACTTTTTTGCCACAGGCTGCAAAAGCTAAGGGACCTCGCAACAAGCGAGGACCTTTCTTTACCGCCCATAAAGGGCGCCCGGCTGGTACTCCCGGGAAAGGCAAGACTCCTCCAGGAGGGTTCAAGAAGGGCTGGTCGGACAAGCAGAGGACCAACCCAGCCAAACCCGAAGTAAAGGAGTACACAGCCTGAAGGTGCGCCCCCACCCGGTTTCAGGGTGGGGGGACGTTTTCACCGGTATTCAGGACATTAGATCGAGCATCAACCACTACTACCGGTGCGATTCTTCCCTTCCAACATTTAAGTACCACAGGAAGCGGTAGTTACCGTTCCCTGAATAGATCTTTTCCTTTACCTTTTCCTAAGATTAGTCCCGATACCTCACAGGAATCGGATCTGATTGACCAGATAGGCCAAGTAGCCTCTAGTCGGGTGACTTCGGTCCCTGAGGTTCAACCAGAAAAGATCACCTTTCCTGATAACTATCAGGTATCTGGTAAATGTGTGGAAACAGAAAACGACCAGACTTTCTCGGATGGTCGGGGCCAGATAGCTCTAGGGACGCCTGGTTCAGATCCAATCAGCGCCAGTGGTCCTAGAAATTCTAGGCTGGCCTCCTCAAGCCGGCCTGGCCGACTTGGACATGTTAGTCGCAGACGTTCCGTGGGAACTTCGTCTCAGGGAGTGTCTGTGGTCTCAAGGACTAATTTACCTTTGTGCTTTACAGTCGCTGGTTTTAATGGCCTGGCCATTGAGACCCAAGTACTGAAGGACAGAGGTTTGTCTACTTCAGTCATTCCTACCCTTATTAAAGCAAGGAAAGCGACTTCCAGCAAAGTCTATTATCACACATGGAAGACTTATATTGCGTGGTGCGAATCTTTAGGATTTCCTCCACCTACCTATTCGGTGTCTCGAATATTGGCCTTTTTGCAACAAGGGGTTGAGCAGAAGCTAGCCTTGAGCACCATCAAGGGTCAAGTTTCAGCATTAGCAATCTTCTTTCAGAAACCTTTAGCTACCAAATCCTTGGTGCGGAATTTCATCCAGGGGGTGCGGCACCTGGCTCCTCCAGTCCGCGCGCCCTTACCGCCCTGGGATCTTAATTTGGTTTTGTCGGTTCTACAGAAACCTCCCTTTGAAAACATCAGGGAGATTCCCTTGCTTACTTTATCCCAGAAGGTGGTCTTCTTGGTGGCTATTACTTCTGCTCGCAGGGTGTCAGAACTGGCTGCATTATCATGCCAGTCCCCATACCTAGTGATTCATAGGGATAAGGTAGTACTTCATCCTAAGCCATCTTTTCTTCCTAAGGTGGTTTCAGATTTTCATCTGAATGAAGATATTGTACTACCTTCCTTGTGTCCTCAGCCCAAGCATCATCGGGAACATGCGTTGCATTCCTTAGATGTGGTTCGGGCAATCAGGGTATACCTGAAAGCTACGGAATCATTCCGTAAGACGGATTCACTTTTTGTGATCACGGATGGCCCCAGAAAGGGTTTGCCTGCATCTGCCGCGACCATTGCCAAATGGATTAGACAAACGGTGGTACAGGCTTATTCTATTAAGGGTCAGAGTCCTCCGTTCCCTGTTAGGGCGCACTCCACTCGAGCGCTCAGTACTTCCTGGGCCTTTCGCCATCAGGCGTCAGTGGTCCAGGTATGTAAGGCGGCCACTTGGTCGTCGGTACATACCTTTACAAAATTCTATAAAATTGATGTGACGGCATCGGCGGATGCCTCATTTGGCCGCAAGGTTTTGCAGGCCGCAATTTGAGGAGACCGGTGGTCTACCTCGAGGGTTTTTTTCTGTTTGAAAAAAAAAAAAAAAAAAAAGAAAAATTTTTTCTCTCTTTTGTTGAGTTTCATCATTAAGGATGAGCATTGTAAACTTCTAGTTGGCACCGGTTGGGCCTTCTAGATTGGGATTTGATTTCATTTTCCCACCCCTCAGTTGTGATACTGCTCTGGGACGTCCCGAAGGTGGTGTATCACCGAGGACTACGTCTGTCAATGAGCGCTAGAGAAAAATGGATTTTTGTAAAATCTTACCGTAAAATCCTTTTCTCTTAGCTCATTGACAGACGTAGTCCCCGCCCCTCTGTTTTTTTTTTTGAGTTGGGTTGGGTTAAAATCTCTAAAGACTGCTTTTTCACATAACTGATTTGCTGAGGCAGAGAGAGAGAGGATATACCCTCTGGGACTGCCCCTAGGGTGTGGCCAGAGCTTTTTAATTTCCTGTCTAGTCCTGCTCCTGTGGAGGCAACATAACCCGAAGGTGGTGTATCACCGAGGACTACGTCTGTCAATGAGCTAAGAGAAAAGGATTTTACGGTAAGATTTTACAAAAATCCATTTTTATTCTTTACAACATACCATCTCTTGCTGGCCTGCCCCCACTCCATCTGTTCTCTGATCTCCTCTGCTGTGTATGAAGCCGGAAGCACTCGGAGGGCAGTGGGGACATTAGGGGTCTAAAAGAGCCCCGATGTCCCAATAAAGAGTACCTGTCACCTGCCCAGTGCTATCACATACAGAGCTTGTTGGGCCCCTTTTACAAGCAATAAATGTCAAATAAAAGATATATTAGAAAAAAAAAAAAAAATTCAAAACTACCCAATCAACCTGCAAACACCCACAAGTGCAAAGTATCAGGCAAAAACATGTATGCAAACTCACATATATAAAGCCACAGACGTAAGAGCTATAATTCTAGTTCCCTTATTTACTCTAAACTGAACTGTATAAGCATAAAGTACCAGCTATTGATAATTTTAGGTATCACAATTTTTTAGCCATTTTGCCGGTGCACGCAGTTTTGAGGCTTGAAAAATCGATTTACTCCTCACTACCTTATTTTTTATTCAGTACGAAACATAGGGTTTAAATTGTGTTTGTGTACAATAAAATGCTTTTTAGTGTTTTTGTCGTCTAAGGCTGGGTTCACACTTATGCAAATTGGGTGCAGGTCTCCCCGCATCCAATTCACATGACAGGAAATTGTGACCGGCTCTCGATGCAAAGCGGATTGCACAGGGGTCCTGTGCATCTTTGGCTCAGTTTCAGGTCCGAATTCAGCAAAAAATTTGGGCCTGGTTCATCCCTGAAATGGAGAACAGGAATGCATTGGACCCCCTGCTGTCAGCCGCATCCGTTTCAAGTGTGAACCCAGTCTTAATATAGATTTGATAAACCGTTGAGCAAATATTATGCAACATAAATTTCACTACCATCTACTTACTCTGCATAGTATAAGTAAAAGAAGAAAGGAGAGCACCTCTGAGTGCAATTTAAATTTTAAATCGATTGCACTCAGAGGCGCTCTCTTTTCTTCTTTTACTTATACTATGCAGAGTTGACTTCACTCTTCCCGAAAGCCTGCCCTGTGTAGCAACCATCAGCCCCTGGACTGTCCTGGATCCCCCAGTTGGACTCTCACATAGTCCATTCATGTCCTCCAACCCCTGTGATATGCACATGGACTTTTAATCTACCCTGTGCTTGCAATATCCCTGGGTCCCTCTTATTTTCTCTGTTGGAGTAAATATATATATATATAAACTATATGTAGCAGGTTTTCCAGGCATTGGGCCTGCCATTGTTACCGGTTACCTCTCCAGCCAATGTGAGCTGCGACCCTGGGTTTGAGAACTGAGACATTGACAACTCCGGCATCTTTGTTTGGTTGTTGTATTGTATTTTTAGGGGATGGGCGAAGGGAATGAGTGGGATACTCCTTTGGCTTGACTATGTACAATTCTGGTACTTTTATAGCAAAAATGCCCGTTAGCGCTGTCTTGATGCCATCCGACGCGAACCAAAGCTTACTGACGCTTTGAACACACTGTATCTCTGACTTAAGTCCAGAAGATCCAGGACTGTAGAATATCGAACTTCTGACCCTACTGGCACTCACAAGTCACTGACTACTCCCTCCAGCCTTGCACTGGCTTGAGGTAGCTTGTTGTGAATTCCTGTATGGCTGCAACTCTCAACTGATGCACTCACACTGTGCACTAATTCTTCAGGGCCCAAACTGCAGGCGCCTCCTTTCACACTTCAGGGTCCTCTGACCAGGTACCCCCTTTACAGCTAGCTGATACTTGGATCCTAGAACCTTCTCCGGAGTGGTCCCCTCTGACTCTAGGCAGACCCCCAGGGGCAATCCTCAGTACTCACGACCTGTGTAGGCATTCCTGGGACTGGACCCCTCTCACTGGTTCTCGGCACACCGGATCCCCTTCAGCTCAACTCAGCACTCTCTGGATTCTCAGGCAGCACCCGAGACATCTGCTTTCTCTGACAGGAGGATAGACAGCCGTCCTCTACCTCCTCGGACTCTGCTTCCCGCCAAAGATGCTGAGTCACGCACCTCCCTCAAACTTATACCCACTCCCAGAGTCCTTAGCGGCAGAATCTGCCTTCTGGGGTAGTTACAAGCCTGAATGTGTCCCTGATTGGGTTTTCATTCACTGCCCTATGAGAAGCCTCTCACAGAGCCAGAGGGGAGATTCCCCCCTCAGCAGACACACCTGGAAGCCATGACACCCTACCAAAAAGAAATCATAGCCCTGCTTTTAGGCAGACAAGACCCACTATGCATTTACCTAGCACCTACCTGTAGGGTGCTAATATATATATATATATATATATATATATATATATATATATGTGTATATGTGTGTGTGTGTGTGTATTATTTTTTGCTATTATTCTCTGCTGTAGTATAATTGTTCTCATAGCCTTCAAGCGCCAACACCCCAATGTTTTTACTTACTCTGCAGAGCCTCTGTGATCTGAAAATATACAGTAATTCTATTGCCAAAACTGTAGGTTTTATTATGTGTGAAAAATGGAAAATTGCCCTAGAAGGGAAGTGGTTAACCACTTGCTGACCACCCTATGGCCGTTTTACTGCTACAGGGCAGCCACACCGCACAGGATTACGTATATATACATGATCCGGCATTTCCCAGTAGCGGGTGCGAGTGTGCGCCACCACCAGCTCGCTTCAGCTGTGATTTTACACAGTGGGAACTAATCAGTGGGTCCCACAGACTTGATGTCGACCCGCACCCACTCATCGCCCAGTACACAGACAGAACGGCGGTCTGCCTATGTAAACAAGGCAGATTGTCCTTCTGTCAGAAAGGAAAAATTGAATCCTGTGTTTCTGCAAAGCAGGGACAAGGATCCATGTCTTCCCCTAGTAAAAGCACCTCCCACACTATACTAAAACAGTAGCTGGCCCCACAGTTAACCCTTTGATCACTCCTGATGTTGACCCCTTCCCAGCCAGTGTCATTAGTACAGTGGCAGACTGGCAGTGCATATTTTTAGCACTGATCACTGTATTAGTGTCACTGGTTCCCAAAAAAGTGTCAGATTTGTCCGCCGCAAGATCAGTCCCACTATGAGTCGCTGATCACCGCCATTACTAGTAAAAATAAATAAAAATTCCATAACTATATTTTGTACCCATAGCTTGTAGACGCTACACTTTTTGTGCAAACCAATCAATATGCGCTTATTGGGGATTTTTTTTTTTTTACCAAAAATATTTAGCAGAATACATATTGGCCTTAACTGATGAAAAAATTCGATTTTTTTTATTGGATATATATATATATATATATATATATATATATATATATATATATATATATATATATATATATATAATATATATAATATATATATATATATATATATATATATATATATATATATATGTGTCTGTTTGTATATATAGTATCTCACAAAAGTGAGTACATCCCTCACATTTTTGAAAATATTTTGTTATATCTTTTCTTGTGACAACACTGAAGAAATTACACTTTGCTACAATGTAAAGTAGTGAGTGTACAGCTTGCACAACAGTTAGAGATCGACCGATTATCAGCAAAGCCGATATATCAAGGGCCTATATGGACTTTCCCCGATATATCGGAATCGGCTCTTTATTTACCAATATTGACGATATTTCAGGGAAAGTGCTTGTACCGGGGTGATGCCTGCAGCTAGAGGCATCACCCCGGTACCGGTGTCCATAGCCGACGGTCGGCTGTCTTGTAATATAGGCATATGAGTAGCGCTAGTTTCATCACACACAAACCAATAAGTATAAGACCATATCTAGTCCATATAAAGCTGAGAAGCCGCTCGGCTGTCATTCCAAGGAGCGGGAGGGGACGCCCCCTCCCGCCGCCTTCCGCGGCTCACCCGGGTCTCCCATCCTAACGGGAGACCCGGGAATCCTACCTTCACTGCTGCCGTCTGATCCGGGTCTCCATTTCTTTGAATTCTGTGCCGCCGTGTACCCGGAAGTGATGTCATGACATGACATCACCTCCGGGTACTGGTGGTGCCGAATTAAAAAAACTTACAGCATTCAAAGCAGCCAAACTTGGCGTTTTAAATGCTTAAGTGCAGAGGAGAGGTTTGGGGTCTTTTAGACCACCAGATCCCTCCACCACAGTACCTGTAGACATTAAAAAAAAAAAAATCATTTTAATGTCTGAAAATATTGGCAGATATCGGCCGATACCAGATGACCAAAATATCGGTATCGGCGGGGAAAAAACGATATCGGTCGGTCACTAATAACAGTGTAAATTTGCTGTCCCATCAGAATAACTCAACACACAGCCATTAATGTCTAAACCGCTGGCAACAAAAGTGAGTACACCCCTAAGTGAAAATGTCTAAATTGGGCCCAAAGTGTCAATATTTTGTGTAACCACCATTATTTTCCAGCACTGCCTTAACCCTCCTGAGCATGGAGTTCACCAGAGCTTCACAGGTTGCCACTGGAGTCCTCTTGCACTCATTCATGGCGACATCCTGGAGCTGGAGAATGTTAAAGACCTTGCTCTCCACCTTCCATTTGAGGATGCCCCACAGATGCTCAATAGGGTTTAGGTCTGGAGACATGCTTGGCCAGTCCATCACCTTTTACCCTCAGCTTCTTTAGCAAGGCAGTGGTCGTCTTGGAGGTGTGTTTGCAGTCGTCATCATGTTGGAATACTGCCCTCATCAACCTCTGCAGCAATGCTGGCAGCATTCATACGTCTATTTTCCAAAGGCAACCTCTGGATATGACGCTAAGCACATGCACTCAACTGCTTTGGTCGACCATGGCGAGGCCTGTCCTGAGTGGAACCTGACCTGTTAAATCGCTGTATGGTCATGGCCACTATTCTGCAGTTTTGTTTCAGGGTCTTGGCAATCTTCTTATAGCCTAGGCCATCTTTATGCAGAGCAATAATTGTGTTTTCCCGATCCTCAGAGTTCTTTGCCATAAGGTGCCATGTTGAACTTCCAGTGACCAGTATGAGAGTTAGAGCGATAACCCCAAATTTAACACACCTGCTCCCCATTCACACCTGAGACCTTTTAACACTAACGAGTCACATGACCCAAAGGAGGGAAAATGGCTAATTGGGCCTAATTTGGAGACTTTCACTTAGGGGTGTACTCACTTTTGTTGCCAGCGGTTTAGACATTAATGGCTGAGTGTTGTTATTTTGAGGGGATGGCAAATTTGCACTGTTATACAAGCTGTACACTCACTGCTTCACATTGTGGCAAAGTGTCATTTCTTCAGTGTTGTCATATTAAAAAATATAATAAAATATTTACAAAAATGTGAGGAGTGTACTAACTTTTGTGAGATACAGTGTGTGTATATAGATATATGTGTGTATGTATATATATATATATATATATATATATATATTTTTTTTTTTTTAACATATATATATTCTTCATATATATATATATATATATATATATATATATATATATATATATCATTTTATTATTTTATTTTTTTTTCAAAATCATTGTTTTTTTTTTTTTTTTTTTTTTTTTTTTTTATAGCGCAAAAATTACAACCAAAAGAAAGCTCTATTTGTGGGGGGAAAAAGGACATACATTATATTTGGGTACAGTGTCGCATGACTGTGCAATTGTCCATTAAAATAACCCAGTGCCGTATCGCAAAAAATGGCCTGGTCATGAAGGGGGGTAAATCTTCCGGAGGTCGAGTGGTTAAAACCTGCCTGGTGTCTCCTCAATAAACTGTGGCCTACTAAAAGTGCTTACATACTGTGCATGGAATCAGTAAAATATTTTGCTGCCTATTTTGGTGAAATAATATACTCTGTTGATGTTTTGATTTAAAGCTACCTAGTCTATACCCTGTTTAAAATGTGACCAATTACAATTTTGCATGAAGTCAGTAAAATATTTAGGTAAATTTGTTAATATACTACATTTTTTTTCTTTTAAAGCTGGATGTTGTTTAAGTATGGTTACCATTTGTCCCTGTTTCCCAGGTACAGAACCCGGGAAATAAACATCCTTGGCCTGCTTCCAGATGAGGGGCAATGCAGTGTAGTCATTACACTGAACAGATGCCTTGGTCACCTCAAAATGGCGCTGCTGGACCAATACCCATCCAGTGCCATTTTGGTGTCGCCTAGGCGCTTACACAGTTTATTGTATGTGTCGGCCACAGAGGTCTAGCAGATATGCATTATTAAAGTGTTCAAAATTGTAATGCAAAAAAGTTGTCTTGCACCCTGTTCTTCTTTTTTCTTTTTTTCTTCTTTAGTACATTGCTCTTCCCTGTCCAGCTAAGTTAAGGGGCTGTATAGCCAGTGCTCTTTAGGACCCCCTTTGAAATTAAAATACTACTTTAACCCTGCATTACCCAGAAACCTTGAAATGCAAGTTGAATTTTTTTTTTTTAATTTGTTACTTACTCCTGACTCGTTCTCCGTCCATTAATCGAACCTGGCCTCTGTATGTTACCTGTGTGCATTACTGCTTCCCGACCTCTATTCTTTGGTCGGGACTCCTGTCCCCTGTGCTCTTTGTATTACTGCTGATCTATGTACTTCTGTGTGTTACTTACTCTTGACCCCTGCACCTCTGACCTCCGTGTTCTGTGTGTTACTTGCTCTTGACTTCTGCAATGTGTATGTTATGCATTCCTGACCTTTTTCACTCTGTGTTACACACTGTTGACCCCTGTACTCTGTATGTTACACTCTACTGACCACACTACTGGCCCCTGCACTCTGTACATTACTCTTCTGACCTGTGTGTAGTACACTACCCACTCTTAACCCATACCAGAGTAGGCCCAGGTTTTATTTATTTTTTTAAATTCTTTGGCCCAGGTTTTATTTAACCATACCCCTTTAACCCTCCAACTGTTACCACTGTTTGGCCACACCTACAGTTTACTGTGGCTTGCTGTGGGCTGCATTGTTCCCCTGTGGGTGTGGTAAAAAAAAAGTGGATGTGGTCAGTAGGATGTCCCAGGATTTCATTTTTAAAATCTGGTAACATTAACAAAAAGTGTCTATCTATGGTGTTACTGAAATATTTGTTACTTTTTTATGTTAAATATATACACCTAAATGTAGATATTTTGGGCTGCAAAACTGCATGCAGTGTCATTTTTAAAATGTTATCTACAAGATTGTTGAAATACTATCTGTGTAGTATGTACAATATTCCTTTGCTTTATCAGTGAAAAATATACATTTTTTTGTTTTTTGTCCTTAAAAGCTGTATGAGGTATGTGGGGCTTCCCAGATTTTTTTTACAATTATTACTCATTTTAATGTAGTGTTTACCATATTCCTTACATTATAATCAGAAAAAAAAACTTTAATTTGTTCTTTGATCTCCAAAGCTAAATGGGGATGTAGTTTAGCCAATAGCATATTACTATTTTTTTAATTAATTTGCCTCTTTGGATAGAATTACAACAATTAGCATCATGATGGTAAGTGGGATTGAGAAACATCTGATCCTTGATCTCTTCAAAAAATGGGAATTAGAAGCTCTCCGTTCTAAAAACGTCCGGTTCTTAGCTGTCAGGTAGACAACCCCTTGACTAAAGCAATGTGATTCCAAAGAGTCAATTATATTAAACTCATTAAGAATCTCACCAGCTCTCCTAGGGCAGTCATACACTGTTTGAATTGTTAATGGGCAGGCTGAATGTATCAAGTTAATCGATCAATTGATCAACTTGGGTACAACCAGCCTGCTGGATTTTCTTATGATTATCGCTAGCAGCTGCTATAGCCGCTAGCAATAATCGCTGTCTTCTCCTGGTGGAGAAGAATTCCCCCGTGGTTGCAGGAAAGAAATTTACACCATGTATGGCCGGCCTTGGATAAACATCACAATAATGTGATGGCTTTATTAGAGTTACAAACACAGCAGAATACAGAGGCTTTTTTTTTTCAGCAAACAATACGGTATATGGTGATTGGTATAATGTATTTTAGTATGTTGACCCTCAATGGTCTTTTGGTCCCTCTGTCTTCTTCCCCTCTTTTTTTCCTTTTTTTTCTCTCCTAACCTCCCGTTGTTTCTTATGTTCATTACTCCACTCTTTCCTTTGTGTCACATCCTTCCCTGTAACCCATATACCCTTCCACCTGCTCCTCCTCCCAGGGCTCACACTGTGTCTCTAATTCCAATAGGTAAGCTTTCACATCATGTATTGCTTTAAAAAAGAATGTATAAAATAAAAAGTGCCAGATTTGCTCTATTTTGTCTTTATTGCCATGTTACCAGCATGTATGACTCCAGTTTTACTGTTTTGCAATCCATCTATAAAAAATCTCAGTCATTGAGGACTGTCCTTTGTATAGGGTCCTATGTTTCGGTACAATTTTGCAAACTTGCCTAATTTCCAGACTTAATGACTCTTTAAAACATTCTCCACAACATTGCTAAACTGCTAAGTATTTTATTTATCTGCACCTGTGGATTCTGTCTAGTGATTCAGGACCCGCAGTTCTACATGGCTTTCACTTGTCAGAATAGAATGTAGTTCTCTCACTGAGAGGTCTGAGCCTGACTACAGCCAGACATACTCCGCATGTTTACTGACCGCATTTTACAACTTTCTGGATAGACATTGCGAAGATCCAATTTTGGGAAGGATTAACCTGTTATCTCTTAACAGAAGCAGACAGAAGATAGTACAGATGTTTAAAACGATAGATGATGATGGATGCACAAGTAGAAAATATGAGATCTAAAACAAAAAAAGCTGTTTTACCCATTGAAGGATTTGTAATTCAGTCCTTAAATGTATACAGCCCTGTCATACAGTACAGTCAGCTCAAAGACTTCACTCTTTACACAGATAAAATACATTTATAGTGGGTGTTTTACCTGCCAAATTTTATTTCTGCCCATTCATTCCTGACATTTACAAAGCACAGCCAGCCTTGATGTCCAAGTTTGTGTCTGGGTCCTTCCACGTAGGCTACAGTTGGCTTTATCACAGTTCTACATAAACTTTGATTTTATAGATAGTGATTTGAATCACAATATATCATCTAAAGCAGGGGTCCCCAAACTTTCTAAACATAGGGCCAGTTGACTATCTTTTAGACTTTAGGGGGGCCGGACAGTGGTCAGTGGGAGTAGAAAATGTCTCAACACATCAATGGGAGTAAAATATGGCTCAGGCTTCATGGTCAGTGAGAATAAAAAAATGACATAGTGCCTGTAAGCATTAGGAAGAGGAATGGTCCCCCATCATTGCTACTAGTAGAAGGATCATTCCCCCGTAATTGATGTCAGTGGAAGAAATGGTGCCCATCATTGGTGTTAGTGGAAGAAATAGTGCCCCATCATTGGTATCAGTGGTAGGAATATAGGAACATCAAGAAACCCTCTAGATGGGACTTTAAGGGGCAATAAACTATGAAAAAAATTGTATAGAAATGTTGAAATGTACAAATTTATTACAATATCAAAAATAGGTTAAATACATCAAAAAGTGAACAATAAAATCATTGCGGCTAATACATAAAATTGACCATATTGAATTGTTCCTGTCCACATTGAACAGTAAAGACCCAACGCGTTTCGATGTGAAATGATTTTATCTTTTTTTATTTTATTTTTTTATGATTTTATCTTTAATGGTTATTAAACAGAAAACCAAGAAGGGTACCCTGGATAATAGGTCCATGTTGAACATAAAGCTGGATCTGTCATTAGACCAGGCCAAAAGGTCCCCACCGACCCCGACACCATGCACCTCCAGGTATTAGCCGCAATGATTTTATTGACTTTTTGATGTATTTAAACCTATTTTTGATATTGTACTAAATTTGTTCATTTCAACATTTCTGTACAATTTGTTTCATAGTTTATTACCCCTTAAAGTCCCACTTAGAGGGTTTCTTGGTGTTTCTACATTGCATTTAGGGATGCAGGCATATACTAGGTTTTATCTTACTTTGACCTAACGGTTTCAATCAATGGTAGGAATAGTGCCCCATCATTGGTGTCAGTGGTAGGAACAGTGCTCCATTATCTATGTCAGTGGAAAGAATAGTGCCCCATCATTGGTGTCAGTGGTAGGAACAGTGCTCCATCATTGGTATCAATGGTAGGAACAGTGCCCGATCAATGGTGTCAGTGCAAGGAATAGTGCCCTATCATTGGTGTCAGTGGAAGGCTTAGTGCCCGATCATTGGTGTCCATGGGAGGAATTGTACTCCATCATTTTTATTGGAGGAATAGTGCCCCATCCTTGGTGTCAGTGAAAGAAATGGTGCCCTATCATTGGTGTCTGGAAGGAATAGTGCCCAAACATTGGTTTCAGTGGAAGTAAGGGTGCCCCACTGTTGATGTCAGTGCAAGGAATGGTGCCTTATCGTTGATGTTAGTAATAGTGTCTCATATCAGTGGATGAAATCGTGCCTAAAGGGCTGGATAAAGGCAGAGGGCCGCATCTGGCCCACAGGCCACATTTTGGAGACCACTGACCTAAAGTAAAACAACCGTTTTACTGTGACTCTCTTCACCTAGCGGAGAGGTGATATTGCCCTATACTTCCTGGGGCCACCAGTGTAGGCAATGACAGGTAATCTCCTGATTAGTTCGCTTTGATAGTAGCAAAATCTGACACTGGTCCAAAAGTTAATTTCATAGCTAGTTTCAACAATAGCTATCTGATTAGTACATTTTTTCTTTAACGCTCCATCAATCTTTTCATGCTACCAGACTGGTACAAATACTGCTGTATTTACATAAAGATACTGCAAAGATCCTGGTAAACAACATTGGGCTATGTGTATATGCTTTTATATTTTAGTGTGAAAGGACAATAAAGCAACCAGAAGTAAGCTTGTTTTGAAAATAGGACTTTTCTTTTTCATTTGTTGTAACATGCCACTAAGTGCTCCCATCTTGTTTCTCCCTGGGGCTTTGTATTTATGCGTCATATTCATGTGCTTGGGTCAGACTGCAATTCAATTCTCTAAACTTTGGATTGCGCTGCACCTCCCCTTTCTATGGACAAGTGAGGCCATTCATCACATTGCTGGCCAATAGGCAGAGATGTATAGTAACTAAGTAGCACTACTTCACTACTGTACTTAAGTACCGAAAGGCGGTATCTGTACTTTCCTAGAGTAGAATTTTTTTCTCCTACTTCCACTTTTACTTCACTACATTTTTTCAATGATTTCAATACTTCTACTCCTATATTTTTTTTTAGTGCTGCATAGTTACTCGTTACAATTCTAAAAATTACCACTGCCAGAACAGTAGATGGCAGGTTTCATGAAGCTCAAAACTTGTATTATCAGCGCATACGAAAATAAAAGCTACTGTATGTATAAATAAAAGCTGCATTTGAAATAATAAAAAACAATATGATGTTCAAACTTTTGACTTCTTTCTTTAATAACTACATAACACAGTACTTGTACTTTTACTTTCAGTACTTGAGTAGCAATTTTTTTTTCAAAACTACTGGTACTTTTACTTTCAGTACTTGAGTAGCAAAATTTAAAAAAAAACTACTTGCAATACTTAAGTACAAAAAATGTTGAATACTTTAGTACTTCTACTCAAGTCACTTTTTGATCGAGCACTTCCACTTCTACTCAAGTCACTTTTTAATCAAGCACTTGTACTTTTACTCAAGTATGGGTTTCAAGTACTTTATACAACTCTGCCAATAGGCAACCTGAAGGTGTGAGACTACACTACAACCACACAGGCTACCATTACAATTCTCTGTATAGAGCACCTAAGTATTTGAGGCTTCTGGGATGCTTTGTATTGTAGAGTGAGCACTGGAACATAGAGATATCTCCTATCCAGAAGAGGAACCAGCTTAAAGTGTATCTAAACATGAAAACAACATTTCAATATGTTACAGCTTAGAATGTATAGATGTGATGACTACATTCATTTTCTTTT
The DNA here is from genome assembly GCF_965119305.1 of Pelophylax lessonae. Classification (NCBI taxonomy): domain Eukaryota; kingdom Metazoa; phylum Chordata; class Amphibia; order Anura; family Ranidae; genus Pelophylax; species Pelophylax lessonae. The sequence continues at coordinate 129,304,296 of NC_138776.1, forward strand.
TTAAGCTATTTTTCCTTTTTCACATGATCCAGCCAGTAACGCACTTGGCTACAGTCACTCCTCCACTGTACATATAGAAGCCTGTGGTATGTGATGGTATGTAGTACCAACATCCAGAGTGTATAAATTCTCTAGGGGAAAGGGAATGACAATGACCTAACCTCCCAGAGAGGTCCAAGGGGAGAGGGGGAATTGGGAAGAGGACAAGCAAAATATGGACTTTAGGGGTACTGTAGTCATAAATACAAAAGAGATAAAAAATCGATAGCTTTATTCAAAATGTTTAAAAATTCATAGCACAAAGAGACATACAACCGTGCTACAGCAATACAGTGCCTTGCAAAAGTATTCAGCCCCCTTGAACTTTGCGACCTTTTGCTACATTTCAGGCTTCAAACATAAAGATATAAAACTGTAATTTTTTGTGAAGAATCAACACAATCATGAAGTGGAACGAAATTTATTGGATATTTATTGGATATTTCAAACTTTGTTAACAAATAAAAAAACTGAAAAATTTGGCGTGCAAAATTATTCAGCCCCTTTACTTTCAGTGCAGCAAACTCTCTCCAGAAGTTCAGTGAGGGTCTCTGAATGATCCAATGTTGACCTAAATGACTAATGATGATAAATAGAATCTACCTGTGTGTAATCAAGTCTCCGTATAAAGAGCACTGTGCAAGCGATCATATTGAAATGGAAGAAGTATCAGACCACTGCAAATCTACGAAGACCTGGCCGTCCCTCTAAACTTTCAGCTCATACAAGGAGAAGACTGATCAGAGATGCAGCCAAGAGGCCCATGATCACTCTGGATGAACTGCAGAGATATACAGCTGAGGTGGGAGACTCTGTCCATAGGACAACAATAAGTCGTATACTGCATAAATCTGGCCTTTATGGAAGAGTGGCAAGAAGAAAGCCATTTCTTAAAGATATCCATAAAATGTGTTGTTTAAAGTTTGCCACAAGCCACCTGGGAGACACACCAAACATGGGGAAGAAGGTGCTCTGGTCAGATGAAACCAAAATCGAACTTTTTGGCAACAATGCAAAACGTTATGTTTTGCGTAAAAGCATCACAGCTCATCACCCTGAACATACCATCCCCACTGTCAAACATGGTGGTGGCCGCATCATTGTTTGGGCCTGCTTTTCTTCAGCCGGGACAGGAAAGATGGTTAAAATTGATGGGAAGATGGATGTAGCCAAATACAGGACCATTCTGGAAGAAAACCTGATGGAGTCTGCAAAAGACCTGGGACTGGGATGGAGATTTGTCTTCCAACAAGACAATGATCCAAAACATAAAGCAAAATCTACAATGGAATGGTTCACAAATAAACATATCCAGGTGTTAGAATGGCCAAGTCAAAGTCCAGACCTGAATCCAATCGAGAATCTGTGGAAAGAACTGAAAACTGCTGTTCACAAACGCTCTCCATCCAACCTCACTGAGCTTGAGCTGTTTTGCAAGGAGGAATGGGCAAAAATTTCAGTCTCTCGATGTGCAAAACTGATAGAGACATTTCTATAATAGATAGAGACATACCCCAAGCGACTTACAGCTGTAATCGCAGCAAAAGGTGGCGCTACAAAGTTGTAACTAAAGGGGGCTAAATAATTTTGCACGCCCAATTTTTCAGTTTTTTATTTGTTAAAAAAGTTTGAAATATCCAATAAATTTCATTCCACTTCATGATCGTGTCCCACTTGTTGTTGATTCTTCACAAAAAATTACAGTTTTATATCTTTATGTTTGAAGCCTGAAATGTGGCAAAAGGTCGAAAAGTTCAAGGGGGCCGAATACTTTAAGGCACTGTAAATGAACAAAAACAAATTGCACTTGTGATTATCCCGTCAGGGATTTTCAGACATCCTGGCGTGTGTTCCTCGACCTGTTTCGTGGTAAAAACCACTTCTTCAGGAGGATATTTTATACACTATGCACATTCTGATGCTGGAGGCCACAGCGGATCACAGTCAAAGGGCCCAACCACCAAATTACCTCTCCCCGGTGGACATGGGAGACACTAAAGTGAACATACTAGGCCATATAGAAGATAATATAACCAACTGGGGCAAACACACGACAGGGCTCGAGAAACAGGGAATATCTAGAAGCCCATGGTGGTTGTAGAACGGTTTGATATAATTAATATGGTAGGGACAGGAAGAGTCATAGTACTTCCGGTAGATAAACCCCACACTACTCCAGAGTACACATGCCCCGATGGAGAGGATAAACAGCGATATACCAAGGGGTGATTATACAGTGCATTGCAAAAGTATTCGGCCCCCTTGAACTTTTCGACCTTATGCCACATTTCAGGCTTCAAACCTAAAGATATAAAACTGTAATTTTTTGTGAAGAATCAACAACAAGTGGGACACAATCATGAAGTGGAACGAAATTTATTGGATATTTCAAACTTTTTTTAACAAATAAAAAACTGAAAAATTGGGCGTGCAAAATTATTCAGCCCCCTTAAGTTAATACTTTGTAGCGCCACCATTTGCTGCGATTACAGCTGTAAGTCGATTGGGGTATGTCTCTATCAGTTTTGCACATCGAGAGACTGACATTTTTGCCCATTCCTCCTTGCAAAACAGCTCAAGCTCAGTGAGGTTGGATGGAGAGCGTTTGTGAACAGCAGTTTTCAGTTCTTTCCACAGATTCTCGATTGGATTCAGGTCTGGACTTTGACTTGGCCATTCTAACACCTGGATATGTTCATTTGTGAACCATTCCATTGTAGATTTTGCTTTATGTTTTGGATCATTGTCTTGTTGGAAGACAAATCTCTGTCCCAGTCTCAGGTCTTTTGCAGACTCCATCAGGTTTTCTTCCAGAATGGTCCTGTATTTGGCTCCATCCATCTTCCCATCAATTTTAACCATCTTCCCTGTCCCTGCTGAAGAAAAGCAGGCCCAAACCATGATGCTGCCACCACCATGTTTGACAGTGGGGATGGTGTGTTCAGGGTGATGAGCTGTGTTGCTTTTACGCCAAACATAATGTTTTGCATTGTTGCCAAAAAGTTCGATTTTGGTTTCATCTGACCAGGGCACCTTCTTACACATGTTTGGAGTGTCTCCCAGGTGGGTTGTGGCAAACTTTAAACAACACTTTTTATGGATATCTTTAAGAAATGGCTTTCTTCTTGTCACTCTTCCATAAAGGCCAGATTTGTGCAGTATACGACTGATTGTTGTCCTATGGACAGAGTCTCCCACCTCAGCTGTAGATCTCTGCAGTTCATTCAGAGTGATCATGGGCCTCTTGGCTGTATCTCTGATCAGTCTTCTCCTTGTATGAGCTGAAAGTTTAGAGGTACGGCCAGGTCTTCGTAGATTTGCAGTGGTTTGATACTCCTTCCATTTCAATATTATCGCTTGCAGAGTGCTCCTTGGGATGTTTAAAGCTTGGGAAATATTTTTGTATCCAAATCTGGCTTTAAACTTCTCCACAACAGTATCTCAGACCTGCCTGGTGTGTTCCTTGTTCTTCATTATGCTCTCTGCGCTTTAAATGGACCTCTTAGACTATCACAGTGTAGGTGCATTTATACGGAGACTTGATTACACACAGGTGGATTCTATTTATCATCATTAGTCATTTAGGTCAACATTGGATCATTCAGAGATCCTCACTGAACTTCTGGAGAGAGTTTGCTGCACTGAAAGTAAAGGGGCTGAATAATTTTGGACGCCCAATTTTTCAGTTTTTTATTTGTTAACAAAGTTTGAAATATCCAATAAATTTCGTTCCACTTCATGATTGTGTCCCACTTGTTGATTCTTCACAAAAAATTACAGTTTTATATCTTTATGTTTGAAGCCTGAAATGTGGCAAAAGGTCGCAAAGTTCAAGGGGACCGAATACTTTCGCAAGGTACTGTATAAATCACTGACCGCGCCTAGGAGATTAGTGCTACTATATAATAGATTATATTGATGATAATTATAAACGGTGGGCTGCTAGTCCTAAAAACACCATGTGTTTGATAATAGTGAAAACAACGGGGAGGAGAGGACAGCGCTCACAAATAAATATTAAATTATTCTAGTTTTTACAAATTGATAATTAAACAATCAAATCAAAAGTGACAGTGCACAGTGCAAGTATCGCAATAAAGTGACAATGCATAAACCTTGAATGTATATAGTGACAACACTTATGTGCAACAAATGCAATATTTGCAACAAGAACAAAAAGTGCTAGCTGAAGGTGCTTTTTAGAGGGGGGCATTTCCCCTTAATCACAGTTTGTGCTATATGCAGGAAACAGTCCTTATGTGCAAAATGCAAATGCAATAATAAATCCTTGTGAGTTATAAAGTGCTCGGTGCTGTGAATAATGGTGTCTTCTTATGGTGAGGTAGCAAGAGGGAAAGGAATCCACCACCAGATATTGTGCAAAGAGTTACACTCGAACTCTAAACTGGTAACCGTTAAAAACATTTAAAAGCGTCGCCTATGGAGATCTCTATTGACTGTAGTTTGTTGCCATTCCACGGGTTTGCGAAATTTTAAACCATAACATGTTGGGTATCTATTTACTCGGCGTGACAGCATCTTTCACAATATACAAAAAAATGGGCTAATTTTACTGTTTTTTTTTTTTTTTTTTTTTTTTAAATGCAGTGAAATGTGATTTTTTTGTCATTTCTCCATAAAAATGGCGTTTGAAAGACCGCTGCGCACATACCGCGTGACAAGAATATTGCAATGACCGCCATTTTATTCTCCAGAGTCTTTGCTAAAAAAATATATATAATGTTTGGGGGTTCTAAGTAATTTTCTAGCAAAAAATACTGATTTTAACTTGTAAACAAAGTGTCAAAAATAGGCCTGGGGCTTAAGATGTTAAAGATTGTAGCATTTGGGTTTATGCTGTTTGGATTTACAATGTTGATGGTAGAGCGCCTCCAACCATGGCAGTGTCCTACAGCTGACACAGAAAAGAATTAGAAGCAGCTTCTGGGCATGTTATTATGTCAAGTGTAAATATTTCTTGCAGCTGCTGAGCAGATTTTGCAGTTTGGGCGCTGACCGCCTGTCTAACTTGTCCCGATATGGATATCTGTGAAAGTGTTACATTGTTTTCTTGTGATTTCTTTACTCTCTATGTAGAGCTATTGAGTGGGTGTGAAAGCTGCTGCTGGCAGTTTGGAGAAATAATTTAGATTTAGAAGCACACTAGAGCAATATGAGGAAAATCATGTAAGGCTGGGTTAAAGAATATGTAAAGCCTAACTGTGAAATTTGCATATTTGCTCACTTTTGGTCTATTAAATATGCCATTGGAATAATTTTGTTATACACATGCATCCGGAAAGTATTCACAGCGCTTTACTTTTTCCACATTTTGTTATGTTACAGCCTTATTCCAAATTTAATTAAATTCTACAAACAATACCCCATAATAACAGTGTTAAAGAAGTTTGTTTGAAATCTTTGCAAATTTATTAAAAATAAAAAAGGAAACTAATCCTATGTAGTTAAGTATTCACAGCCTTTGCTCAGTACTTTGTTGAAGCACCTTTGGCACCAATTACAGCCTCAAGCCTTTGTGAGTATTGTGACAGGAGTCAGATTACTTTAGAGAGGTCAGGAAACTCCTTGTCCAGCTTCCCCGGCCCCTCTTATGTGTAAGTCACCCTGTGTCTATTAGGGGCTCAGGGTGACCAAGAACCTCAGTCAGGTCTGCACTAATAAGACCACACCGGAGTACAACCACACCGGACTCAGCATTTTGTGTTACCTTGGTTATCTTGGGTTCTATATGTGTGGTTTGTGTTGAAAGAGTGAGGGGCTCTTTCACTTGGGACAATAATATTTCTGAACAGTGTCCCTCAGGAAATATATGAAGATGCACGGTTTGACTTTGCAGATTGCTAGAATATTGCACGAGTGTCTCATAGACCCTTGCTAGATAGTGAGGTGGGGTGGGATTTGTTATGAAGTACCTGTATCCCATTGTTCTATTGTTTCTGTCTGCCTTAAGATCAACTTATTATGGGATGTATATGTGTATGTGGATTGGCTGCTAAGGGGGAGGGGGGATTGTCCAACAGTGTATATCTCTTTTGTGCCTGTGTTTCAATAAACAGTTCATTCTGGTTGACTCCAAAACTTGTACTGTTGAGTTCTTGGGGTAACTATAGCCAGATTCACAGGTCTCATGTTCCAGAGCTTAAGAAGCAGCTTCTTGGCGGAGATACGCAGTCGGGGTGACCGGAGTCCGTCACATTGATGGCAAGCCGTGGGATGCTTCCTGCAGTTTGGGACATCCAAACCTCCAGCCGGATAGCAGACTTTGGTCGACTCAACAGAGATATGGACCTGGCATCAGAGTTCGAGGGGGTGCTGTGGATCGCTCTTTCAGTATACCCCAAGACGGTATCTGTGGATCAATATCTGGAGCTCAGGCAGCATATTCGGGTGGAGCTCTGGATTGGAGCCCTCCAGCTTGCTGGTATATACCAGGGCAAGTGTTTTCCAACCCCAGGGTGATGGGCCAGTGATCAACGGGAGTTGCGTATGGCATTCGCGGGAGAGCGACTCCCAGGAGCAATGGGTATCCGAGTTGGACAGGCTGGTCCAGCAGGAGATAGAGCTGGACAACCAGTATCGGGCTCTGCATTGGCACGAAGGGCAGAAATATTTAGGAGAGACATCAGAATGCTCTCCGGAGGGATATGACTTTGGTGTTCCTGGATTGCTGTGGGAGAGCCTTACAGATGTGTTTGTGTTTGGTGATGAAGGGGAACCTACCCTTGAGGACCTGCGAGAATACAGAGAGGCTATGCTCGGTCTCACAGGGGTCTCAGAGCCTAAACCTGATCTAGAACACTTGCTAACGAAGGAACAGCATCTGGAAAGGGCATACAGGAAACTGCTAGAACACATTCAGCAGCATGCCATAGAGTCGGCAGTGGAAACTCCGGAGATTGCCGTCCCCAAAGCAGAAGTGCTGACAACAGGGCAGAGCTCTGCTAGCCTCTGCCCAGCACCAGTAACATCTTGTGGATTCCACAGACAGGAGATGGTGAACCTCGGGCCCCAGACACCACCAGAGACTGGGGATTTAATAGACTGGAACAACCTGGTGAACCTCCAGCAGAAGAGCTGACTTCAGAGCATGGTGCTGTTGACCCCTGCATACAACAATCGGCGGCCCTGAAGAATTTGTGCAAGGCCACCAATGTTTTAATTTACTTCCCAGTGGAACAGCTGGCAGCTGGGCAGAACGCTACTGACCTCTGCCCACAACAATCAACTCTGCAGGAGCTCCAGGGAGAAAAATGCAATCGGCACCTCACAACTGCAGCTTGAGCTAATATCAGTGGATAGGATTGCGGTATTCACTGACGGCAATCTAGCAGAAGAGCTGGCAACAGGGTAGAGTTCTGCTGGCATTGGGAGAGGAGGATGTCAGCCTTGTTGTACAAGCACTGGCGGATTTTCATTGAGAAAGTGTATGAGACTATGGTCTCGACCTGGATACCCCAGGGATGCTGGGCAGTCGGCCCAGATCCCCAAATGCATGATGGACTGAGCCCAGCCACCTGTCTTCTCTCCAGCTGCTAAATGGACTCCAGGGAGAAGGACCAGTCCACACTTCTCCCCAACAGAGGTTATGTTCTACGAGAGAGGCAGAGGTTGGCTGGGTGAGTAACGATCTGTTCTGTACAATTTGTTTGGGGTTCTGTGTGAGTGCAGACAATGGGGGACTGGAACTATGGACTAAGTTCGAAGTCAATTCATTTGGAGTCTCCTTCTGTGTTTGTCTCCTGCCGATAGGGGAGATATGTGACAGAAGTCATTTTGGCTGGGGGGCTCCTGGAACCCAGATTACTTTAGAGAAGTCAGGAAACTCTTTGTCCAGCTTCCCTCCTATGTGTAAGTCACCCTGTGTCTATTAGGGGCACAGGGTGACCAAGAACCCCAGTCGGGTCTGCACTACTCGCTGTACAACCACACCGGACTCAGCATTTCGTGTTACCCTGGTTATCCTGAGTTCTATATGTGTGGATTGTGTTGAAAGAGTGAGGGGCTCTTTCACTTGGGACAATAATATTTCTGAACAGTGTCCCTCAGGAAATATATAAAGATGAACTGTTTGACTTTTCAGATTGCTAGAATATTGCAGGAGTGTCTCAAAGAGCCTTGCTAGATAGTGAGGTGGGGTGGGGTTTGTTATTGTTATGTACCTGTATCTCATTGTTCTATTGTTTCTGTCTGCCTTAAGATCAACTTATTATGGATGTATATGTGGATTGTCCCACAGTGTATATCTTTGTTTCAATAAACAGTTAATTCTGGTTGAATCGTAAACGCGTACTGTTGAGTTCTTGGGGTAACTATAGCCAGATTCACAGGTCTCGTGTTCCAGAGCTTATGAAGCAGCTTCTTGGTGGAGATACCCCGTTGGGGTGTCCAGAGTCCTTCACAAGTATGATTCTACAAGCTTGGCAAATTCATGACTTGGTTTTTGCTCTGACATTCACTGTTAACTGTGGGACCCTATATAGAAAGGTGTGTGCCTTTCAAAATCATGTCCAATCAACTGAATTTACCACAGGTGGACTCCAAGTTGTAGAGACATCTCAAAGATGATCAGTGGAAACAAAAGCACCTGAGCTCAATTTTTGAGTGTCATGGCAAAAGCAGTGAATACTTTTTTGTGTAGTTTATTTTGATTCAATTTGCAAAGATTTCAAACAAACTTCTTGTCTTCATGGGGTATTGTTTGTAGAATTCCAAGGAAAATAATAAAGTTAATTCATTTTGGAATAAGGCTGTAACATAACAGAATGTGGAAAAAGTGAAGTCCTGTGAATACTTTCCGGATGCCCTTTATCTGTTCAAAAAGTAAAATAAAATACCTGCAAGAAATCTAGTAGTCTGATAACCTCCTGTGCGCTCTGCCTGTGCTGCACTGTTAGGCTTAATGATGCACAAAGATGGTGAGAGGCTAAAAATATGTTGGTCATAAAATTGCAGGTGTTTTCCAGCACCAAAGGAGCTGGAGGTGTCATGTACTGCCTGCCATACAAATTGTTGGTTGTACCCTTGTAAGTGCCGTTGCTTCTGTGTATCCATGTTACCTGTGCGTGTGCGTTTGTTCCGTCTCACTTATATGTATTTTTTCTGTGTTGTATTAAATTACACTATATTATCAAAAGTATTGGGATGCCTGCTTTTAAAGGCATCCCAGTCTTAGTCTGTAGGGTTCAATGTTGAATTGGCCTGCCCTTTGCAGCTATAACGGCTTCAAATCTTCTGGGAAGGCTGTCCACAAGGTTTAGGAGTGTGTCTATGGGAATGTTTGACCATTCTCCCACAAGAGCATTTGTGAGGTCAGAGATAAGAAGGCCTGGCTCCCATTATCCGCTCCAATTCATCCAAAGGCGTTCTATCAGGTTGAGGTCAGGACTCCGTGCAGGCCAGTCAAGTTCCTCCACCCAAAACCCCCTTCTCAGTTTCTTTATGCACTTTGCTTTGTGCACTGGTGCGCAGTCATGTTGGAACAGAAAGGGGCCATCCCCCAATTGTTCCCACAAAGTTGGGAGCATGAAATTGTCCAAAATGTCTTGGTATACTGACGCCTTAAGAGTTCCCTTCACTGGAACTAAGGGGCCAAGCCCAACCCTTGAAAACCCCACACCATAATCCCCCCTCCACCAAATGATTTGGATCAGTGCACAAAGCAAAGTCCATAAAGACATGGATGAGCATGTTTGGGGTGGAGGAACTTGACTGGACTGCACAGAAGTCCTGACCTCAAGCTGATAGAACACCTTTGGGATGAATTAGTGGAGACTGCAAGCCAGGCCTTCTCATCCAACATTAGTGCCGGACCTCACAAATGCGCTTCTGGTAAGAATGGTCAAATATTTCCATAAACACACTCCTAAACCTTGTGGACAGCCTTCCCAGAAGAGTTGAAGCGGTTATAGCTGCAAAGGGTGGAACAACTCAATATTGAACCCTATGGACTAGGGTTCAATAGGGTGTAAAGGCGGACGTCCCAATTCTTGTTGTACTTATTGACAATATAGTGTATATCAGGTTGCCTTGGGGATGCTGACATCTGATGTCAGGTTTGGGCCACTAGATCTGGTAACTTATGTGATTAGGTATCCCTCTGTACTCACCTCCTGTTTAGTGATAGTTAGTTCAATCCTGGCTGGAGCCTCCCTGTTTCTTCCATGTTCCCTCAGTCAATGATAGTTCTTCGCAAAGACAGGGTTTAGGAAAGTCATTGTCATCTTAGTCCTCAAAAGACTGTATTGAACTGGGTTTAACTTCTGTGCATTTTTGAAGAGTAAGGCCCCTTTCACACGGTCCGCATTCCGTTGCGGACCGTGCTCTGCTCAGCGGGGATCGATCCGCCGATCCCCGCCGAGCCGGCGGATGACAGCTCCGTCTCCGCACTGTGTGCATAGAGGGAGGTGTCAGAGCCCCGCTGCTCTCTATGGGGAATCGGATGAGAGCGGACCGCCTGTCCGCTCTCATCCGATTCCCATACGATCCGATCCCCAGGACGGATGGAAAATAGGGTTTCCATCCGTCCGGATTTCACGGACAGGATCGGATGTGGATGGCAGCGGGGGTGTCAGCGGACATGTCACCGCTGACATCCGCTGCTCCATAGGGCTGAATGGGGCATCCGATCAGATCCGCCTAAAAAACTGACAGGCGGATCTGATCAGAATGCCAGTGTGAAAGAGCCCTTAAAGAGGTTCTTCAATCTGAAAAAAAAAATTAGTCAGCAGCTACATATGCTGTAGCTGCTGACTAATAAAAGGATCTTCAGGTCCCTGGTGCCTGAATGTTTACTGTGGGAAGCTGGATGTGACATCGCCATTGCACGTGGACTGCACTTTGTGAATGGACCCGCAGCCTCCTGGGACCTGTGACGTGTCCCAGTAGGTTGCAGGGGGAAGCGGTGTGAATTTCCACTGGGATCGCCTAGGCGTTTCCAGCAGAAGTGTGAGTGGGTATCTGCTCCCAATAAATAAAAAAACTCAAAAAGAGGAAGGGGAGGGGGGGGGGGAGGATGTAAAGCTGAACCTTTTTAGGTTAAGTTCTACTCAAGCTGCCAGTGGATGGTGCCAACTTAGCAGGTGGCCTTACTGCCTGGACAGATTGGCTCTAAGGAGGTATGTACAAAAACAGCAGAAAGAGGGCGCTTGGGTCAGTGTGATAGTAAAAACAAGTAACAATTTCTTCAGATACACTTGCATAAAAGTATCTTGCAAGCTGCACACAGGGTGGATGTGGATCGCCAATCAAGCAGCCAGCTGTCATGAGGGACGAGAAGACCACCGCGGGGATAAGCTTGGTCCCACCGTATGGAGATATATAACTGTCAGCGTCTCCAGCTCTCACAGAGCTAGCAAGAGACCAAATCAGGACAGGAGTGGGCCGAAAAACGTTTGTGACGCGGCCACCTTCTTCAGGCAAACCTGCCTCTCTCTAGAGGGGAAAATGTATACTGTCTAGACTGAATAAAAAAAACAGCCAATCAGCACGGAGACTGGGCGTGGCTAGTCGCCCAATCAACAGGGCATTACTGGCCGGCTTTTATAGCTGTCATCCTATCTTCAACGTGTATAACTGTCATAGCACAGTACAAGTGTACCTATAGCACAGAGGGCAATGAGATAAAAAGTACATAACCTAGAATAAGGAAAAAGGGGCATGATTACAGAGAATCCTTAAAAATGCTAAAAATGTAATTGATCCCAGTGAACGGCTGCAAAATAACACATCTTTCATAGTATTTTATAATAAATGGTAAACAATTGATTAATAACTATATAAAAGGTGACTTCAAATAAAATATCTATTATGATCATTAAATGAATAATTAAACTAAAAAATACAAATTATAAATTCATCAAGATGCACACCAGGTGATAATTACTATCAGCATATCTAAAGGGCGATGAATATACCATCCTTCCCAGCAAGGAGTATTATCTCCAAGGTTTAGAAAGGCTGGATTCATCTCTTTTTTATGGATAGTGTAGGACCCACTGATAATGGGGTACTTTGACGCAGTAGTGGGCTTGAGCACGATATGGCCATATGGTGGGACCAAACCCCCATTTTTATTTATGGATTGTCTTCAGATTTGGTAGTTTATTTCTTTTGCATTTGCGCGCTATTCTTTTTTAATATACATGTCTTTTGGTTCATAGCTGCAGCAGCTTTAGAAATACATGGGTATGCTCCCCCAAATTTTTTGCCTGTTTATGATGAATATACAGTGCCTTGCAAAAGTATTCACCCCTTTGGCATTTTTCGTGTTTTGTTGCCTCACAATCTGGAATCAACATAGATTGTTTCAGGATTTGCATCATTTCATTTACAGAACATGCCCACAACTTTGAAGATTTTTTTTTTATAGTTATGTGTTGGGTTTGTGCCAGAGATAGCGTTTTCTTTGATGGCCAAAAAGTTCAATTTTAGTCTCATCAGACCAGAGAAATTTCCTCCATAAATTTTGGGAGTCTCCCACATGCCTTTTTACAAACTCAAAACATGCCATTTTGTTTTTGCTGAAAGTAATGGCTTCTGGCCACTCTGCCATAAAGACCAACTCTATGGAGCGTACTGCTTATTGTTGTCCTATGTACAGATACTCCAGTCTCTGCTGTGGAACTCTTCAGCTTCTCCAGGGTTACCTTAGGTCTCTGTGCTGCCTCTCTGATTATTGCCCTCCTTGCCTGGTCCGTGAGTTTTGGTGGAAGGCCATCTCTTGGCAGGTTTGCTGTTGTGCCGTGTTCTTTCCATTTGGTTATGATAGATTTGATGGTGCTCCTGGGGATCATCAATGATTTGGATATTTTTTTTATAACCTAACCCTTACTTGTACTTCTCAACAACATTTTCCCTTACTTGTTTGGAGAGTTCCTTGGTCTTCATGGCAGTGTTTGGTTAGTGGTGCCTCTTGCTTAGGTGTTGCAGCCTCGGGGCCTTTGAAAAAAAGTGTGTATATGTAATGACAGATCATGTGGCACTTAAATTGCACACAGGTGGACATCATTACACTAATTATGTGACTTCTGGAGGTAATTGGTTGCGCCAGAGCTTTTTATGGGCTTCATAACAAAGGGGGTGAATACATACGCACATGCCAATTTTCTGTTTTCTATTTCTAAAAAATAGTTTTATGTATATATTTTTCTCATTTCACTTCACCAACTTAGACTAATGTGTTCTGATCCATCACATAAAATTCAGTTTAAAAAAACATTGAACTTAAGGCTGTAATGTAACAAAATAGGTAACCAGTCAAGGGGGTGAATACTTTTGGAAGGCACTGTATACACAGACTAAAGTTATAAATAAGAACACATATAAAATGAATGACTGTAAATGGTAACAAATGTGAAAAAAATGAGGTATATCAATGCATAAAGGAATTTCACTGCATGGCATCAGTGTTCAGCCGTGTGAGCAGCAGCAAGGTAACTAAATTTGTGGCAGTGTTGAATTGTAAGTCTGTAAATTTGCTGCACATTTTCACTGACAAGTTGTACACTTGCAGAGCACTTGAAGTACAAGTTCTAGTTGACACTTTTCCAATTTGTAGCAAATTTGTGTGGCAAGTCTCAAAGTTGCAGTGGTGAGTCTACAGCAACAGCTCTACAAGTCTATAGCATGAGCTCCGCAAGTCACAGTGACCCCTGTGGTGGGATGACTATAGCACAACATAAAGGAACCAGAACTTGCAGAAAGTTTGCAAAGACAGTTGATCTGGAGTCGTGCAATGGGGACTTGCTGCAATTGCACAACAAACTTGTGAAGCCTGGCAAGTCTAGCAATAGCTTAGCAAGTCACTTTCAAACTTGCATCTCAATTGCGTGCTAATTGGGACTGATTGTGTGTCTGTGAATATGTTTTTGCCTTTGTAATTATGGTACATATTTTATCCACGTGGACAGATTTCTGCTTATGATTACAATCATTTGGTTTCAATGTTGTTGTCCCATGTTCGATAATTGTTTTAACCACTTCTGGACCGGAAGGTTTTACCCCCTTAATGACCAGGCTATTTTTTGCAATTTGGCACTGCGTGATTTTAACTGGTAATTGCACAGTCGTGCAATTCTTGTACCCAAATAAAATGTATGTCCTTTTTTCCCACAAATAGAGCTTTCTTTTGGTGGTATTTGATCACCTCTGGGGTTTTTATTTTTTGCGATATAAACGAAAAAATCAACAATTTTGAGAAAAAAATTACATTTTCTTTTTCTTATAAAAAATATCCAACAAACTCAATTTTTGTCATACATTTAGGCCAAAATGTATTTAGTTACATGTATTTGATAAAAAAAAAAAACATCTCAATAAGTGTATATTTATTGGTTTGCGCAAAATTTATAGTGTCTATAAACTATGGTGTATATACTGGAATTTGCGCATGTTGAGCCCTTTAAATATTTAATTTTTTTGTCACAAGTGTTTGAAAAAAATGTATTTACACAAAGTTCTCATTGAAATGATATATTTCTCACACATGCCATGGGTATATATAGAATTACACCCCAAAATACATTCTACTGCTTCTCCTGAGTATGGGGATATTCCATGTGTGAGACTTTTTGGCAGTCTATCCTCGTATAGGACCCTGAAAACCAATCACCACCTTCAGGCTTTCCAAGGGTGTAAATTGTTGATTTCACTCCTCACTATCTATCACAGTTTCGGAGGCGCCATGAAATGCCAAGATAGCACATAACCCCCTCCCCCACAAATGACCCCTTTTCGAAAAGTAGACACCCTATGCTACTTACTGAGAGGCCGTGTTAATTTTGTCGACTAAAACGTTTTCGTCGACTAAATTAACACCATTTTAGTCGACTAAAATATGACTAAAACTAAAACAATTCAGATAACTAAAATACGACTAAAACTAAAATTGCATTTTAGTCTTAAGACTATAACTAAAACTAAATAAAAAAATTGACATCATCAAAATGAACACTCCTCTGCTGGCCATTGGCCATTTCTATATCGGCAACACAATTCCATCCAGAGCATGTAATAATAGCACATTAAATTTAAACATGTATTGCACCACCGCATACGCATAAGTAAGGAGCATCTACTAAGCTGCTGAAAAATGAAAACTAAACAATTAAGAAAAAGGCTTTTCTTATATTTTTTCCTACTATTTAATGTTGGTAATATATTCAGGTAATATGTGCAATGACATTACAGCCAATGGAGTTTACAGCAGTGTTAATTTCGTCAAAAAACGTTTTCGTCACTGCTTTCGTCACTGGCATTTTTCAACTGACGAAAACGAGACGCAAAGTATAGCACATTTTCGTCGAATTACGACAACTATGACGAAAATCAAATCCGTTTTCGTTAACGAACTAAAACTAAACGAGAATGTGCGGCAGGGACGTTTACCCAACCTCCGGTTTTCACGGAGCTCCGCCTGTGTGGCGTCTGGCGTGGCGTGCCCCTTGACGTCCGACGTGAGGAGTGGACTACTACAGGAGAGTCGACTTGAGACCAGTCACCTGACCTCACCAGAGCAGTGCAGCTGCAGCACTACAGCCAGACGCGCCAGGCCCGACTCATCACACGGCACTGGCACCCGGCCACCACCACATCCAGAGCAGAGCACCCACTGTGAGTTAACAGCCAGGCCAGCTATTACTGAGTCCCCTCAGACCAGTCACCACTGGCATCCGATTCCGCCATCCATCCAGGACTGTGTGCGTGCATATAGGCCGCTGAGGCCCGCCTGGCCCATCCTGTTCAACAACTTCAGTTCAGAGTCAGACCAGAGACCACCCTTAAACCTGAGACCCCCATCCAGCACTCTGAGCAGCACTGTGTGCACTCACTGCACTGACTGCAGGCAGCAGCATTACAGGCCTCCTCTCTGACCTGACCATGACCATTTAGATGACTAAAATGAGTTTTAGTCGACTAAAATGTAGGACGTTTTAGTCGACTAAAATGTAAGATGTTTTAGTCAACTAAAATGTAAGATGTTTTAGTCAACTAAAATGTAAGATGTTTTAGTCGACTAAAATGTACTGGAGTTTTAGTCGACTAAATACGACTAAAACTAAAACACTTGCAGAAGACTAAAATGGGACTAAAACTAAAATGCCATTTTAGTCCTAAGACTAAAACTAAATTGAAATTTGCTGCCAAAATTAACACTGCTGAGAGGCATGTTGAGTCCATGGAGTATTTTATATTTTGCCACAAGTTTTAGGAATATGACAACATTTTTTCTTTTTTTCCACAAAGTTGTCACTTAAATGGATATATTGCTCAAACATGCCATGGCTATATGTGAAATGACAATACATTCTGCTGCTTCTCCTTGGTACGGGGATACCATACGTGTGGGACTTTTTGGCAGTCTAGCTGCGTACAGGACCCTGAAAACTAATCACCGCCTTCAGGCTTTCTAAAGGCATAAATTGTTGATTTCACTCCTTACTACCTATCACCGTTTTGAAGGCCATGAAATGCAGAGATAAAACAACCCCCCCCCCCTAAATGACCCCTTTTAAGAAAGTAGACACCCTAAGTTATTTGCTCAGAGGCATGTTGAGCATTTTGCAGATCTCTTTTTGTCACAAAGTTTTGAAAACAGAAAAAAAAATGTTTTTCCTTTTGCTTTTTTCATTTTCCAAAACAAATGAGAGCTGCAAAATACTCAGCATGCCTTTAAGCAAATACCTTGGGGTGTCTACTTTCTGAAAAGGGGTCATTTGGGGGGTTTTGTGCTATCTTGTCATTTCGTGGCATTCCGAAACTGTAATAGGTAGTGAGAAGTAAAATCAACAATTTATGCCCTTAGAAAGCCTGAAGGTGGTGATTGGTTTTCAGGGTCCTGTACACACGGCTAGACTGCCAAAAAAGTCTCACACATGTGGTATCGCCATACTCAGAAGCAGCAGCAGAATGTATTTTGGGGTGTCATTTCACATATTGCCATGGCATGTGTGAGCAATATATAGTTTCAATAACAACTTTGTGTAAAAAAAATAAATAAATAACAACATTTTTGTAATTTTCCCGAAACTTGTGGCAAAATATAAATATTCCAAGATCTCAACATGCCTCTCTGCAAATAGCTTGGAGTGTCTACTTTACAAAATGGGGTCATTTAGGGGGGTTTTGTGCTATCTTGACATTTTAGGGCCTCCGAAACTGTGATAGATAGTGAGGAAGTAAAATGAGCAGTTTACTTCCTTAGAAAACCTGAAGACGGTGATTAGTTTTCAGGGTCCCATGCACAGCTAGGCTCCCAAAAAGTCTCACACATGTGGTATCCCTGTACTTAGGAGAAGCAGTAGAATGTGTAAGAAATCTATCATTTATTGACAACTTTGTGTAAAAGATAATTTCCCGGAACTTGTGACAAAACAAAAAAATATTGCATGGACTCAATATGCCTCTCAGCAAATAGCTTGGGGTGTCTACTTTCCAAAAAAGGGTCATTTGGGGGGTGTTTGAAGTGTCCTGGCATTTAATGCCCAATATTAGGAGCTTATGCCACACATCACCCACTCTTCTAACCACTTGAAGACCAAGCGTTTTCTGACACTTTCTGTGTACATGAAAAAAATATTTTTTTATACTAGAAAATTACTTTGAACCCCCAAATATTATATATTTTTTAAAGTAGAGGCCCCACAGAACAAAATGGCAGGTGTTGCAATTGTTTTTTTGAGATTTTCCAAATGCAATTTTTTGGGGAAAAAAAACACTTTTTTAAAATTGAATGTACTAATACACTATATATTGCCCAATTGCTTGGTAAAATATAAGACGATTTTATGCTGAGTAAATAGATACCAAACATGACATGCTTTAAAATTGTGCGCCCATATGGCGGCGACAAACTACGTGTATTTTTAAAGGCCTTTACAGGTTACCACTTTAGATTTACAGATGAGGTCTACTTAGTACTTAGACGAATTAGTGCCCTCTATCTGACATTCACGGCGATACCTCACATGCATGGTGCAATTGCTGTTTACATATGACATCAGACCAATGCTTGTGTTTGCCTTTGAGCACAAACACAGGAGGAAGGCGGTGCTTGAATTTTTTTATTGTTTTTATTTATTTTGCTTTTTTAGTTTATTTTGACACCTTCCCTTTCTTTTTTTTTTTTTATATCATTTTTATTGTTATCGCAGGAGATTTATATAGTGACAGGTACTCTTTTGAAAAAATTGGGGTCTTAGTCTTTATATCTCTCCTCTGCCCCTAAAGCATCTGACCACACCAAGATTGGTGTGATAAGATGCTTTCCCAATTTCCCAATGGCGCTGTTTATATCTGGCGAAACTGAAGTCATGAAATGCTCGTAGCTCCAGTATCTACTTAAGCCATAGAGATGATTGGAGCCATTCTGGTCTCCAATCAGCTCTAAGGTCAGCTATCTCCTAAACTTGCACAGTACCTACAAGTATGCCTTTTTATAGGCTTACCTGTAGGTACAAGTAAAAACTAACTTTACTTCCTCTTTAATAACCGAGAAAATATGATCTATTTTAGATGAATAAAACTACAATCTCAAAGTGTCTAATAATGCAATATTGTCATTGTTGTCCTTTTTGCTATAATTTTTATACTCGACTTGTGTGCACTAAAAGCATCTATATACCTGGTTTTTGGTCACGTCTGTTCAGTATCATAAATATGCCACAAAACCTTGTTGATTTATCAAATCTGGAACTGTCATTCGCAAGTCTTGCCAGTTCCCTAAAGTGCTGTATTTTTCTACACCAGTACAGTGGTTTGAAGTGAAACAATCTTTTTCTTCTCAGGCCACCTAGAAGTTGAAAGATGCACTTCATCATCTGGTATAAGTTTTCAGTTCTTGAACCTCATTTCGAAAAAAAAAGAAGAAAAAAAAACTGCTTTTGAGCTTTAATTCTCATTCCAGACAACATTTCCGAGGGCCTCACGTCTAAATCAGTCTCTTTTGCAGTAACTTTTTTTTTTTGTGGCTCTAGACCAAAAATTCCGAAAACAATCTAGTCCAAAGTGTCAAATTTCCTTAAATTGGTGCTCTGGCATGAACTGTACTAGGGCATGTTTGTCTAGGAGACATGATATAGCAGAGTACACTCATTTTTAGGAGATGAAGTCATAATATACTCTAAAGAAATCACTGCACACGGTTGTGCGTGATGCTTCTTCTTTTTTTTTTTTTTTCATTGGATTAGTCTGCAAGTAAGAAAAAGTTTTGGTTTTACCAGACTATAAAGGATAAGTTAACCTTTCAAATAAAATAATACATGCACATATTTTTGCAGGTAAAAAAGATGGGTATTTATTATTATTTTTTTTTTACTCCATTTAAAGATCTGCACCCTTGATCAGCAGATCACAGGTGCAATGCCAGGATCCTGCAGACTCTTAAGCCCCGTACACACGTACCGATCATCGGCCGACAGAACGTCCTACAAATGTTCGCGGCTGGCGTGTTTGTTGTTTGTCTGTTGAAAAGTGCTCAAAACTTGCCCAGGACATTTGTCTGCCGACAGAAAATGACGTCACTACGTTCCACGCACGTTCGCCGCTACAAAAGAGGAAGTGAGTGTTTGGCCGTGACCCTTCTGGGCATCTCGCGCTGATTTCGGTAGCATTTGTTTGGTTGACGACATTTCGCTATTTTCCGAGACATCGTTCGAGAATTTATTATGGCGACCGTGAATTCGACCGTTGCTGTCGTTAGTGTTGGAGTTTTGGCTCTGAGACGACGTACGAGCAATAGGAAGAAGAAGCGGACCTCCTGGACGAAAAATTGGTTGCTTAACCGTGATCAATTTTCTCATATGTCCTTGCTGAGGGAGCTCCAGGAAAATAATCCTGATGACTTCAGGAATTATTTGAGGATGACGGATCCCATCTTTTACCGTCTTCTTGCCCTGGTGTCCCCCTATATTCTGAAGCAGGATACTTGTATGCGGCTTGCAATTACTCCTGAGCAAAGGTTAATTGCGACGTTGAGGTATCTTGCAACAGGGAGAAGCCTGCAGGATCTGAAGTTCACCACAGGCATCTCCCCCCAAGCACTTGGAGTCATCATCCCTGAGACCTGCTCTGCCATCATCAAGGTCTTGCAGAAGGACTATATCAAGGTATGTTTGATTTTTTACATTACATTACATGTATTAGTCGTTTCACCCGAATTATGATGTTTTTGGATGTACAGCAATTGATACAGGCCATTATTTGTAAACTACCCTCTGTCCGCATGCACATAGTAGTAAAGATGTAGATTATCTTTAACCATTTGTAAAATTACCCACTAACCACCCCACCATTCTCTCCTATGTGTCCCTAAACGCATTGCCTGTTAACAGTATGTCGAATTTTTCAAATTTTATTGCTTTCCCTCAAACAATTATTCCTTGGCCAATGTTTTATTACCTAGTTTATGATTTATCTAAAATACATCAGTCCATCCATTCCGACCTATGATTGTTTATGTTTATGTAATGATGTTAAAACCTTCACTGACCACAAGCCCTTATTGATGTATAAATGCCCAGTTTTACTTACCCATCCCCCACCCACATGCTAAATCTCAAAGTCAGCATATACCAAAGCTCAAGCTCAGAGGTCTTCAAACTATGGCCCTCCAGTTGTTCACGAACTACAATTTCCATCATGCCTAGTCATGTCTGTGAATGTCAGAGAATTACAAGGCCTCATGGGATGTGTAGTTCTGCAACAGCTGGAGGGCCGTAGTTTGTAAATCTCAGCTCTAGCTGGTGAGTATAATGGGCCATACACACTAGAATATTGTCAGAACAATTTATCCTTCCGATTTACCAAACCCAAATAATATGAGGTCCAACAAACACTTTCAAATCCAATGCAATCTGGTAGGCCCTTGCACTACATAGAAAAGGTAAATCTGCAGGAAAAAGTCTTCAGAGAATCTTATAGTGTGTATGGCCCTTTACAATATAAGAACAATAGGAGGTTGAAAATAAATGTATGTAGATGTTACATCCCCAAATCCAAACCTTTGCCTTCCTGTTGTTTATTTTTTTAACAAGTTGCATAAGCATTTAACAGACAACTGTGTGTGTAATTAATAATGTGATGTGCTCAAGCACTAATTATTTAATTTTTATTTTTTCCCCACAGTTTCCTTCAAACCCAGAGCAATGGCTGGAGATTTCTGATCAATTTCTGGAGAAGTGGAATTTTCCCAATTGTGGGGGTGCTATTGATGGGAAGCACGTCCGCATTGTCCCCCCTCCGAATTCCGGCACATTTTTTTATAATTATAAAGGTTTTTTTAGTATAGTCATGCTAGCCATAGTTAATGCAAACTATGAGTTTATTTTTTTGGATATTGGCAAAAATGGCCGCAATTCGGATGGGGGAGTTATTGATCAGACGGAGTTCGCTCGTAGTCTAAAGAACGGCACTCTGAACCTGCCGTCCAGGGAGCAAACAGTTGAGGGTATGAGCTTTGTGTTTATCGCAGATGAGGCTTTTGCGCTTGGGGAGCATCTCATGAAGCCCTACCCTCAGAGGAACCTCACCCCAGACCAAAGGATTTACAACTACCGGTTGTCCAGAGCTCGCAGAGTTGTGGAGAATGCCTTCGGGATAATGGCCAACCGCTTCCGGATATTCCTGACGTCCATAAACCTGGCACTGTACAAAGTGGATAATGTGGTCTTGTGTTGCTGCATTTTGCACAACTTCCTACGCAGGAATGCACAAAATTATGTATTGCAGCAACTGGATATTGACCCTGCTATGCCAGGTACAAGTGGAGAGGCCCAACCTTCTAACCAAGTGGAGTCCATGACGTCAATGGAAGTTGGACGGTCAGCATTGGCATCACACAGGGCCCGTCAGATCCGCCAGGAATATCTGGACTATTTCGTGGGGAGAGGAGCTGTGTCCTGGCAGCAATCACTGTCACACACACATTAATCTTGTTAAAGATTTGACACACAAGATAAATGTCAGAGATATCTTATTTTTCAACACATTAAACCAAAATTGCAATGATTCTGTATTGTGGATTCTAATCATTTGGGCACATATGCCAAACACAATTATTTGGGTTAATCATGTGTTATATATGTGTGACTTTGGAAGGGTTAATACATTCATCAGTGTGTTTCTTTACTGTAGTCTCTCACCAGCTGATCCAAAGTGATGATGGCCATGTGTTATTTTTGAGCCAGTGGTGTAAATACAAGGGCCTTCTGCACCCCACAAAATTTACACAAACCCTGTCACATTGAGAACTAGGTCACACCCAAGGTTCATCTAATGTCACCTTACATTGGTGGTTCTTGTCCAGAAGTTGCCCATACTATATATTTAATATAATACATTAGGGTATTAACAACGTACCTACACCTGTTATGTTGTGTTCATTTATGACATCCTTCTCACTGCCCACCAATGTTAGGATATGTCAGTGTTATGTGAAACTTGATCATTGTTCATCTCAAAGTGTAATATATATAAGTAATGGAAAGTGAACTAGAGCAACGAACAAGCAATACACTATAGATTACACTGATCTCCCTACACTGATTTCTACTGCCAATATCAATGCCATATTGAATCCTAGGACTGCTAGTACCTTGAGTGTTGAGTCACACTTATGCAATGTGGGAAGTCTGCGACTTTGCATCCTTCCTGCATCGCATAAGGGTGACCCGCCACTTACTTTTTCCACAGGATTGTATTACACAAGTCTGAAGAACTGTGCCATCCAATCCTGATACATCAGAAATAAAGGGTCATGTGCGACTTGTGTGCGTGTTCAGTGTGAATGTAGCCATACAAAGTGTATGTCTCAATTCGCACTGCACTCGCACAAAAGTCGCACATGATGCATTTATTCAGCTGCATCAGGATAGGATTGCACAGTCGTTCCCACTTGTATGATCTGATCCTGTATGAAATGTCAGATCGCACTGTGATATGAGTATAAACGGTTGGGATCTTTAACATTTCATTGACACCTCCAGCAACTCGCATATGGCAGTGTCCAAAATGCTTTCATTAACATGTAAATATGGGAATAGGACAGCCATCATACATGTAATGCTTCTTTACACAGCTTTAGATCTCGACCCCCCAACGAAAGTAAAATAAAGAATGGAACACACATTGTTGAATGTACAAAAATTTTTTTAAGAAACATTCACAGGGTTAGGGTTAGGGTGTTTAAGTTTTTTTCCCAAACGTGGGTACACTCTTAACAACTGAGTGCCATCAAGATATCATAAAAGATTACAAAACATTTGTAATAAAAGGAACCAATAAAAACATAAAAAATGTATTTAAAACTTTTTAAAATTTGGCAATCATGTCGACAAAATCTTGCATTTTTGATTGCAATGCCGTTGCTGTTTCCTTGATTTGCTCGAGGTCTGAGCAACATTGGAGAGCCTCACGGGTTAGTTTTGCTAAAGTGCAAGTAGGTAAATCATGATCTGTAAAAAAATATACAACTGAGTCAATGTGAATCACCTACATGAGGTCATAATAGAGAAACATTTGGTGTCCAGGTTATTTTTAATTACTCTCGAGTTAATACCTACCCTGTTCTTATGCTCTTTTGCCCTAGGCTCTTCTTCTTCCTCCTGTCCTCCTCTGATCCTGTTGCTGATGATTCTGCCGGTCTCCTGAGCTTACTATATATTCATTAGGGGTGTGAACGCATGATGACGTCATTGTGAGGGCATGGTCGTAATGTATATATATTAAGCTACAGAGAACAGAGACGGGCAAAATGCACGGCAACAGCATTGGAGGAGGACAGGAGGAAGAAGAAAAGCCTAGGGCAAAAGAGCAGACAACATAAGAGCAGAAGATTGGACAGCAGAAGAGTGGAGAGGAGCAGATCCAAAGAGCAGAGTGGAGAAGACCGGATGAAGATATGTAAGAACATTTCATAAACGTCTCCTGTCGTTATTCACATACACTTCCATTTACGTGGTTAATGTGTAGGGGTACTATGTACCCCATACACATTCACATAGTGATTGGGGTCTGGGATCTGGGGGCCACCCTTTGTTGAAGGTTGCTTCCAAAGTCCTAGGAACCCCCTGGCCGCATGACCCCCCAAAACCACCAGACAGGGTTGTGGGGATGAGGCCCTTGTCCTCCTCTACATGGGAGCAAGGTGCTTTTGGGTGTGCGGTGCAGAGGCCCCCTGGCCCAAAGCAACAAAACCCCCCCATGTTGAGGGCATGTGTCCTGCTGTGGTCCAGGGGGTGTTTTGTCCGCTTGCTCGTTCTCTTTCCTGGCCTGACAAGCTGCATGCTTGTATAAGGGTCTGGTAGGGGTTTTGGGGGTAACCCACGCTGTCTTTTTGTTGTGGGCATACCCTCAAACTCAATACCACACACAAAAGGCCGGGTTGTGAACTTGGGGGGACACCCACGGTGGTTTATTCAATTTTTTGGTGTAGTTCCCCCTCAAAAATCTTCACAACGCAAGTGGCCCCGCAAGTCAGAGCATCCTGATCCGACTTACGGTGCGACTTCCATTCAAATAAAGAGGCTCCCATAGGGAACTAGTGTTGTCAATTGGAGGCTAAAAATAACACTGATAAAAATCATTCTGAAAAAACCTACGTGGGCACACAACTGGCTCTCTGACACTTGGTCCTGGATCCTCAACATTTTGGGAAGTGGCTTCCACGCTGCTTGGCAAGTTGCCAGGAGATCTGGGTTCTGAGCTGGCTGGGGATGCCACATCCTGGCATGATGCAACATCTGCAATGTAAATTTGTAAGGGAATACAAGAATATAAGGTTAAACAATCATTGCAAATACACATATTTCTATGATCCCACTACCCAGAAATCTGTGCCTACCAACCTTCTTGTTGCTCTGGTGTCTGGTCACTTGTTGGCTCCACCAGAATCACCTCAGGCATAATGTCTTCATCTACATAATACAAAACATTGGCCATATCATAAAAGTCACAAGAGGTACATTTGTTAGGACATGGTGCCCTGCTTGATAGCTCTTTTAGTAACAAATATGAAGACATGTACATGGTTATCTACGAAAAATATGGTACATTAATGTTTGACAGTGCATAGGAACCAATTACCTTTAGTCGAATCTGTGCCACCATCTGGGCCCATGTCCTCCTCTTCTTCCGCAACTGCAGATGGAGCTGCCAAACCTCTCCTCCTCCTTTCCCATTGTTTGGCACGGAGTTTACGTTTTTCTCCTATTTAAAGGTTTGAATAATAATCTGTGATTAATAGGAATGTTTGCTGAGAAGATTCGTGCAGGAAAGAACGTTCGTTGGAACACAATACATATATTTTTAACTATGGCTTCCTGACTTTTAATGTCATATACTAAAAAATCAACAATAGATCGATCTAATCACGACATGACAACTAAAATGAGTAATCTAACTTTTTACATAGACATTATAATCTAGACATGTTAATACAACATACACCAAATTATAAAAAACATATTGCATGTTAGAAAAAATAAAGAAAAAATAAAACTTACTTTTTTTCAAAATCCGATGGATTTGGGCAAGCTGATCCTGCTCACGGTGTTTCAGGTCGGACCACCGTTTACGAATCTGATCTTTCGATCGCTCCACACCGAATTTTTTTTGCAAACAGGCCACCACCTTATCCATGATGCCATCTTTCCTGGCATTGGGCCGCTCGTAATTTGCCAACTTTCCATCGTAATCCATTTTTTCTAAAATGGAGACCATCTCCACCATTTCTGCCTTTGACATGGGTGTAGCCCTTGATTTTCGGGTGGCCCAATCACTTCTGCCCACACTAATTGAGCTCCCAGATTGTTGAGACATGGTTCGTAATTAAAAAACGATTGTTCCACTGCTTCAGGTGTGTGTGTCGCATGTAGGCCTGATCTTCGGCACGTACACACCCCTGCACAAGCCCGCCACTGGAGGAGGAGTTGACGCCTGCGCTGTATTTAAAGGACGCCGGATCGTTCGGCCGACGATTCGCTAGCGGACATATCGAGGGTTGGAGCACGATCGAGCGGCGAATCACGACTTTTCCCCACAAACAAAGGTACGACTATTTTAATAGAAAGTGTGTGTTTTGGGCCCTATACAGCTTTTATTAGGAATATCTTTATTATGTCCCAAAATACATGCTATTTTAATATGTTTTGTGTTGTGTTGTGTCTTGCAGGCATATACTGTCCTGCAATATGGTGGACAATTACACCACCCACAACTTTCTAATAAGTTTTATTGACGAGTACAGGCAACTGCCGTGTTTGTGGCAAGTCAAGTCGGCAGAATATAAAAATAAGAAACTAAAAAAACAGGCCATGGAACATTTGGTGGCCTTCTACAAGCCCGTCTGTCCTGGGGCAAATTTTGATTATGTAAGGCGAAAAATAAACAGTATTCGCACTGCCTACAGGCGGGAGGTAAAAAAAATAGAAGAATCCACCCAGTCTGGAGCAGGTGCACGGAATGTACATGTACCACGGCTGTGGTACTATGATAACATGCGATTCCTGGCAGACACCTTGGAATCCAGGCCGTCAATTTCTACGCTGCCTTCGACTTCGGCAGAGGGCTCAGTGTCTGTAGATCCAAGCCAGGATGAGGATTTCCTGGAGGAGAGTTTTACTCAGGTATGGCATTTCACAATATATTGTCTGCTAAAATTTAATCATGTAACAAAATTATAAGCTAAACCATAATTGACCCTTTATGTAAACGGGCATAGCAAGGGGTTGGCATGACAGGCAACCGCCAGGGGCGCAGGCCAAGGGGGGTGGGTCACAAAAACATTGGCATTGGTTTATTTTATTTTTTTTACAAGCCACTCAGCCTGCACACCCCAGAACCCCCAGTTTGCAGGCGGATTCATGCAGGGGTAAAACATTGAGAGCTGCTTCATGCAGGTGTAAAACATTGAGAGCAGCTGAGCCAAAAAACCAGAAGACTGAGACTGCCTCTCACTGCATCCCCAGCACACCTCCGGTCTTACAAACAGTGCTGGAGCCTCAGCATTCCTCTGGCTCAACCTTTTTTAATACAAAAAAAACAGCTCCTGCAAATGATCCATCCATCCTTGCTTCCATGTCTCTGGTCTCTCACTCCGGGTCAGCAAGGCAGGTGGCTCCCTTATTCCTGTTTCCCTGCACTGCTTCACCCTCAATGCCCTACATCAAGCCCTCTGAAAGTTCAGGCCCCTCTCTCTCTCTGCAACCCCCCTCCTCTCTCTCTCTCACCCCTCTCTTTCTCTCCCTCTCTCTAGCTCTCAACCCTCTCTTTCTTTTTCACACCTGAGACAATGATTGCCCACTAGAGAGCTCTACACTGGGCAAACAAGGGGCAAATGAGAAACTTTTAATGCCCTTTAATTTTTTTTTGGGGGGTGGGTTACATTTTTACATTGATCTTGGGGGGGGGGGGGGTTGTTGCCAAATACAGCTCCTCAACAAGGGCACTGGAGACCCTAGATACGCCACTGTATTTAAAGTCTGCTATTTGTTCACAATAATATAACAAACATGCATTTTTATATACACTATAACATTCTAATCAATTGTTCATTTCATCAACAGGGAAGTGTCACTGAGGAGGAGCCAGGTTGCAGCCAGGAGCCTGGGGAGCCTGCGGAGCCTGAGGAGCCTGAGGAGCCTGTGGAACTATTTCCACCACCACCTCCTCCTGCCAAACGGAGGCAAAAGAGGAAGCACGTGGATGATATCACAGACGATTTTATCCAGGAGGCCACCATAGCCCTACGTCGGAAACCGGAGGCCAATGAGTCCTTCGGCAACATGACGGCCAAAATTTTGGATAAGGTGGACCTCAGGCTGTGTCAGTATGCCAGAAAAATTATTCTGGATGTGCTGCAAAACGCAGATAACGGCGTCCTTACTGAGCACAGCCATGCATGCCAGGAGCACCCGTGCCCTCCACCTCCACCTCCACAACACCCACCACCTCGCCAAATGCCACATGGCCAGTGGCAATATGGCCAGCAGGATCCAAACCTGCCCTCATGGCAGCCTGATTATAGCTATCACCAACTTTAATTTGTGTAACCCCCTATTATTTATTTTACCCCTGTTTGGCAGTTTCTAATTTAATTTAGTCCAAATGGACCTTTTTTATGTTTTTTTTTTTATACGGAGAGTATTAATGTTTTCATTTGTTTTTTCTGAGATCCAAAAAATAAAGAAAATTGTAAATTAAAAATGGCCTATCTGAATTTGTTAACATGTTTAATATTGTGCATAACCTGAAAAATATGTTTTAGACATTAATTCAGACAAGAATAAAGGGTCATATCAATAGTTAGATCTTTGCTGTGCAAAAAAAAAAAATAATGGTGAAGAGTTCTAATTATTTAATTATAAAATTTGATAGAACAGATAGAATAGACAAACATTATCTTCATCATAACAGAACACATGCCTTTTTATTAGAAAAGTATGGCATTATGAGCAGCATCTTCCTTCTTCTCACATTTATCAAGATGAGCATGTGCTCCGCATTTCACCTATTTCTTGGACTGCCGCGAGCCGAAAGTTCTTTCTGAATAAAATGTTGAGTTTACTAGAAAAAATTCTTCCGGGAACTCATTTGGTTTGATCATGCGTGTTGGGATTTGTAGCTGTGTGTCGGCAGAATTCTGTACTGACAGGCGAACAATCGTCCGTTCTGGTGTCGGCATACAAAAATTTTCATGTTTGCAAGAAAGACTCTTGTCCGCGGATTGTGCGCAGACAGCTGTCGGAGGCACCATACTAACACGCGTACAATCGGCAGATCTTTCGTCCGCCGACGTTTGTATGACGACGATCGGTACGTGTGTACGGGCCTTTAGTCAGCTGTCTGCCCATACCTCCCATACGGGCAGACAGTTACTGAAGTTCAGGAAGGATCAATGAACTACGAGAGCACTCACCAGCGCCCTCAAAGTTCATTAAGAACTACAAGCTGTCTGCTGCTGTGGCTGACAGTACTTGTAGTTCGTTCATTTACTGTAAATTGTGAATAAATGACACTGCTATGTTAGCAAAGCCCCACACACCTCCATTCAGTCTCTTCTCTCCCCCCCCCCATGCAACCCTGAACAATCTGAGGTCCCACCCTTTCTTATCTCTTGACCCCTCCACTCTTCATTTCCTATCATCCCCTCCCGAGACTCCTCCATCGAATAGTATTCCTGGGCTCTTCCATCCTTCCATTCCTATCCTCAGATTCTTCCATCCTTTCTTTCTTATTCATGGATTCCTCCTTCCCTATCCCCAGACTCCTCCATCCTTCCTTTCCTATTCATGGATTCCTCCTTCCCTATCCCCAGACTCCTCCATCCTTCTTTTCCTATTCATGGATTCCTCCTTTCCTATCCCCAGACTCCTCCATCCTTCCTTTCCTATTCATGGATTCCTCCTTCCCCTTTCCTATTCATGGATTCCTCCTTCCCCATCCCCAGACTCCTCCATCCTTCTTTTGATTATTCCATCCTTCAGTTCTTCTGCTTGAATTTGTTGATGAAAGCCATGGGCAGTAATCGTGCTGCATCGTGGAATTGAATCATTGACGGGATAATCGTATTCAAATCGTGAGACCACTGAAGATGCGCACCTCTATCCCCATAGAAAATATGTGGAGAGAGCTGAAGGTTCGAGTTACCAAATGTCAGCCTCGAAAACCTTAATGACTTGGAGAGGATCTGCAAAGAAGTGTGGGACAAAATCCCTCTTGAGATGTGTGCAAACCTGGTGGCCAACTACAAGAAATGCCTGACCTCTGTGATTGCCAACAAGAGAATTGACACCAAGTACTAAGTCATGTTTTGCGAAGGGGTCAAATACTTATTTTGCTCATTAAAATGCAAATCAATTAATAACTTTTGAAATGCGTTTTTCTGGATTGTTTTGTTGTTGTTCTGTCTCTCACTGTTAAAATAAACCTACCATTAAAATTATAGACTAATTATTTCTTTGTCGGCGGGCAAACGTACAAAATCAGCAAGGGATCAAATACTTTTTTCCCCTCACTGTATATGACCCCATGGAGAATAGACTGCTGCTTGATGTGACCAAAAAAAAAAATAATGTGTGGAACAAGACAGGGTCATAATGGATTAGTGATGGATTTGAAGTTTTGCCTAGGTGCTTTTATTGGAATAAAATAAATGTGAATTTTTATCTATACTAGCAATAATGTGCTAATTTTTCTGCTGTATAAATATGTTAGGGCTGGAAACCATCAATCGTGATATCTGGGAGTTCTGTCATTGGATCATAAGCCGATGATGAACTACTTTTCTTGTAATGTTGCCAGAAATGAGAATTATCTTTTTGCCAGCTTTAGACTTCCTCTATGACATGGGGAGGAGGACAAGTGGCCACACATAGGTTATGTTTTTTAATTTTTTCCATATTATAGATGAAATCACGCTGAAACCTTTATGGCCAGTTTGAATGCAGACAGTACTTGTTGGAATTCTTCTTTAGCAATTTGTTTTCTCTCTATGCGTCCTCTAAATCTATGCATCACCTTGTTTAAATGATGTAAATACTACAGAAAAGGAGAGATCTTTTGTGCACTAAGCCAGTTGTTAATATCTTCTGCATTAGGTATTTTAACTACTTTGATCTCCATGTGTTGTGCTCAGCAGTTGTTACAAATTGACTTAATCCTGTGTGTTCTACATTCCTCCCTCTTCATTCTGCAAGTACCGCGTTACATTTGTTTAGGATTGAATATATTACAATTCATATCTGGGAAATAGTATTGCTTTTTTATTTTTGGCTTCTATTTTCAGTTTTAATTCAGAGTTTATTGCAGAGGAAATAGTCTGTCAGTGCCCAGTTAATTTTGCGAATATATTATTCTCTAACCCAAAATGCAAACTACAGCTTTTGCGTTTTCTTTTGTACATCATATACTCTGGATTGCTTTACACTGCATTCTGTTCTATACATGACATACTCTGGACTGCTTTCTGTACACTATGCTGAAAATTATATGCTTGGAACTACCTTACTATGCGCATCATTCTAGGCTTCACATACACTACATTACCAAAAGTATTGGGACGCCTGCCTTTACACGCACATGAGCTTTAATGGCATCCCAGTCTTAGTCTGTAGGGTTCAATATTGAGTTGGCCCACCCTTTGCAGCTATACCAGCTTCAACTCTTCTGGGAAGGCTGTCCACAAGTCTTAGGAGTGTGTCTATGGGAATATTTGACTATTCTTCCAGGAGCGCATTTGTGAGATCAGGCACTGATATTGGAGGGGAAAGGCCTGGCTCAGAGTCTCCGCTCTAATTCATCCCAAAGGTAGTCTATCGGGTTGAGGCCAGGATTCTGTGCAGGCCAGTCAAGTTCCTCCACCTCAAACCTGCTCATTCATGTCTTTATAGACGTTGCTTTGTGCACTGGTGCAAAGTCATGTTGGAACAGGAAGGGGCCATCCACAAAGTTGGGAGCATGAAATTGTCCAAAATGTCTCGCTATGCTGACGCCTTAAGATTTCTTTTCACTGGAACTAAGGGGCCAAGCCCAAGCCCCTGACTGCTTTATTCTGTAAAGTACTATGTAAATGTACATTTTGCTGTACATTGCATACACTAAACTTCTTTATTCTGACAGTTCTGCTGTATATCACATACTCTCCACCCCTATTCAGCTTCGTGATCAAAAGTATCCACTCCTAATTCTCTGCTCTACCTTAAAGCAGAACTTTACCCACAACAACTTGATAAAAAAAAATGTTCTTTAGCAAGGAACATCCATTTCACATGAATATTTATGCTACCAAAATTAGTGTTTGCTGTAAATTGCCTCCAGCATTGCTCCTTTTCGTAGCAAAAAAAAAAACAACTTGCCTTGGATGCCTCTTAACATTTTTTCTCCTTTTCCCACAATTTCAGTACCAGCAAACAATGGCCACTGTTCTTAATATCCCTTTCCAAACAAATATATGCTAACTTGCAAGCAACAAATCAAGTAGTCTAAAACAACTGTCACAAATGATTGAAAATGCATCCCTAACCTGTGCTTTATGTTTTAGAAATTATTAGATATTATTCTATCTATTCCAGTAGCATTTAAACACTATTTGTACACTAACAAAAAAAAAAGTAAAACCGCACTACATTTGCTGTTGAGACAAAGATGAAGATTGTCTATAGACACAGGAGAACAGTGCCACCCATGGGACATATATATAAAAAAAATGTCTAAGGTTTACATTGCTTAGCCATAAAGCATTTAACTGTCAAAGCATTTACTATTATTTTTAGATATTATTTTGTCTAAGTGCAATACAGTATTTTATAGCTTTGGGCTTATAATAAGATGTATCATAAAAAGTGCCATTGTTGTCTATCGCACAGATGGATCCCTGGAGTTATCTTTCCAGAACAGATCAGAACACTAATTTAGGAATCTCACTTGTTGCTAAAGGCAGAACTGTGGCTTCTCTTTTATATACTTTATTGAACCCTACAGCTCAAAAGGAGTCCTGATGTAAGGCATAGTAAACACTTAAATATCATGTTTTACTGGCCTATATTACTTAAAGGGTATCTAAACCCAAGAACAAAAATGTAATATATTGCACTTTACGTATCCTTAGCTGGTGTGGCTGCATTAGGTCTTTCTTTTCAGACTTTTTTTTTTCTTTATTTTTACAGGTTACTCTTTCAGTAACATGCTGGTAACTGTCTCCCCTATTGCTGCACAGCCGGGCACTACGCATTTTTTTTTTTTTATACTTGCATCCATTTTTAAGAAGTCTCTGGGCTTGTTTTTTTTATTAGGGATAATGATTTGGATGGGATAGAGGGGTTATAGGATGCCCAACTTGACAGAAAACTATGCATGGGGACAATTTTCATCACCTGTACAAAGTAAGGATTCTAGACTGTGTCTTGGAAATTAATATATGCTTGATGCACAAATAACTCAGTTGCGCTAATAAGTGCACTTTTGGATATTAATATACCTCAAGCGCAATCAATCCCATTGTGCTAAATGCACAGTTCTCAGCTCTTTTGTATAAGGTAATTGAGTGCACTCAGCAGTACATAAAGGCTGCTATCACATTGGATGCTCACAAGAATGTCCTGCCTAAGGCAGGGAGCTCTGTTTATTTATGAGACAACAGGAAGTGATGGCTATACAACATCAGCCAATCAGTTCCAAATGTACAGTCACATGACACAAGTTATTCACATAGAATCAGCCAATGACACTTTTGTATACATTAAAATATACAATAGAAAAGATGGAATACACATCGTGAATGAGCAGAACAGAGTGCATGGCTTCCTGCCTAACACTACACCATAAACCCAACGTGTAGAACCGCGAATGCTGCTTTGATCAAACTCGTGCATGTATTCCCGCCACTACTAATGTCGTGAATCCCATTCAGCAAAGCTCAGAGGACAATGCTTAATAGGATTATACTACTGTTCCCTTAGACGTGAGGCTATCCACAGGGAAAGAGCCATGCTGTTTACACTATGGTGATCAGGAATGGTAGAAAGACATGAGCGTCTATCCCTTCATAAAGGCAGATAAATATCAAAAAGATATTAACTCCTCACCGCAATACACATAGATCTATACCGGCAAACAGGCCTGTGCATGGAGTGTTCTGCGGCGGAGATGTCTATGTAGAGCGAATGCGTCTACACATCTAAGGGAAGGTTTTCACTGCCAGTAGTCTTTCCTCTATGCCGGTTTGCCCGTACACACTATAATGACTGCATTGCAAGCAAGCCGACAACAGGAGATAATATATGACAATCTAAATAAAACACATCCTGAAAAATGTCCACACTAGTCCTAATAAAATTTCCACAACAACTGTTCTCCTTCCGAGACACCCTCAGTCCTTAAGAATCAGTGGCAAAAGTCTCTTCAGGACAAGGAGGTCTTAGTCCCCTTTAGAAAAATAGCACAGTATGTTGTAAACTTCATGCAGGAGTATCTCCTCTCCTTTGTGAACTGCTCCCAGCTCCACTGCCTGCAGGAACTACCAGCCCTCTTGGCTGATTGTCTACCAGCCCCCCCAGCTATTCTGAAGATCTCCCAGGGCAAGGGATAGAAAGAGTTAAACTCTGCGCTGTCCTTCTGAAAGCTTGCTACATGTAGCAATCTCTCCCTTGGAAAATCCCTGAGTCTGCTGATGTACTCACTCTGTCTTTAATGCTCCCTGCTGCTCCTTAGAAAAGATCCCTTCTCAAACTGTCATGCTGATAGGATCTTCCCAAGCCAGCCAGAGTCCAGCCCACTAAATTCCAGAAGCTTCTAGATCCAGGGGAGGTACCAGAGACCTACACCTGTGAAGTCAACCAGCCGGACCTACAGTAACCCTGACCCAATTTCTGACTCACATAACTTACCATGACTGAGTCGTAAGCCTAAATTTGCCTACACTGGCACAAGTAGCACACTAGAGGGTGCTAAACATGCATCCAGGGTTGTCATCTTGGGCTGCTTGCTCATGATTTTAACTACAGAACCTCTACTTTCTTTGCCTTCATAACAGGGTTGTTCTGTAGTTCACAGGTTAACCTGGACAAGGCTATTAAGACTTAGAGATTTTAGTGCATTAGTGTGTTGTCAGCTCATTATGACCATTTCTGCCTAGGTTACGGAGAAAGGCAACAGAAGAACACTGCAGATCCCTCCAGTATTAGCTTATCTGTGTGTGTGTGTTGGGGAGGGGGGTAATGATCAGACAAACTTACAACATATGCTTCCCAAAAAGCCTCCACTGGTGGTGTCTGCTGGTGCCCCATATACGTTGGAATATCTCCAATGATAGGTGTTTGGTCCCTTACGGAAAGAATAAAAAATTGTTGAAGATGTATATTTGAAAGTACAAATCATTTTATGTTTGTGGTAATTTGTTGCTGCTTCTGTTAAAGTTCTCCTTGTGTAGGTAATAAAATCTTAACAGATTTTCACAGCTTGTTCAAGTCTCAAAAGTCACAGGCACCGACCGTGTATTGATCCTGAATGGATGCCAATACGTTTTAATAACATCAGTTGGTTTATGTTCTTCAGTGTATTGCCAGCACATAAATCTAAAGGTTACTTAAGATATCTATAAAGTCTGAAATACTACCATATGTATCTTACAAAATGTTGCTATTCTAATAACACTTTAACTTTTGGCATTGGTACATGCTTGTCAAGCTAAGCAGATTATATAATATGTTTTTCTTGTCATAATGCACACCTCTCATTACTGACCACTTTCAACGCACATGGCTTTTCCTGCAGCTGGATGATATCTACATTAAAGCCTTTAAATAGACATTTGGGTTTTATCACAATGTAAATGCTGAGAGATCTTTCTCATATAAAATAAATGTGCTCAGATCATCCAAACTTGCATTTATATGGCTTTGGAGGAGGAAAAAGTAGCAGGAGGTCATCCCTGGAGCCAACTTCTCTTATGAGTAGCATGTAGGCAGGTTGTAATATGTCTGCCTTAGTAAGTTAGAGACTGGCCTAGACTGGGGGGAAATGGGTTAAATGGTCGTACACACAGGCCAAATATCAGGCGGCATCAGCCGGTTCAATTGAAACCAGCCGACATTGTGCCTATGTGTACGGCAGCCAGTTCAACTAAAGCAGGCTGTTTAGTCAAATTCTGTTGAAGGGGCATGACTACAACAGGCCTGCCAAATGGCACCAGTGGCTGAGTCCGCTGACCGGTGTGTTCTGGCATGGGCAGTTTCCCTGTAAGAACACAATAGCTCAGCGGGGGAGATTGCTGTACTAACATCGGATTGTTAATACATTGGCCTCTCCTGAACTCTTCAGTTTTTTTTTTTTTTGTTCAGCCTGCTGGGTTGAACAAAAAAAAACTCTGTGTATCAGGGTTTAGTAATGTGTGCTAAGTTCCCAGGCTTTTCGGTCCCAGCCAGCCCACCTGTAGTATAAAAATGAAGATGGCTGAGGTTCAGGGCTGTAGGCTTGACTCCCAGTCTTTGGACTGCAGTCCCTTGTAGTTGGTTTGAGGCACTGGGGTTCCAGAGGACATCCAAGTCATGGAGAATACCAGCAGTGGCTACCACCTCACAGAGATAAGCTCCGGCAGCCACACAAGTATAGTAGGGATTAGAGTTTGGAATGTTCATATTGGACTGTAATGTTAAAGTCTCTTCAGGAAAGTTGCATTAACTGTTCTAAGCTTGGTCTGATGGTATTAAAAGGGTTCATACGGGAATCTGGCGTATCAAAAGAACTAGGGTCTGTAAAGCAAAGGGTATGAAGTAACACCACTACAAAAAAGGGTTAACTTGGCAAGACAAGGAAGAAGAATGTAGTTGCTATGAGTAACAA
Source organism: Pelophylax lessonae (assembly GCF_965119305.1). Lineage (NCBI taxonomy): Eukaryota > Metazoa > Chordata > Amphibia > Anura > Ranidae > Pelophylax > Pelophylax lessonae. Next base: position 129,340,686 of record NC_138776.1, read on the forward strand.
AGTACAAGGTCAAGACACAAAGCAACCAGCCATTAGGTGTGGTACCTGGTAAAGGTGAAGGTTTCTCCCGTAGCGAGGGGGTCGATGTTCTGGGTTTCTCCCTAATGGTCAATTTCCAGTAGCAACTGGAACCGAACTCACGTAACTGAGATCCATGACTTGGTCACAAGGTACGGAAATGAAGGAGTTAAGAAGCACACGCATATGAGGTTCACTTCAGTACAACCAGCCTGTTGGAAACTTTCTGAACAATTAGTGCCGCTAGCTCAGGAGGGCTGATTGTGTATTCTGACAGCAGGGAAGTCTCCCCGCCATCAGAGCACAATAGCTCAGCGGGGGTGATTCCCCCTTCCACCTCGAATGTGTGGATGAGGGAATTGGGTTGGGTTTTTTTTTTGTTTTTTTTTTACTTTAACCGGCCTTTTCTTTAACCTTTCCTTTAACCACTTAAGCCCCGAAAGATTTTACCCCCTTCCTGACCAGGGCCTATTTTGCGATTCGGCACTGCGTGACTTTAACGGACAATTGCACGGTCGTGCGACGCTGTCCCCAAATGAAATTGACGTCCTTTTTTTCCCACAAACAGAGCTTTCTTTTGGTGGTATTTGATCACCTGTGCGATTTTTTTGATCATGCGCTATAAACAAAAAAAGAGCGTAAATTTTGCAAAAATAACAATATTTTTCACATTTTTTTATATGAAATTCCCAAAAAGAAAAATGTAAAAATCAAAATTTTTTAACATTTTCGGCCAATTTGTTTTATGCTACATATGTTTGGTAAAAAAAAATTGCAAAAAGCATATTTTGATTGGTTTGCGCAAAAGTTATCGCGTTTACTAACAAAGGGAAAGATTTTTGTTGTTTTTTTTTTAACGAGTAATGGCGGCGATCTGCGATTTTTTTTTTTCTTGCGGGACTGCGACATTGCGGCGGACAAATCGGACCCTTGACTGACATTTTTGACACTTTTGGGGTTACCAGTGACATTACTGCAGTAATCAGTGCTATACATATGCACTGTTACTGTAAAAATGACACTGGCAGTGAAGGAGTTAACTGTATTGGAGAGGGAGGGGTTAAGTGTGTCCTATGGGTGTGTTTCTAACTGTGATTGGACATGGCTACTGGTGTAAGAACAGAGATCAACGGTCTGATCTCCATTCTTACACAGGGAAGAATGACAGGCGGCTTTGTTTAAATCAGCCGCCTGCCTTTCTTCCGGTGTAACAGACGATCGCGAGTGCCCGGCGGACACCGGGTCCGCCGGGCACATGCGTGGGGAGGGGGGGGTCCGTGACCGCGCGGGAACGCGCCTCCGGCGGCGTGCGCTCGCTCCCTAGAGCCTCACAGGCTAGCGACGTAGTACTACGTCGCTTTGCCTGTGAGGGGCTGACCGCCGCAGTAAATAGTCGTGCGGCGGTCGGCAAGTGGTTAACCTGTTTGAAAAAAAAAAAATCACTAATGTATGGACTGCCTTAGATCAGATCCTGTTTAATCATAACACCTCCCTGAGTGTAAATATTCAGTGACCGGAATGTAGGGGCCACTGAGGTTAGACTATGAGAGAGAGAATCCACAAAATGCTAATTATTTACAAGAAGCATCACAAACATGTTTTATCAGCTGTTGGACCAATCAAATAGGGGGGGTCAAGGACAAAACACATGTTTATAAGACATTTAATCTTCCACCTAATCTAAACGTGATGCACAACAGCAAATATCAAATGTGGTAAACGGAGATTGGGAGCAGGGATAATTGAAGCTATTTGTGACTCCAGCTGTTATATAGTCACGATACATGGCTAACTTCCAGAATTACCTATTGTGTGCATGTGTCCATTTATAAATCACAAGGGAGTAAATGTGCATTTTTTCACACAGAAATAAAGTAGAAAATATTTGCTTCTATACGGAAATAAAACTATTATTTTTCTGTCTCTAATGTGATCCATGCTCAGTGTGCAACAGAAGTTTAGCAATAGGCATTGGGCCAGAAAACCCTGGAGATATAGATACAGACCTGAATAGACAGATGGAAGAAGAAGTAGTATAAAGAGACACAAAAGACATGGGGTGAAGATTATTTAATATAACCAAAATGCTTTTTTTTTTTTTTTTGATAGAAGAGGAAAGGTTTTAAACCCCTGTTTATTTTTTGCTGTGTACCATTGGGGGCATTTCCCCTCACTTCCTTTTCCAGAGATGCAACCAAATTGAGAGAAATCCCCTTTTAGATGGTTGTCGCTGGAACAGGTGTCAACATTTGAAGATATGCCCTTCACTCTGTAGCTCTGGGGACAAAAATTGTTTTTTTGTTACTTCCCAGAAAATCCCATCCTTGGAGTACATTAAGGGACATATGCCCTGTACACACTATCAGATTATCTGAAGACTTTTGTCTGCAGACTTACCAAAACCATATAATATGAGGTCAAACCTAAACACTTTCAATTTGTATGCAATCCGGCAGGCCCTTGCACTACATAGAAAAGGTAAATCTGAAGACAAAAGTCTTCAGATAATCTGATAGTGTGTACAGGGCAATAGAATGAAGTGTTCAGGTATGTTGGGTTATACGGCTGAACACTGGCAAACAAATCTGTAAGGACAGCTAAGTAAAACCCTCCCACTTCCAGAATAGAAACATAGAAAAATGATATAAAATAATACTTTCTAAGATTATGTTTGAGGTCATGTCCTCATGTTCTTGATTTTGGTTTCATATTGCGAAAACTGCCCTCCTGAACCTTATCACCCCCATGATGTATTTAAAGGTTTCAATAATGTCTCCCCTCTCCCTCTTTTCCTCCAAACTGTACATATTAATTAAGTCGCTCTCAATAGGTTTTATCCCTCAAAACGTTCACCATTTTTGTTACCCGTCTCTGGACTCGTTCTATCTTATCAATATCTTTGTGTAAGTGAGGTCTCCAGAACTGGGTACAGTATTCTAAATGAGGTCTCACTAATGCCTTTTGTAGCAATAGAATGAATGAATCATAAGTACAGAGGAGAGGGACCAGTTTCCTCTGTACTCCAAGAAAAGGATTATACTGTAAGTCAAAAGACAGAAAATTCAAAAATTCACAGGAATAAATGCAAAATCATCCAGCAACGCCCATATACTGTAATTGGAGTGTTATCCAGTGAGAGACTATGATTTCCTATACTAAAAGTGTTGTGTGACATCTCAAATATAGAGAAATTTGGAACTTAGCAGTACTCTAAGGGTCGGTTCACACCAAAATGTGGTGTGGGAAAGGCGCACTTCATGCACGTTTCCCACACTTGAGGTGAATGCACTTCCTCCTGCGAAAGGCATGCAGATGCCAATAAATTGGCACCCCTAATGCATTTTTCAAAAATGCTATTTGGTGCAGCACGATCTGAAAAAGTAGTTTGTGTTCCAGTGGGTTTTGCAGCCCATTCAAATAAACAGGATTGAACACAGGATTGCTTGGGACCATAACAGATCACAAATGAGTATATGGCACTGCAACCTGAGTACCTTGGAACTAAATACATAACAGCCTCTGTTTAACCCTTTTACTGCCTGGTATATACATTCGGTCCTACAGCACTGCCTACAGCTGGCCAGGTCCGTTTGCCGTACTGACCTCATTTCTCCCTCTCCTATAAGCTCACGGTCTCTTCAATGACCATGGACTTATAACAGAATTGTTCACAGCAGACTCCGCTGAACAATTCTTTAACTCTGATCAGCAGATTACAATCTGCTGGTTAGAGTTATTAGCCTAAAATGTGACTGCCCCCCCCCCATGCTGCCGTTTCCCTGTCCCCAGCCTCTCCACCTCCCACCCTCTCCCTGTCACCTAAATCTACTCCCCCCCACCACACACTCTCCTTTCCTATCCCCTTCATCCCCCAGCACTGATCCCCCCCCCCACACCAGATCCAACCCACCCCCGTGCAAACTTGATACCCTGCAGCTACCTTTAGAAGCCGACTTCCCTCCTCTGCCACTCCTGTAGGCTTCAGGCGCTGCTGGGGCTTGGAGGGGATCACAATATGTCCCCCCAGCCTGTCCAATCACCCCCCCCTGTACTGGCCCCCACACCCCAGATCCATCCCTGCTTCGGTGGCATCCCTCCCTTTCCCTCTTGTCGGGGGGGGGGGGTCTTGGGTGGTGAAGATGGGGCTTGGAGGGGCTTGTTTTTACCAGTCCCCTCCCTGTAGTACAGTGGATCTAGACAGCCTTTGCTACCAATGGCTCCTATGTCCACTGACAGCTGATCATAGTAAACCGAGAGTTTACTATGTCAAACTGTCAGTTTATGAATGGATAAGGAAACTCTATACAGACTACTTAATCATTCATGTAAAGTGCTGCAGAGAAAGGGTCTGTTTAGACCTCTGATATCTCACCCAAAAAAAAAAAAAAATATATATATATATAATTGTAAAAGAATGTAAAAAGTAAAAAAAAAATGTGAAGCATATCCGCCGGCTTTGCGGGGATCTGTCTGCTGATCCCCGCTGAGCAGGAGGATGACAGGTCCGTGTCCGCTCTGCTCATGCAGAGGTCCCAAAAAAAGACATATGGGGGTCTGGACTCTGGAGCGGACTCTGTCAAGCAGTTCTTCCTGCTCAGCGGGGATCTTTCCGCTGATCCCTGCTGAGCAGGCGGATGACAAGTCCGCTCCGCTGATCCAGAGCAGACATGGACACAGCCCCCTGTTCTCTAGGGGGTCCGTTTCCATCCGATACCATCCAATCTGAATTGCTAGATAGATGGGGAATAGGATCCCCATCCGTGTGTTTTTAGTGGATCGGATCCAATGTAGGCAGGTGTAAAGGACACATGTCCATTTTACATCAGCCTCTCCATAGAAAACAATGGGTGGTCTGATTGGGCTCACCTTAAAAACAGATAGGCAGACCCAATCCAAGACCCACTTCCTGATTGGCCGAAAGGCGAACGCATGCCATTGGCCGAGGAGGAGGCGGGAGGACTCGAGGAGATACGGGGAACTGAGAAGAAGCCGCCGCTGCAAGTAAGTCTCTCTGCATTGAAGGGGGCACGCTGGTCACTCTGCATTGAATGGGGGCACGCTGGTCACTCTGCATTGAAAGGGGGGGCACGCTGGTCACTCTGCATTGAATGGGGGCACAGCACGCTGGTCACTCTGCTTTGAATGGGGGCACAGCACGCTGGTCTCTCTGCATTGACAGGGGGCACGCTGGTCTCTCTGCATTGAAGGGGGCACGCTGGTCATTCTGCATTGAAAGGGGGCACGCTGGTCTCTCTGCATTGAAAGGGGGCACGCTGGTCATTCTGCATTGAAAGAGGAAATGCTGGTCATTCTGCATTGAAAGGGGGCACGCTGGTCATTCTGCATTAAAAGGGGGCACGCTGGTCTCTCTGCATTGAAAGGGGGCACGCTGGTCATTCTCCAATGAAAGGGGGCACGCTGGACATTCTGCATTGAAAGGGGGCACGCTGGTCATTCTGCATTGAAAGGGGGCACGCTGGTCATTCTCCAATGAAAGGGGGCACGCTGGACATTCTGCATTGAAAGGGGGCACGCTGGTCATTCTGCATTGAAAGGGGGCACGCTGGTCATTCTACATTGAAAGGGGGCACGCTGGTCATTCTGCAATGAAAGGGGGCACGCTGGTCATTCTGCAATGAAAGGGGGCACGCTGGTCATTCTGCATTGAAAGGGGGCACGCTGGTCATTCTGCATTGAAAGGGGGCATGCTGGTCTCTCTGCATTGAAAGGGGGCACACTGGTCATTCTGCATTGAAAGGGGGGCACGCTGATCTTTCTGCATTGAAAGAGGGTACGCTGGTCATTCTGCATTGAAAGGGGGAACGCTGGTCATTCTGCATTGAAAGGGGGCACGCTGGTCATTCTGCATTGAAAGGGGGCACGCTGGTCATTCTGCATTGAAAGGGGCGCACTGGTCTCTCTGCATTGAAAGGGGGCACGCTGGTCTCTCTGCATTGAAAGGGGGCACGCTGGTCTCTCTGCATTGAAAGGGGGCACGCTGGTCATTCTGCATTGATAGGGGGCACACTGGTCTCTCTGCATTGAAAGGGGGCACGCTGGTCTTCTCTGCATTGAAAGGGGGCACGCTGGTCTCTCTGCATTGAAAGGGGGCACGCTGGTCATTCTGCATTGATAGGGGGCACGCTGGTCTCTCTGCATTGAAAGGGGGCACGCTGGTCATTCTGCATTGAAAGGGGGCACGCTGGTAATTCTGCTTTGAAAGGGGGCACGCTGGTCATTCTGCATTGAAAGGGGGCATGCTGGTCTTTCTGCATTGAAAGGGGGCACACTGGTCATTCTGCTTTGAAAGGGGGCACGCTGGTCATTCTGCATTGAAAGGGGGCTCTCGCTGGTCATTCTGCATTGAAAGGGGGCACGCTGGTCTCTGCATTGAAAGAGGGCACACTGGTCTCTCTGCATTGAAAGGGGGCATGCTGGTCTCTCTGCATTGAATTGCATCAGTATTTTCATAGCAAACAATACATGTGCTTAGGGGGTAAGGGTTTCTTTAACTAATCTAGTGGCAGAGACTTAAGTGCTAAAATACCACGGGTTAGGGGGAGCAAATGACTTGCCTTGCCCCGGGTGCTGACAACCCACGCTACGCCACTGGGGTAGATAACCATTAACTGGTTGTGTAATTATGCAACTACCTCTTCTAACCACCATGTATGTCAGGGAGCAAAAATATTTGATACAAATTACTACACTAGTTTGTAGTAAAAAAAAAATTAAAAAATCTGTCCATATTCTCATGGTACAGGCATGGCCATCTGATATTTTTGTTATATATCTTTGAAAGGTTCAGTTCTGGTAACGCAGTTTAATGAGTGTGCATTATTAATACAGTGTGTTTTGTATGTATATATATCTTGATTAGGAATAATCGATTTACCTATATAGTCTCTAGATTGATACACATTAACCAGTAAATATAACTGTTTGACACATGGGATATATTCAATCAGAATATTATCTACTAGGGAATAATTATGCTAGTAAACAGTGTATTAATGACAGTGGCGTCGGCAGGGGGGGGGGGCTGACCTGGGCTATAGCCCCAAGTGTGCTCCCCAAAAGCCCCGGGTCTCCTGTTGCTTTTTTAAAATGATTAGCCCGAGTCCCAAAGCCTGGGTTTGGCCGAGAACTCGGGCTACATACCTCAGCAGTGTAAGATTTATAAAGCACATCCAATGATTGGTGGGCAATCCGGGGCAGCCGCAAGGAGAGTGAATGCAGCTGTCAAGTTTCAGCATTGATGTCGGGTGTGGGCGGGGCCGGTATGCCACGCCCACCTTCCTCCCCAGACAGCTTCTGTTTCTCTATGCACGGAACAATGGGGCGGAGCCCCGCATACCGGTCCCGCCCACACCCGAAATCAATGCTACTTGACAGCGGCAATCACTCTCCTTCCTTGCGGCTGCCCCAGATCGCCCACCAATCACTGGATGCAGTGGCGTAAAGGGCACTGTGTAAAGGGCAGGCAGTGGCAGCTCCTTCAGTCCGGGGACTAGCGGGGGCGGAGCCGCGGCAGGAAGGGGCGGGGCCTCGGCGGGAAGAAGGGGCGGAGCCTCGGTGGGAAGAAGGTGAGTGCCCATTGCCCAAGTGTGTGTGCTGGGTAGTAGAGGGATGGGGAAGCTGCATATAGAGGAATTCATCTTTCCCTATTCTTTCTGCAGCTGCTGAATAACTGATTCTCCTCCTCTCCCTCCTGCAGGAAGAATATGGAAAGATCAATTCCTCTATATGCAGCTGCCCCATCCCCTCCTATACAACTTCTTTTGCTGGCTCACCAGTGCTCTTAACCCCCCCCTCCAGTGTTCTAATCCCCCCTCAGTGCTCTTATCCCCCCCCCCTCGGTGCTCTTATTCCCCCCACCCTCAGTGCACTTATCCCCGCCTCAGTGCTCTTATCCCCCCCCCCTCAGTGCTCTTAACCCCCCCACCCAGTGCACTGGACTGCCCCCTGTTCTTTAGCCCTCCCCCGGTGCTCTTCAGCTCCCCACTGTGCTTTTCATCTCCCTCCCCCTTATGCTCCCTGTCCCCCCCAGTGCTCTCCACCCCCTGCGCCTTCCAACTCCCCTGCAATGCTTTCCAAACCCCCTCTTAATACTCTCCAGTCCCCCACCCCCACCCCACCGTGCCCTTCAGCTCCTCCAGTGCTCTCTGCTTCGCCTGTGCTTCCCGGCCCCCCTAGTGCTCTTCTATCTTCTATCATGTCCTCAGTCTCTGAGCATCTCCTGTATCATGTCCTCAGTCTCTGAGCATCTCCTGTATCATGTCTGCAGTCTCTGACCGTCTCCTGAACCATGTCTGCAGTCTCTGACCATCTTCTGTAACATGTCCTCAGTCTCTGGCCAGCTTCTGTTTAATGTCCTCAGTCTCTGACCATCTCCTGTATCATGTCTGCAGTCTCTGACCATCTCCTGTATCATGCCCTCAGTCTCTGAACCTCTCCTGTTTAATGTCTGCAGTCTCTGACCATCTCTTGTATCATGTCTGCAGTCTCTGACCATCTCCTGTATCATGTCTGCAGTCTCTGACCATCTCCTGTATCATGTCCTCAGTCTCTGACCCTCTCCTGTTTAATGTCTGCAGTCTCTGACCATCTCTTGTATCATGTCTGCAGTCTCTGACCACCTCTTGTATCATGTCTGTAGTCTCTGACCATCTCCTGTACCATGTCTGCAGTCTCTGACCGTCTCCTGAACCATGTCCTCAGTCTCTGGCCATCTTCTGTTTAATGTCCTCAGTCTCTGACCATCTCCTGTATCATGTCCTCAGTCTTTGACCATCTCCTGTATCATGTCCTCAGTCTCTGACCCTCTCCTGTTTAATGTCTGCAGTCTCTGACCATCTCTTGTATCATGTCTGCAGTCTCTGACCACCTCTTGTATCATGTCTGTAGTCTCTGACCATCTCATGTACCATGTCTGCAGTCTCTGACCATCTCCTGTACTATGTCTGCAGTCTCTGACCGTCTCTTGTATCATGTCCGCAGTCTCTGACCATCTCCTGTACCATGTCTGCAGTCTCTGACCATCTCCTGTACCATGTCTGCAGTCTCTGACCATCTCCTGTACTATGTCTGCAGTCTCTGGCCATCTCCTTTAGCAAGTTTCCAATCTCATACTCAAACTTAAACACATTGCTAATAGTATTAGCTATCTATTTATGCTGAAGGTAGGACTATGCAGGGGAGGAAGGCAGAGAGTGCAAAAGGGGGAACTGTGATTAGAGAGACGGAGGGCAGACTGCAAGGGGCACTGTGATGGGGGGCTGTGAAATGTGTGCAATAAATATTCTTGAAAACATTACACTTTTAAAGTTGGGGGGTGCCAGATATAGGATCCGCCCCGGGTGCCAAATGCTCTAGGTACGCCACTGACTGGATGTGCTGTAATACATTTTCTTTCTAAAAAACCCCAGTGAGTCAGCGCACAATAGAAGAGATCTCAGAAGAAACTCAGACCGAGTCAACCAATCGCAGCAAGACCTCCCAAACTAAGATAAAACCCCCCCACCCAGTGCACTGGACTGCCCCCTGTTCTTTAGCCCTCCCCCGGTGCTCTTCAGCTCCCCACTGTGCTTTTCATCTCCCTCCCCCTTATGCTCCCTGTCCCCCCCCAGTGCTCTCCACCCCCTGCGCCTTCCAACCCCCCTGCAATGCTTTCCAAACCCCCTCTTAATACTCTCCAGTCCCCCACCCCCACCCCACCGTGCCCTTTAGCTCCTCCAGTGCTCTCTGCTTCGCCTGTGCTCCCCGGCCCCCCTAGTGCTCTTCTATCTTCTATCATGTCCTCAGTCTCTGAGCATCTCCTGTATCATGTCCTCAGTCTCTGAGCATCTCCTGTATCATGTCTGCAGTCTCTGACCGTCTCCTGAACCATGTCTGCAGTCTCTGACCATCTTCTGTAACATGTCCTCAGTCTCTGGCCAGCTTCTGTTTAATGTCCTCAGTCTCTGACCATCTCCTGTATCATGTCTGCAGTCTCTGACCATCTCCTGTATCATGCCCTCAGTCTCTGAACCTCTCCTGTTTAATGTCTGCAGTCTCTGACCATCTCTTGTATCATGTCTGCAGTCTCTGACCATCTCCTGTATCATGTCTGCAGTCTCTGACCATCTCCTGTATCATGTCCTCAGTCTCTGACCCTCTCCTGTTTAATGTCTGCAGTCTCTGACCATCTCTTGTATCATGTCTGCAGTCTCTGACCACCTCTTGTATCAAGTCTGTAGTCTCTGACCATCTCCTGTACCATGTCTGCAGTCTCTGACCGTCTCCTGAACCATGTCCTCAGTCTCTGGCCATCTTCTGTTTAATGTCCTCAGTCTCTGACCATCTCCTGTATCATGTCCTCAGTCTTTGACCATCTCCTGTATCATGTCCTCAGTCTCTGACCCTCTCCTGTTTAATGTCTGCAGTCTCTGACCATCTCTTGTATCATGTCTGCAGTCTCTGACCACCTCTTGTATCATGTCTGTAGTCTCTGACCATCTCATGTACCATGTCTGCAGTCTCTGACCGTCTCTTGTATCATGTCCGCAGTCTCTGACCATCTCCTGTACCATGTCTGCAGTCTCTGACCATCTCCTGTACCATGTCTGCAGTCTCTGACCATCTCCTGTACTATGTCTGCAGTCTCTGGCCATCTCCTTTAGCAAGTTTCCAATCTCATACTCAAACTTAAACACATTGCTAATAGTATTAGCTATCTATTTATGCTGAAGGTAGGACTATGCAGGGGAGGAAGGCAGAGAGTGCAAAAGGGGGAACTGTGATTAGAGAGACGGAGGGCAGACTGCAAGGGGCACTGTGATGGGGGGCTGTGAAATGTGTGCAATAAATATTCTTGAAAACATTACACTTTTAAAGTTGGGGGGTGCCAGATATAGGATCCGCCCCGGGTGCCAAATGCTCTAGGTACGCCACTGACTGGATGTGCTGTAATACATTTTCTTTCTAAAAAACCCCAGTGAGTCAGCGCACAATAGAAGAGATCTCAGAAGAAACTCAGACCGAGTCAACCAATCGCAGCAAGACCTCCCAAACTAAAATAAGAAAGGGGTCTCACCATAAATATGTACCAATGTTTAAGAATGACCAAATAAATAATCTATAAGCAGCTAAAAAATCAACTGATTGAAGCAAACAACATATAAAATCCAACTCTTGTAGGCTGATCCGATTCCTTAAAAAAATTCTTAAAAAATCCTTAAAAAAATTCTTAAAAAATCCTTAAAAAAATTCCTATATTCGCCTAGGATATATGAAGATAGGAAAATATATCCAACTTATAGACAACTCCCAATCTATATTAAAAGACGTGTATGATGCGAATCCTAAAATTGATCCAATTCCTTAACACTAATCATAAATAAGTAATCTAAATATCTGTTCCCAGTGGAATTATGGCTTCTTTTCCTAAAACAATATGAGATGAAAACAGGCTAAATAGTCGCAACAGCCGACTGGATCGCAATACTAGTTCGTAATTCACAAATATAGCCAATATTCTCACAAATGAATCAGTGATGATGCATGTGTACCCAAAGATCGTAAAGCTGTTGCAACTATTTAGCCTGTTTTCATCTCATATTGTTTTAGGAAAAGAAGCCATAATTCCACTGGGAACAGATATTTAGATTACTTATTTATGATTAGTGTTAAGGAATTGGATCAATTTTAGGATTCGCATCATACACGTTTTTTAATATAGATTGGGAGTTGTTTACAAGTTGGATATATTTTCCTATCTTCATGTAGCGGGGTTAAACATGCCTAAAGACACTGTTTGATATGTGGGAAGGAACTAGGCTCCCTCTAGTGGTAGCTGCATGGAATTTCCTGGGCTGTGACTTCCTTTTCACAAGATGAAGAAACTACATCTCCCAGGCTGCTTTGCAAGATCTAGGAACTAGGCTCCCTCTAGTGGTAGCTGCATGGAATTTCCCGGGCTGTGACTTCCTTTTCACAAGATGAAGAAACTACATCTCCCAGGCTGCTTTGCAAGATCCAGGGTGCACGGCTGCACCGCACGGCACTATGGGGGAGGTTATTTAAAGGAAGAGAGAAGCGCGCGAAGGGGGGGCCTTTCTGCGCTGGACTCTGAGGAACCAGCGAGCGAGAGTGAAGGACTGACACTGGATATTGGGCCAGAGCCTTTTAGCCTGGAGGGACGACGTGGAACCGTCCCATCTCAAGCACGAGGCACATTCCTGGAGGTCATACTGCTGTTTGCCGAGACCGGAAGTCATCCGCCAGAAGGACCCCGCGCGGCTGGCATATAGCCAAAGGACTGAGACCGCAGTGGAAGCGCGCGAAGGAGAAACTTCTGTTGGTGAGAGGGCACATGCCCAATAACTGACTTTATCTGCTGAAGAGACAGTTTTATCTACAGATAGCGGTAGCGCAGCAGGAGGTGATAAAACCCCGGGGTTTATCACCATACTCTCTCAGGAGACTCATAGACAAACAATCAGGTCTGTAAAGGAGTCGCCAGAGGCTTATCTCTCTCGCAGAAGTTATTGCTCAGTTACGCAGACACCCTGCGGTGACAACTAACAGCTCGTTGTTTTCTCTCTCTTGATCTTTATTCCTAATCTGGATTACAAATGAGCTCTATTCAATAACCTTGCTAGCGAAGATCAACAAGAAAGAAGAGAACTCTGGGGGAGGGACTCAGATAGGCCCACCTACCTGGTACTGTGTCTAGCCTTAATGCAGGAGGAGTGTGGGGGTATTCTTTTACCTTTTTAAAGCTGTTTTAAATAACCTTTTATGGACTTGTATTGTATTGTATTGTATCTCCCCTATTCAATTTGATATATAGTAAACTAAGTTTGGTTAATTACAATCTTGTGCGTTGTTCCATTGTGTCACCCAGAAGGACTACTATTCAAGAAGGTAACAAGGTATTGTTGCATAGTGAAGTATTGTATTCCAACCTGTGTATCTATTTGATAGTCCAGTCCTATTCTGGGTCAGTTGTGCCTGAGGAGGGATCGAGCCAATTTGATTGGGTTGTTAGGCAGGGTGTAGACCCAATAATATAATCAGCAGCTCCTGCGGGGGTGGTGCTACACGTGGGGGCTCGTCCGGGATCTCTACAGTCCTGCAACACAACCCTCTCAGCCATAGAATCCCCTCCCATGCAGAAATGGATCCTGTCGCTGCTGCTGAGTGGTGCAAGGAAGAGAATGTCATAGTGGAAAATGGCCTGGTGGTTGAAATCAAGGGAGAAGCCTGGACTGAAGAAAAGCTCCTCCCTGTTTTGAGGGCACTATCCACAGACAGGAAATTCTGGGTGATTGACATGAAAACTGACACCACTGTCCCACACACGTATGCACTGTGTGAGTGGAGGAAGGGGGTCCCTGATTATTTTAACGGAAACAGTGTAAAAACTACTGACCAAACAGAACTTTTCCTGATACATCCAGGAGTTCCTATTGCGGGTCCCTCATCCACCACCCCTGGGGTATCCAGCCAAGAAAAAGGTGTCCAAGAAGGGCATCCTGAGTCATCACCTTTGTCGACTTTTAGCTCAGAACTGTGTGCTGTTCTTGGGGAGATTGTGGCAAAATGTAGCAGGGACTCCTCGAGCTATCTGATGACTGGATATAGGAAGCTCCGGACATTCTCTGGGAAACAGCCTGTGCCTTCAGCAGAAGATGGGTTCGAAGAGTGGCTAGATACCGCCACTCAGGCTTTGGAGGAATGGGAGGTACCAGAACAGCACAAGAAGCAGAGGATCACAGAGAGTTTAAGGGGACCTGCATTAGAGGCTGTACGTAATCTAAAGCTTAGCAAGAAGAACTGCACTGCACAGGATTATTTGGACATTCTGCAAGATGTGTTTGGTCGGACGGAGAACGCGGCTGAACTTCTCTACCAGTTGGACCACTGTTATCAAGAAGAGGGGGAGAAGTTGTCCGAATTTATTAAACGTCTGGATAGGATTATCCACCAGATTCTGTTAAAGAAAGGAATAGACCCCCGGAAAATAGATGAGACTCGTGCACGACAGGTTCTGAAAGGGGCTCAACCTTTAGATCCCATTGCCATACTGTTACGAACTCGTCGAGATGGCGGCATTCTAGAATACCCCGACCTGATTCGAATGGTCAGAGAGGAAGAGGTCATGTTGGACAACAAGAAGAAAAGTCGGCAGTTTGACTCAACTGCCCGGGTTGGAGTGATAAGTGTGGAAGAGGGTGACTCTCAAGTTGAACTTCTAAAGACCCAAGTGTCTCAGTTGATAGAAATGGTGTCCATCCTGACTGGTCAGGTATCCACTCTACCCAAGGGGAGTATATCGGAGAGGCCAGATGAACCTGTTAGTCTCAGCACAGATCCAGAGCCACGGCCTGCAAGATTGTTAACTTGTTTCAACTGCGGGGGAGTTGGGCATGTTAGAAGGGTATGTCCCAGCTCAGGAAAGGTTGCCACGAGAGCTCGCGAGCCAGCGGGAAACTTCAGAGGACACCGGTGAAGGGACTCCAGGAGTGGGGCAGGATCAGGGAAACCGAGTCAGGGGGTTAGACCCCAATATAACACCCCCAGTTCTAGACTCCGGGTTACTGAGGGAAGGAGAGTCAATGCACACCGGGTTCAGCGGGGGCCCAGATCAAGGAAGAAAAAGAAGAGGGCCAGGGTACAGAGAACTGAATCAGACAACCAGGCTACATCAAGAGAATTCCCAACTAACTTGGTCGGGCCCTCCCCAGTGGTCTCGGTTCAGGTGGAAGGAATTTACACAAGAGCCCTCCTTGACACAGGGGCCCAGGTGACTCTTTTGTATAGAGACTTCTATGATAAATATCTTACCCATCTACCTTTGCAGAAGTTGGAAGATCTGGAGATATGGGGTATTGGGACCCAAAGTTTTCCCTATGACGGGTATCTGCCAATCAAGTTGACCTTTGATCCATCAGTGGCTGGTGAAGCGGAAACCTTCGACACCTTAGCGGTGGTCTGTCCTCGTCCACCAGGGGCCAACAAAAGCTCTCTCATCGTAGGAACAAACACTGACCTGGTAAGGCGCCTTCTGATACAACTGGTCCAGGGACAAGATGCTCAGGCGCCAAGGATCCATCCCATGCTACGGCAGGCCTACCAACGATTAGTGTTGGAGCAAGAGACCCCCGCAGAAGGAGTTGGACGACTCTGGAAGCTGGATAGAGCAGAAAAGGTCTTACAGCCAGGAGAGGTGGCCTGTTTTAAGGCTTCTGTTAAACTCACATGGCAACAGCCGGGTCCCTTCATTATCTTTGAATCAGGTCAAAAGGAGAGACAGAGAGGGATAGAAGTGATCCCTGAGGTGATCCCTTTGAAGGTGTTACAGGAAAACCGTGGAAGGGTTTTAGTGAGTGTCAGAAACACCTCTATTACACCAGTGAAGGTACCGGCCAGAGTGCTCCTGGGCCAAGTCAACCCGGCTACCCCAGTTGCCCCCATTGATTTCAAAGAAAAGGAACAGGGTGAAGCGGTTATAGAGGAGCTTTGCTCTGGAAACGCTGCCCTCCCGCCGGAATGGGTGAAGAGGGCCAAGGCACAACTTGCTCGATGGAGGGAAATATTCTCTAAGGACGAGTTTGACGTGGGATGTGCCAGGAGCGCCACTCATAAGATCCGCCTGAGTGAGGACAAGCCTTTCAGGGAGAGAGTCCGGCGAGTCCCCTTAGGTGACTTAGAAGATCTACGTCAACAGCTGGCAGAGCTCAAAAAGATCGGGATTATCCGAGAATCCAGGAGCCCGTATGCTTCCCCGATAGTGGTAGTCCGGAAGAAAAATGGATCTTTGAGGCTTTGTATCGACTACCGAACGCTGAACAGAAGAACCATCCCAGACCAGTATACCACTCCTCGAATCGAAGATGCCCTACAGAGTCTGTCAGGGGCGAAGTGGTTCAGTGTGATGGACTTAAAGAGTGGGTATTATCAGATCCCCATGCACCCTGAAGATCGGGAGAAAACAGCCTTCATCACCCCTGTGGGGTTCTTTGAGTTCAATCGCATGCCTCAGGGGTTGTCCGGGGCCCCTGCTACCTTCCAAAGGCTGATGGAGAGGACCGTTGGAGATATGAATTTGATAGAGGTACTGGTATACTTGGATGATGTTATCGTGTTTGGCAGAACTTTGGAAGAACATGAGGAGAGGTTGGAAAAGGTCTTGAAGAGGCTACATGAAGAAGGTCTGAAACTTTCTCCTGAGAAGTGCCAATTCTATCAGTCCTCGGTCCATTACCTGGGCCATATCGTGTCTGAAGAAGGGGTGGCCACTGACCCGGACAAGCTGGATGCTGTTGCTTCCTGGCCGAGACCCACAAATGTGACCGAACTCCGGTCATTCTTGGGCTTTTGCTCCTATTACAGGAGGTTTGTGGAGGGGTTCGCCCAGATTGCCCGACCCCTAAATGAGCTCCTGAAGAATGAAGAAGATGATGTCCCTGAGTTGGTAAAGCCGGCGAAGTCCACCATGGGCCCCCGGAAGGCTAAGGAATCCATCCAGGATCAGTGGACCCCGGAATGCGAAGGGGCCTTTGTCCAGCTGAAGGAAACCCTAACCACTGCCCCTGTGTTGGCCTATGCGGACCCCACAAAACCATATGAACTGCATGTTGATGCCAGCCGAGATGGGCTGGGGGGGGTACTTTATCAGGAGCATGAGGGTCATCTGCGACCTGTTGCCTATGTGAGCAGAAGCCTACTGCCTGCTGAAAGGAATTATCCTACTCACAAACTTGAATTCTTAGCCTTGAAGTGGGCAGTGGTTGACAAATTGAAAGACTACCTGTACGGAGCTGAATTCATTGTCAAGACAGATAATAATCCCCTCACCTATCTGTTGACTACGGCCAAGCTGGATGCAACAGGACATCGATGGTTGGCTGCCCTCTCTAGCTTCAATTTTGGCCTGAAGTATCGGCCAGGAATCGGAAATAGGGATGCAGATGCCCTATCCAGAAGGTTGCATGTTCCACAGGAACCTGCGGAAGAATGGACTCATTTGGCTCCAGAAGGGGTGCGTGCCCTATATCAGGGAACTGAATTTCGATCCCGAGGAGGGTCAAGAGCAGAAGAGATTGGGGTTTCGGCTATCGGAGTACCCAAATGCTACTGCCAGGTGACCCAGGTTGAAGGGGAGGGTTTGCCCCGGCTGTCCAAAAGGGACTTGCGGAAGGAGCAGTTGGAAGACCCTTTGGGAAAACTTCTTTTGGAAGCCTTGGAGATCCAGAGCCCTGAGTTGCTTCTAACTGACTCCCCTCAGGGGGCCCGTCTGTTACATAGAGAGTGGACCCGGTTACAGATCAGAGAAGGAGTGGCCTACCGGAGAGGTCCATCTGAAGATCTGGAGGAGAAGTGGCAACTGTTCTTACCAGCTAAATACAGAGAGGGAGTTCTGGCCGCTCTTCATGATAATCATGGCCATCTGGGGCCCGAAAGAACCTTTCAGCTTGTCAGGGACAGGTTCTACTGGCCTTGTATGAGGGCCGAAGTTGAAGGATACTGTCATTCTTGTGTCCGGTGTATACAGAGGAAGACTCTGCCACGTCAAGCAGCCCCAATGGGCCATCTACAAAGTCAGGGACCCATGGAGCTGGTGTGCATTGATTTCCTTTGCTTAGAGCCTGATCTGAGTGGCCAGGGGAATGTCCTTGTGGTAACAGACCATTTTACCAGATATGCTCAAGCATTCCCAACAAGGGATCAGAAGGCCTCAACGGTAGCCAAAGTTCTTGTAGAGAAGTTCTTTGTACATTATGGGTTACCACAACGCCTCCATTCTGATCAGGGAAGGGACTTTGAAAGCAGACTGATCAAGAGACTGTTAGATATGTTAGGCATTCAAAAGACTAGAACCACTCCCTACCATCCACAGGGGGATGCCCAGCCTGAACGATTTAACAGGACTCTTTTGGATATGTTGGGGACTTTGAGCTCAGAGAAGAAACAGCATTGGGGCAAGCACGTAGCTGCCATTGTGCATGCCTACAACAGCACTGTCAGTGATGCTACTGGATATTCCCCTTATCGGCTGATGTTTGGAAGGGAGGCTCGGTTGCCAGTGGATTTGGCCTTTGGCATTTCGCCTGATCATACCTCTTCAGCATCGCATAGAGGATATGTGGACCGACTGCGGAAGAGTCTGAAAGCGGCCTATGACAAGGCTCAGGCCACATCTGATCAACGTGGACTGCGGAATAAAAAAAATTTCGACCTAAAAGTTCGGATCCATGACCTGCAACCAGGGGACAGGGTTTTGTTGAGAAACTTGGGTGTCCCGGGAAAACACAAGTTGGCAGACCGCTGGAAGTCCCAACCTTATGTTATCTGCAAGCAACTGCCAAACCTTCCTGTGTACCAAATTCGGCCTGAAGGAAGTGTGGGTCCATTGAAGGCTTGGCATCGGAACCATTTGCTGCCTCTCTCTGAAGCGGTTCGTATGCCCCCTGTGGAAGACTTGTCAGAGGCCCCTTCGACTTCTCGCCGGTCCAGACCAGTTACCAGATCTCAGACGACGCTCCCAGATGAGGGAGAGGGAAGTTCTCCATCTGAAGATTTGGAAGATGAAGAGGAGGTACCCGACTGGTTGTGGTCATCTCAGTTGCCAGAACCCACACCTGCCTCCCTGTCTTCATCTGACTTGGCTGATAGAGGAGCCCTTCGGGCAGAAGCCCCTGAATTCATACCCTTTCATATGCTTCCAGAAGAAGCAGCTGAGGATGAAGATCCTGAGGAGGAGGTTGCACCCTTCTCTGAAGAAGAACTGACCGCTCTTGAACCATCAGGTTCCTCTGTGTTGGAACATGAGGAGGTGGACATTGAAGAATCCTCAGAAGTGCCTGATCCTAGTACCTCTGAGAGCATGCCTCCACGGGAACAGAGGGAAAGGAGAGTCATTCACCCACCTAAGAGACTGACCTATGATCAATTGGGTGAATGTTCGGAAGAAGCTGTTTTTACCTCCAAAAGATCTCCTGACCAGCCTAGTTCCTCCACTGTAGATTTGGTGGGGGACAACCCTAGCTCACCCCCAGGCACAACTGTACAAGCCACCCAAGTTTCGGGGGGTCTGTGAGAGATCATGAGAACAAAGTATTGAAGTAGAAAACGTTTGCATTTAAGTTGTACATAAGGATATTGGGTTTGGCCATTATAATAAGCACAGTTTTTGATGTTCACAATCTGGTTTACTTTGTGAGTTAATGTTTGCGCACATTTTGTTGCTCTGACCTCACTATATGTTTTTTTCTTTTTCTCACCTTTTGATGTTTTTTTTTTACAACACAAACTTTAAGATGTAAGTGTTTAAGAAATTGCAAAGGCACATGTGCTTTTTAAAGGAGCACTATATAAAAGCACTAGAAATCAGCACTATAGTAACACTGTAGAAATCACTTATTTGCTTATTAATTGCACTTTATTGTTTTACTGTTGCACTGCTATTAGAATACAAAATTGGATGTATTCAGATTGACTTATTTCAGCAAAATGTTAATGTTTTTGTTGTATAATGTCAACCTATGCACTAGGGTACATACTGTTGACCTCTTTGGGGACCAAAGTTTCTCAAGTGGGGGGAGTGTGTAGCGGGGTTAAACATGCCTAAAGACACTGTTTGATATGTGGGAAGGAACTAGGCTCCCTCTAGTGGTAGCTGCATGGAATTTCCTGGGCTGTGACTTCCTTTTCACAAGATGAAGAAACTACATCTCCCAGGCTGCTTTGCAAGATCTAGGAACTAGGCTCCCTCTAGTGGTAGCTGCATGGAATTTCCCGGGCTGTGACTTCCTTTTCACAAGATGAAGAAACTACATCTCCCAGGCTGCTTTGCAAGATCCAGGGTGCACGGCTGCACCGCACGGCACTATGGGGGAGGTTATTTAAAGGAAGAGAGAAGCGCGCGAAGGGGGGGCCTTTCTGCGCTGGACTCTGAGGAACCAGCGAGCGAGAGTGAAGGACTGACACTGGATATTGGGCCAGAGCCTTTTAGCCTGGAGGGACGACGTGGAACCGTCCCATCTCAAGCACGAGGCACATTCCTGGAGGTCATACTGCTGTTTGCCGAGACCGGAAGTCATCCGCCAGAAGGACCCCGCGCGGCTGGCATATAGCCAAAGGACTGAGACCGCAGTGGAAGCGCGCGAAGGAGAAACTTCTGTTGGTGAGAGGGCACATGCCCAATAACTGACTTTATCTGCTGAAGAGACAGTTTTATCTACAGATAGCGGTAGCGCAGCAGGAGGTGATAAAACCCCGGGGTTTATCACCATACTCTCTCAGGAGACTCATAGACAAACAATCAGGTCTGTAAAGGAGTCGCCAGAGGCTTATCTCTCTCGCAGAAGTTATTGCTCAGTTACGCAGACACCCTGCGGTGACAACTAACAGCTCGTTGTTTTCTCTCTCTTGATCTTTATTCCTAATCTGGATTACAAATGAGCTCTATTCAATAACCTTGCTAGCGAAGATCAACAAGAAAGAAGAGAACTCTGGGGGAGGGACTCAGATAGGCCCACCTACCTGGTACTGTGTCTAGCCTTAATGCAGGAGGAGTGTGGGGGTATTCTTTTACCTTTTTAAAGCTGTTTTAAATAACCTTTTATGGACTTGTATTGTATTGTATTGTATCTCCCCTATTCAATTTGATATATAGTAAACTAAGTTTGGTTAATTACAATCTTGTGCGTTGTTCCATTGTGTCACCCAGAAGGACTACTATTCAAGAAGGTAACAAGGTATTGTTGCATAGTGAAGTATTGTATTCCAACCTGTGTATCTATTTGATAGTCCAGTCCTATTCTGGGTCAGTTGTGCCTGAGGAGGGATCGAGCCAATTTGATTGGGTTGTTAGGCAGGGTGTAGACCCAATAATATAATCAGCAGCTCCTGCGGGGGTGGTGCTACATTCATATATCCTAGGCGGATATAGGAATTTTTTTAAGGATTTTTTAAGAATTTTTTTAAGGAATCGGATCAGCCTACAAGAGTTGGATTTTATATGTTGTTTGCTTCAATCAGTTGACTTTTTAGCTGCTTATAGATTATTTATTTGGTCATTCTTAAACATTGGTACATATTTATGGTGAGACCCCTTTCTTTTAGTTTGGGAGGTCTCACTGTGATTGGTTGACTCGGTCTAAGTTTCTTCTGAGATCTCTTCTATTGTTCTCTAGTGAGAAATACTAGAGTTGGCTGCATGTAGAATCGGATTGAATCCGAATCTCAGAGTTATATATTTGTCACCAGCTGCAAAAAAACACATTAGAGGGATCCTCCTACTCGGATACACACGTGACAGCGCATATATCACCCTATACTTTTTTAATACATTTACTTTAAAGCAGTCCTAAACACTAAGATATACTCTGAATGTCTTTCAAACATTATTATTGCTTCTGAAAGCATTAAAATCTCTTATTGGGCATCTGCAGGTTTCTTTGGGCTCTAGAGCTGGTAGAGCAGGGGTGGTATCAGTTTGTAGGCAGAGCTATTGATTGGCTGCGAAAAGATATCCAATTATTGGCTGCAGCTGCACACAGATCCCACCCTCCTGCACCAGATTGTTGAGCTGCCCAAAGAAAGTATTACAGTTGTCTTCATCAATCTGGGTTAGACAGCATCAGAGGGAATTTAAAATAGATTTAGTGCATATTAGGGCTCTGGTAAACTTTAAACTACACTTCAAAGCTCATTGAGCACAGCCACGTTTCCCATGCAAACATGTATGTGCAAGTACTGGATGTTGAGTAAGTGAACATGAAGGGAGATTGAACATTAAAATCTCTGGCAGTTTGCCTTTACTAATCACTAGTGGCCCAAAGTCTGACACCTGACGATCATACTTATGGTATATGAGATTGTTGGACATCCCTTTTAAAAACTATGGGCAAGAAAGTAGACTTTAACCCTCTGAATGCACTTGGCATCGTTATTTTTTTCTCTGGTTTGTTCTCCTTTTTTCATTTTTTTTTGTACACCCTGTCTTGCCATTCTTGTCTAGGTGAGAATGACGTCTCTAAGACTTTGAAATGTGTTCACCACATATACCGGGATGCTTCGCTTTCCATTCACAGGCCTGTGGAAGAGGTGCTGCAAATCACAGCAGGACAATGCTTGCTGGATCTGTTGGGTTGGGCAGGTGAGTGTTCCCACGTATAACATGTAAGAGGAGGGAAAAAAATGATGGGACAATGGTCAGACATGGGGTGGTATGGAGAGGAGTACAGGGGGTCAGACATGGGGTGGTATGGAGAGGAGTACAGGGGGTCAGACATGGGGTGGAGGGGAGAGGAGTACAGGGGGTCAGACATGGGGTGGTATGGAGAGGAGTACAGGGGGTCAGACATGGGTTGGTATGGAGAGGAGTACAGGGGGTCAGACATGGGGTGGTATGGAGAGGAGAGGAGTACAGGGGGTCAGTCATGGGGTGGTAGGGAGAGGAGAGGAGTACAGGGGGTCAGACATGGGGTGGTATGAAGAGGAGTACAGGGGGTCAGACATTGGGGGGTGGTATGGAGAGGAGTACAGGCGGTCAGTCATGGGGTGGTATGGAGAGGAGAGGAGTACAGGGGGTCAGACATGGGGTGGTATGGAGAGGAGTACAGGGGGTCAGACATGGGTTGGTATGGAGAGGAGTACAGGGGGTCAGACATGGGGTGGTATGGAGAGGAGAGGAGTACAGGGGGTCAGTCATGGGGTGGTATGGAGAGGAGAGGAGTACAGGGGGTCAGACATGGGGTGGTATGAAGAGGAGTACAGGGGGTCAGACATGGGGTGGTATGGAGAGGAGTACAGGAGGTCAGTCATGGGGTGGTATGGAGAGCAGAGAAGTACAGGGGGTCAGACATGGGGTGATATGGAGAGGAGTACAGGGGGGCAGATATAGGGTGGTATGGAGAGGAGCGGAGTACAGGGGGTCAGTCATGGGGTGGTATATTGAGTTGGTCTCACCTTTGCATCTGTAAACAGCTTCCACTTTTCTGGGAAGGCTTTCCACAAGATTTTGTATTGAGCTTGTGAGAACTTGTGCATTTTTGAGGTCAGGTACTGATGTTGGACAAGAAGACCTGGCTGTTTACATTTACGCCAAAGGAGTTTAATAGGATTGAGTTTAGGCTGCATTAATTTATGTTCCATCTGATGCCGGCAGTACTCCTCTCCATACCACCCCATGTCTGACCCCCTGTACTCCTCTCCATACCACCCCATGTCTGACCCCCTGTACTCCTCTCCATACCACCCCATGTCTGACCCCCTGTATTCCTCTTCATACCACCCCATGACTGAACCCCTGTACTTCTCTCCTCTCCATACCACCCTATGACTGACCCCCTGTACTCCGCTCCTCTCCATACCACCCTATATCTGCCCCCCTGTACGCCTCTCCATATCACCCCATGGTTGATCCCCTGTACTTCTCTGCTCTCCATACCACCCCATGACTGACCTCCTGTACTCCTCTCCTCTCCATACCACCCCATGTCTGACCCCCTGTACTCCTCTTCATACCACCCCATGTCTGACCCCCTGTACTCCTCTCCTCTCCATACCACCCCATGACTGACCCCCTGTACTCCTCTCCTCTCCATACCACCCCATGACTAACCCCCTGTACTCCTCTCCTCTCCATACCACCCCATGTCTGACCCCCTGTACTCCTCTCCATACCAACCCATGTCTGACCCCCTGTACTCCTCTCCATACCACCCCATGTCTGACCCCCTGTACTCCTCTCCTCTCCATACCACCCCATGACTGACCTCCTGTACTCCTCTCCATACCACCCTATGTCTGACCCCCTGTACTCCTCTCCATACCACCCCATGTCTGACCCCCTGTACTTCTCTCCATACCACCCCATGTCTGACCCCCTGTACTCCTCTCCATACCACCCCATGTCTGACCCCCTGTACTCCTCTCCATACCACCCCATGTCTGACCCCCTGTACTCCTCTCCATACCACCCCATGTCTGACCCCCTGTACTCCTCTCCATACCACCCCATGTCTGACCCCCTGTACTCCTCTCCATACCACCCCATGTCTGACCCCCTGTACTCCTCTCCTCTCCATACCACCCCATGACTGACCTCCTGTACTCCTCTCCATACCACCCTATGTCTGACCCCCTGTACTCCTCTCCATACCACCCCATGTCTGACCCCCTGTACTTCTCTCCATACCACCCCATGTCTGACCCCCTGTACTCCTCTCCATACCACCCCATGTCTGACCCCCTGTACTCCTCTCCATACCATCCCATGTCTGACCCCCTGTACTCCTCTCCATACCACCCCATGTCTGACTCCCTGTACTCCTCTCCTCTCCATACCACCCCATGACTGACCCCCTGTACTCCTCTCCATACCACCACATGACTGACCCCCTTTACTTCTCTCTTCTCCATACCACCCAATTTCTCACCCCCTGTACTCCTCTCCATACCACCCCTTGACTGACCCTTGACTGAGGGGGCCATTGGGTGGAGCTTGGGCGGTACTTACTTTTAAATATGGGAGGAGCTTGGGTGAGGCTTACTTTAAAATGTGGGAGGGGGTTATCAAATTTATCTTCGGGCTGAAGCCCCTGGTCTTTTTCCCACCTAGCAACGTCCCTGATTAATGACTTGGTATAGGATCTAAAATATGGAATATAATCTGATCATCATATACTACTACATAAAAGATATACTATCATTTTAAATTTAATATTATCCATATAACCATAATGTCCACATCCCCTCTTGGTATATGATGGACCATGGGATTGTAGATATTTATGATCATGTTCTTAATTAATTTAAAAAAATGTCTGTGTAGTTATGAGTTGATGACCAGAGAGAAAAAAATGCTTTCTTCCCATGGCTTCTTTGTTGTTTACTTTCCCATAGTTGAGACAATGGTCTGTTAGGTAATCCATTTTACAACTGTCCCTTTTCATGATTTGTGAGGAGATGTTAGGAGATGTCCTTGTATGTAAAACAATTTCATTGTCAGAGTACTATGTTCATGGTTCTTCAAATATATTCTCTTTCAATGACCATAGAATATAGTTCGTTACATCAAGTGATCAAGGGTTAGTCAACAACAACTGTTCCTGCAAGCGCCCGTCCAAGTACCCAGCCAGGGCCGCCCACGCTCTGGTAGTAAGTAAACAAAAGCAATGCCACTGATCACCAGGAGCAAAGCTTTGCGCTGACCAGAGCACTAAACTTTACCCTGGCTTACACAAATGAAAGCAGAAATCATGGTGTACATACATAGATACCAACAGGAAATGAACCAGTATCAATGATTATGTAAATGTATGTGATAAAAAAAATATATATATATATATAAAATGGAGAAATGGAAATT
This sequence comes from Pelophylax lessonae, assembly GCF_965119305.1. Taxonomy (NCBI): domain Eukaryota; kingdom Metazoa; phylum Chordata; class Amphibia; order Anura; family Ranidae; genus Pelophylax; species Pelophylax lessonae. The sequence continues at coordinate 129,366,067 of NC_138776.1, forward strand.
CCCAAAAATTAGGGGGAACCCCTAAAAAATGGAAAAAGAGGAACGTGTATAAATCTAATAAGCAAAATAAATGTATATAGTAATAACCCCAGTGTTACTATAGAGAGCTGAATCAAAAAGAATAAATAAATGCATTAATATCCCACTCCTAATTAAGCAGTGCAGTGTGTAGGACTTAAGCATATATATCCAGTAATTTTTGAGATGTGAAACTCCCCTTTTGGTGGAGACTCCCCTACAGGGGGCAATGAAATGGTCTATAATTTGAAAACCAGTGCCAGTAGGGTCTTTATTGCAGTACTGTAGATAATGTTTAGAGACACTGTGTATAGTTTTATCCTTCTTGAAGTTGGCAATATGTTCATTTACTCTCACTGAAAAAGAGCGAATTGTACGTCCTACATATTGTTTACCATAGGGAAAAGTCACACTACGTTTTTTGTGGCACATGTGGAGAAATGTTTGATAGGATATACCCGATTAGTAACTGTGGCTCTAAAGGACTCCACCTTCCTGCCAAGATTTACATTATGACTACAAGGATTACATTTTTTACAAGGATAATACCCTTTCATATTGTTAAAAAAAGACGGTTTCGTGGGCGGATTAATCGCATTGGGAGCGACTTTTCCTCTAAGGGAAGCAGCCCCTCTAAAAACCACCTGAGCCCGTTCAGGGCGTGATGAACCAAGGACACGATCACTCTTTAGCACCAGTGTTAATTTCGTCGACTAAAACCGACTAAAACGTTTTCGTCGACTAACACAATTCAGATGACTAAAATACGACTAAGACTAAAATGGCATTTTAGTCTTAAGACTAAAATACGACTAAAACTAAAATGGCATTTTAGTCAAAAGACTATAACTAAAACTAAATCGAAATTTGCTGCCAAAAATTAACACTGGTGCATGCTCAAAGCATAAATAATAACATATTCGATTTTTCACTCCAGGACCAGCAGAAATTGTAGAGAAATGCTTAAATAATGCATTACAAATTACAATTTAACTACACCCATTTGATTATAGATGACTAAAATGAGTTTTAGTCGACTAAAATGTAGGGCGTTTTAGTCGACTAAAATATACTGGAGTTTTAATCGACTAAATACGACTAAAACTAAAACACTTGCAGAAGACTAAAATATGACTAAAACTAAAATGCCATTTTAGTCCTAAGACTAAGACTAAAACTAAATTGAAGTTTGCTGCCAAAATTAACACTGTTTAGCACATTCCAATGTTTGTTAAAGATATTGTTAATCTGTCTGTGTTTAGTAGAAAACCCTGTGAAAAACGGACACCTAGAAAAATTGCTATTACTCACTTTGGGTTTGTCTAATAAAAGTGTATTCCTATCTAGATTGGAGGCTATAGTAATCTCAGCATCCAAATCAATGGGGTTGTAACCCTTTGATAGAAATCTGTTTCCAAACCTGAGCTTGTCTCTGAAAATCTGAACCGTGGGTACAGTTACAACGAAGTCTGACAAACTGACTCTGGGGGACTGAACGAAGCCATGTCTGATGATAACGATCAGTGGGCAAAAATTTGTTACGATCTGTGCTCTTAAAATACGTATTAGGGATTAACTTGTTGTTCACCAATGAGATTTCTAAATTGAGGAAATGTATGCACTGATTACTAGCTTCATATGATTAACTGATTCCCCGATTATTATAATTGAGTTGTGACATGAAATTAGTGTTGTACGGTCCCCTCTCCATAGGAGGAGGATGTCGTCTATATCTAACTCAAAGAGCTATTTCAGGCCTGGCCAAAGAATAGACAACATCCTCCTCTCATTTGGTCATAAATAGATTGGCCAAACTAGAAGTAAACTTAGCTCTTATATAGAATATATATATATATATATATATCATTATTTTTTTTTTAAAGTACAAATCACACATGCTTTGAAAAAAATGTCATTAGCTTTAGGTAGTTAAGTGGTTAGCACCGCTGCCTTGCAACAGTGTATTTGGGTGTTCGAATCCCTGAACTACCTACAACTGTATGTTTACGGCCGAAGATGGGTACGTGTGTACGAGGCATTATAGTGTGTATGGCCCATTAAGCTGGCCATACATGTTCAACTTTTGTGGTAGATCTACCACAAACCACATAATGTGAGGTCAAAGCTAAAAAAACACATTCACTTGTATCTAATTAGGCAGGCCTTTGTACTACATACTTGAAGGTAAATTTCAAGAAAATTGGACAGAAAATTGTAAGAAAATTGGAACATGTATGGCCAGCCTTAAGCCTCGTACACACGTACCGATTGTCGGCCGTAAATATTCGGCCGACGACCGATCGGCCGATTGTAGGCTTGTTAGTATGATGCTTTCGACAGCCGACATCGCATTTTCGGCCGAACAGAATTTGTCGTGCAGGCATTAAAATTTTTGTTGGCCAACACCAGAACGGCCGATTGTTCGCCAGTCAGTACAGAATTCGGCCGACAATCAGCAGATTTGCAAGACTGAGCATGCTCAGAAAAGAAAAAACACACGGAAAGTTAACCATCACATGACATCACTTCTGCAGTCGTCTGTTGTTGGCCGACAAAATTCGTGTGCAGTCTTTTGCAGTTTTCAACAGACAGGACAGCCCTGGACAAAAGACGGCCGATCGGTCGGCCGACGATCAGTACGTGTGTACGAGGCATTAGTCTAAATGAAAAAGCCACTTTGTGCTCATGCTGAGATTATTGAAAGCATTTCTTATGTGTGTTGACTTGTAAGAAACTTTGATCATGGATGGCCAGCCAAACACTCATTCATTAGTGAACTGGTGATTTTGGTTTAGGAACCAACAGACCCAATTAATTACTTTGCTGGGCGTTTCCTATACTGGGTGGGTGTAGTTTAACCAAGGTTATATAAAGGGATGTATGAGATCATATCATTTGGCCTGTGGAAGGGCCACAGGTCTTTATGTCCGAATTTGCTTTTGGGGTGGGGGTTTGCTGGCATGCCTAAAGATCCATATTGCAGTAAGTGTATTCTGTTGGATGAATACTTTTCATGCTCTAACTGTTTGGTATAGTTTTTGCAAAGTGTGTCTTTATGTACTCTATACATGTTTTTTTTTTATTTTCATGCCTCTGTGTAGCTGTATGTTCTACTGATTTGATAGTATTTAAATGAAAAGGCAGGCTCATGCAAACAATTAACATAAAAGTATGTTGGGTATGTTTTATGCTTAATACTAAGGTGTCTACAACTTATTTTGCTTGACTTTTGGATATTGTAAGCTCTATCTATCCATCATATGTTGTATCTTTGCACTGTAATTTGAATAAAAATTACTTGATTTGGGGGTTTTGGGGGGGGGGACATTTCACATTTCACATGCTTGCTTGAGTGATTACTGATGTTTTATACATGTTTAATAAAGCTTATTCATTTGTACACAGCTCCTGGTTTTTTGTTTTCTTTTCTTCATATTTGTCTAGATGTAATTCAGATATCTTTTGTGTCTGTTGAATGTAATCCATTTCTTGTATTTTTTGTGTGTGTGCAATGGCAGTACAGTATGAACTTGGGTAGGGTTTCTCCATTTACTCCAGCGAAGTGTGTGTGTGTGTGTGTGTGTGTGTGTGTGTGTGTGTGTGTGTGTGTGTGTGTGTGTGGTGTGTGTGTGTGTGTGTGTGTGTGTGTGTGGTGGTGTGTGTGTGTGAGGGAGGGGGTGGTGTGTGTGTGTGGGGGGGGGGGGTGGTGTGTGTGTGTGTGGGGGGTGGTGTGTGGGTGTGTGTGTGTGGGGGGTGGTGTGTGTGTGTGTGTGTGTGGGCTAAATTGTAAGAAAAAATTAAAGTGTTTATGTATATATTTAGCTAAAAATATATAAATTAAGGAATAATACAAAATTTCCATTCAGTCGCTGTGGATGAATGTAACCAAAACATTTAATAAAAAAATCACTAAAAATGATTACTAAATAAAAGATTGCTACAGCGCTCACTCACCTTTTTAGTTGGCTTAGGTCAGTGATGAACCTTGGCAACACAGGTGTTTTGTAACATTTCCCATGATGCTCACCTACACTGCAGAGTACATGAGCATTTTGGGAAATGTAGGGCAAAAACATCTTGGGGGGGGGGGTTAAGGGTTACCATCACTGGCCTAGGTAAAACATTTCCAATACATTTTAGTTGTCTGTGTGCGCCATTTTTAAAATAAAGCAAAATCTCTTTACAATAAATTGCAAATGGCACATTGGCGTTCGCCCTGGACCAGAAATGACACCAAATTGGCTTGCACACATTCCAGCAAGTGGTCACAATCAACTGGCTAATCATGGTGAGGGCCACTTTCAGCTGTGAAGAAATGGCATTCATATGCAAAGTAAGTGTGTGTGTGTGGGGGGGGGGGGGGTCTGTGCTTGTAATCAGAGCATTGATTACCAGTGCAGACCCTTGGGGGATGCCACTAGAGCCACCAGGGATGCCCACCCATGCCACCATTGATGCCAATCAGTGCTCAGGGAACCTTTTAGTGCCCTCCTCATCAGTGCTGCCCACCAGTGCCAATCATTGCCCATCAGTGCCACCTATCAATGCTGCATATCAGTGCCACCTATCTATCTATCAGTGCTGCATATTAGTGTCTCATCAGTGCCTGCCAGCGCAGCCTCATCAATGCTCGTCAGTGCAACAAAAAACATATTGATTTACCAAATTTTATTACATAAACAAAAACACATTATTTTAGGGGTCAAACATTTAGGTCTTCTTTTTGCCAATAGAAAAAAAACCTTGCAGTGATCAAATACCACCAAAAGAAAGCACTATTTTTTATGAAAATACTGTCATACATTTGTGTTAGGTACAGGGTTGCATGACCGCACAATTGTCATTCAAAATGCAACAGTATAAAAAGCTGAAAATTGGCCTGGGCAGGAAGGGGTGTAACTGCCCTGTAAGGAAGTGGTTAACTATTGAAACATGGGAATAAATATTCCAGGGGTAATCATGCTCAGCTCAATGGTTTAGTGGTTAGTGTTCCTGGCTATAAACACTGAGAGCATGAGTTCAAATCCCAAGTGTGCCATCACCTTCTTAAATTTTAGACAGCTATAAATAAATACTGAAACTTGGCAAATGCATAATTGCACCCTGCACATATGCATGTTTGTTTCTTTAATATACAAGGCCATTGACATGCAATTTTAGGTGATGTAGCCAATGTATTACTATGTGGCCAAAAAAAAATTATGGCACACAGGGTGTTATCATGGTTGGGCCTTGAACTCATGACCTAGCAATCTTTAGCTGTGAGCTTAGCCCACTACACCAAAGTGCTGAATACAATCAGATATGCCTGAAAGTTTCAGATGAATAAAGAATGAAGACTGCTAATTAGACAGCTGTGTAGTCTGCTATTAGAAAATCTAAAGGTTAAAACACATAAGATACATAACTATACCTTAAAATTAAAATAAACCATAATAAATGACATTGCTGTGTAATAGTGATTCAGAATAGACAAATTTCCTTTTATGAAAAACACAAAGGGAATTTGGCTAACTCCAAACTCAAATTCAGCCTAAGTTAACTCCAAACCCGAATTCAGTCTAAGTTAACTCCAACTCCGAATTCATTAAAGCATCTAGTTGATGGTTTAACTCCAGCCACTTACCTAATTAGGATGCAATGAGTTTAGGCTGGAGTTATTTCTGGAGAAGTGAGCAGCTCTACTCCAAACTTATACTGAATTAGGCCCTAAGTGTCTCTGGACACTCAATTTTCTAATGTATTTGTGAACATCAGTGAAAGCATTGAAGTTATCTTATTTCTTAGGAGGGACATATTTTAACCCTTTATCTAGAGTTAACTTTTCCTCCCTGGTTAGAGTAATCTTACTGAGGTTGAAAATACCTTGACCTACTAAGTCCTTCTCCTTTTTCCTTTGGATCTTCCACCCCCCACGGGTGCCTCTTTTGGTTCTGGACCCTTCTTTCTGTTGTGAGACTCCTGAGGAAAACCCCAATCATTACTGGGACCTGGGTTACTCTGATTGATTATAATTATATGGTGAAGCATTAAGATTATCATACCACCCATGTAAGGATAAGGACCCTCCTGATTGTATTGTTCTCTAAGTGTCAACCTGGTATCGCCCCAAATTATATGGTTGTGGAGTATGTCCATGATTGATAAAAAAAATGGCCTATATGGGGGGGAAGATGATGACCTAAAATTCCCCCTATTTCCCCAAGAACCACTTCTAGGTGAATTGATGTATTTATTACTGGCCCCATTCCATTGTGGACCCCCCCTCCCCCCTTGTTGGGTATTCTAGGGGGTACAGATTTTTCTTACGATTATTAGGGTAATGTACGTTATGACATCCTCCCTTTTTATTGGGGATTATCCCTATGGTTAGGTCTCCCTGTTCTTATAGGTTGCAAATTAGTAGAAGAGGAGTGGAGAATGCCATCAGGGGGGTTATTTGGTGCCCCTGTGTTGGCATCTCCAGCACCTCCACCGGACGCATTTGCACCTTTTTTTTGCCAGTTCAAAACTGTGCCATTTTTATTATCCCCAACATCTCGGGAATAATAAAAGGAGTTAGAGGAACAAAGGCATAGATTAAGTTTAATTGATCCCTTGGCATCCACTGCAAAGGATCCTTATACCTGGAGAAAAAAAGCTCAGATTGTAAAACCTGGAATCCAGCAGGTGAATGTCTGGCATCCCCTACCTGTCACAGAAATCTTGAAACACCTTGGAGCGAAAAGACCATCCTCTGGAGTCCAGATATTGATGACTGAGGAAGTTCGCCAGCTAATTTCTTGGATATGCATGACCGACAGGGATGGAACGTGAAGTTCTGCCCAAGTCAGAATCCGAACCGTGAGATATCCCACCTGAGGAGATGCCCTGAGATTGAAGCAGAGCTAAATAGGGGCTAGCACCTGGGTGAAGATCTGAGGTGAACTGGGGAAGCCAGAAAAAGGGCAAACTGGTAATGTTGCTTGTCCACAGAAAAATGCAGGAAGCATTGATGCTCCAGGAATATTGGGACATGCAAGTAGGCATCCTTGATGTCCACAGATGCCAAAAGATCTCCTGGATGGAAGAAAGCAATTACTGACCTGACAGATAGCATACAGAATTTTTGCACTCTGGGGAAGATGTTAAGAACCTTTAGATTAAAGTGATTGTAAATTTTCATTTTTTTCTTACTAAAAATAACAAACATATCATACTTACCTGCTCTGTTTCAGTGGATTTGCACAGGACAGCCTGGATCTTCCTCTTCTTGGGTCCCTCTTCGGCTCTTCTGGCCCCTAACTCCTGTTGGGTGCCCCCACAGCAAGCAGCTTGCTATGGGCGCACCCGAGCCGAGTCACAGCTCCCTGTGTCCATTCAGATACGGAGCTGCGGCCCGGCCTGTCCTCCTTTCTATTCTCTTTGGCTGACTGACTTTGACAACAGCCAATGGTGCCGCGCTGCTGTCTCAGCGAATGAGGAGGGCTGAGAAATTCCTACAACATCTCTGGAGCTAGAAGGAACTCGGGTAAGTATGAGGAGGGCTGCTGCAAACAGAAGGCTTTTTATCTTAATGCATAGAATGCATTAAGAGAAAAAATCTCCTGCCTTTACAACCCCTCTAAGGATGGTCTTGAGGACAGTTGATAGATTTAAATAGAATCTCTGGCACCTCTCCTGTTCTTGAACAATGGATAAGACCTCTTAAGCGAAGAACTGTGCCTGAGCAGCATGAAGGTTCACCAATATTTGCAGGAATGCTGGCAACTTTGACAGCATGAGGTAGGGTGAAGATAGAGATTGACATTCTAGCTTGTAGCCTCTGGATACAACATTCTGGATCCAAGTGTCTGAAATATTTTGGTACCAGATATCTGCAAAGGCCAACAAATGTCCCCTCACTCTGAAATGTGAGGGTGCCCCCTCATTGTGCTGAGGCCTTGTCTGTGAATTTGGAGGACTTGAGGGTTAAGGAATTATGGTGGAACTGAATTCCAGGTTTTACCTTAGACTTGGCAGCCTGGGAAAAATAAAATGAACTCATCAGGAATAGACAATTTCTCTTTGTTTCTTGTGTTAAAGGGTACTCGTAACCTCAGTGACCCTCTTAACCACTTGGCCTCTGGAAGATTTACCGCCCTTCATGACCAGGCCATTTTTGCTATGTGGCACTGCATTACTTTAACTGACAATTGCACAGTAATGCAATGCTGTACCCAAGTAAAGTTTGTCATATTTTTTCCCCCCACAAATGGCATATTTTGGTGGTAGTTGATCACCACTGCCTTTTTTTTTTTTTTTTGCGCTATAAACAAAAAAATGCTTTGCGCTATAAACAAAAAAAGGCTGACCATCTAATAAAAAAGATTTGTTTAACTTTCAGCTATAAAATATATTCAAAAAAAAATCTAAATATCAAATTTCTTCATAAATGTATGCCAATATGTATTGGTACAAACAAAAAATCACAATAAGGGTATATTGATTGGTTTGCGCGAACATTATAGCATCTACAAACTATGGTATATATCTAGTTTTTATTTTATTTTTTTATACTAGTAATGGCAGCGATCAGCAACTTAGTGGGACTGCAATAGGGGGGCGGACTATCAGACAGTGACACTTTGCGGGAACCAGTGACACTAATACGAATACAGTGATCAGTGCTAAAAATATGCACTGTCACTATACTAATGACACTGGGAAGGGGTAAACCTCTAGGGCGAGAAAACTATTAACTGTGTGCCTAGCCAGTGTTTTTGTGTATTGAAGGTTCTGCTTTTACTAGAGGAAGAGAACAGTCAGAACAGAGATCTGTCTTGTTTACATAACCAGATCTCCATTCTGTGTGTTTTACCGATAATCAGCAGGTCCTGGCAGACATCCAGTGCTTGGCACACACAGATCGCCCCCTGACGTAATTAATCACAGCAGAAGTGGCCCGCCAGTGGTGCGCGTGCCACCTGTAGGCAGAAGTGCAGAATCACATATATATATACGTGATCTTGTACAGGAGGACCACTCTGTAGCAGTAAATCTGCTTTAGGACAGTCTAAAAGTGGTTAATAAAGCTGTCCAAAAATTTGGGAAAATTTGCACTGATGCTCCACAGCCCAACATTTGAGCAAAAGGGTCCTCCGTACATGTACTTAAACCAGGCTTATTGTGGATATTTGGTGTAACATTTACTAGGCTATTAACACAGTACTAACAAAATGAAGCAGGGAAGTTGTATTGTTCCAGGTAACCCATGAGGTCTCTACTGATGTAAAGCAAGCCAGGCGCCAGCCTTGGTCCAGAGCCAAAGAATGCAGAGTAGGAAGAAGGTGGCGGCACTTCCAGGCATAAAAAGATTACTGTGCTGCCACGCAGCTTTAACTGTCTAGCAGTTGTTATTACATGTTACGTTATGCTATGATATTGGTATCTTCCTAGCACCCCTGCTGTTTCTGGCTAGATGGTTTCTCCCATCTCCATTTTCCTGCTGTAACTGCCATTTTGTTTAGTTGTTATGAGGAGACTGCAGAGTGTGGAAGCTATGTAACTTCATTGTAAATTTACCTATGGAAAAGCCTCTATGTTTATGCCTTTGCTAACTTGAAGCATAAAGAAGCATTGGAGAACACCTCTGGAGTCTTTATTCATTGAGTAAACTATCTGTTAAAGCCATCATTCAACCTGCTGCACACACTTAGAGACTGGGGGTCTACAAGAAGGTCACAGGTACAATCGATGCTGAGACAGAACAGTAAATTTACAGGAGTACACAGCTTCAAAAAGTAAATTTCCAGGAATACACAGCTTCAGAGAGTACAGTTCCAAAAAGTACTTGAAGTAAATGTCCATGGTAATATACAGCTTCAGAACTGTAAGTACCAAACTTGTCTGTGAGTCACCAGAAGCATTACTCTGCATATGAAACCAGCCACCTATTACTGCTTCATTACTGTTACAGCCTTCTGAGGTGATCCAGTTTGAACTAGTTCCAGCACTAGCCACTATTGTAACAAAAAATACCTCAGCCAGCCTGCTTAATAACAGAAGTCACTACTTACAGAGCTGAGCTCTGGCAGATTTCTAACAAGACACCAGAAATACAGTACTTATTATGTCTGACAGAGATCTCACAGAATTACCTGCATTTAGTCAAGATAAAGCAGACTCCTTACTTCATTCTGCTCGTCCTGTCAGAGCCCCTCATCCATCCTTGAAGGCAAGGGAGGTTTATGAAGCAAGTAAGGAAGAAACATCTAGTAACCTGACTGCATTATGGGAAAAGACTTTAAGTTGTATAACAGCCACTAATGTAACTAGCAACAATTCTGAGCAATTGAACACTGCTCTCTCAAGGGTTAAGAAGGCATTTGAGAATTATAAAAGACTTTCTGAGAAGTACTATTCCCTATTGTCACATTCCAACATAGAGGAAGCTGCATTGGAATTAAAGGACTTTACTTCTAATGACCAGCAGAGGCATAGCACATATCTTGAAGCAAAGGCACAGATAGAAGGGAGATTGGCACAGCTATATGAGACTATATCCTGTAACTCTGCTTCTTCAAGACACTCAGGAAAATCTTCTAGGTCTGCCCGCTCATATCATAAATCTTCTTCTAAGTCATTGCGGTCCTGCTCTATAAGGTCAATTCTGAGCGACCAAATACTCAAAGCTCGCCAAAAGGTTGCAGTAGCCCAGGTTCAAGCCGCCTGCTCTGAAAAAGAAGCAGCCATCAAGGCAGAAGCTAAATGCAAGGAAGAAGAAGCTAAATGCAAGGAAGCAGAAGCTAAATGCAAGGAAGCAGAAGCTAAACGCATTCAGGCAAGAATACAAGCAGAAACAGAGGCTCAGCTAGAAATTCTTCAGAAGAATAGAGAAAAGGAAGTAGCTTTAGCAGAGTTATCTGTCTTGGAACAAGCCCTATTGGAAGAAGAAGGAGCAGCTTGTACCAGCTTGGCTGCTTTTCAAGACCCTGTGGAAAGGACCCTACAGTTTGTCTTAACTCAGAACCACGACAATACAGTCCCACCTACAGTTGGAGATTCTTCTCATAATCATCAAGCAAGTGGATCAGAAGGCAATGTGTCGCCAAAGCAAGCTGGTCAACTAGACACACCTACTAACAGAGACCCTCCACAACTACCGCACGTCACAAAATCAAGTGAATCAACCTACGCAGCTCATGTGCCACCACAACCCTATGTGCATAGAGATTACAAGGGCACAGCAGAAGACTACAGAATGAACTCTATACCCCCTTTGATACAGCTCTCTTTGACTTCAAATGCTCAGAGACCTTCAGACGACAGACCCTTACCTAAATTAAACCCATCTGCAACACCTTTCTCTCTACCTACCAGCCAACATCAGATACCAACCATGGTCCAAGACGGCGCACCATCAGTAGACCCTGTGGCTATAAAAACTGAAAGCACTGACATTGCAGAGTTCAGCAAGTATATGATTCGACGAGAGTTGATTACAACTGGACTGTCTGGATTTGATGACCGCCCAGAGAACTACAGGAGTTGGAGATCTACATTTAAGGCGGTAACCAAGAACTTGGACATTGATCCTCAAGCAGAACTTGTCTTACTAATAAAGTGGTTGGGGCGTCAATCTTCAGAACAAGTAAAGAGACTTAAATCTGTCTACATTTATAACTTTAAAGCAGGCCTTGATGCTGCCTGGGAACGTCTAGAACAAGACTATGGGAGCCCCGAAGTCATTGAATCTGCCTTATTCCAGAGACTAAACCACTTTCCTATAATCTCTGTTAAGGACAATCATAAGCTTAGAGAGTTAGGTGATCTCCTTCAAGAACTTGAAATTGCTAAGTTAGATCCTAGTTTACCAGGTCTTAGCTATTTAGACACTGCTCAGGGCGTAAATCCTATTGTAGCAAAGTTGCCTAGTTATCTTCAGGGAAAGTGGACTAGTGTAGGATCAAAGTATAAGTATGAGCATCGTGTTTCCTTCCCTCCCTTTTCTTATTTTTCAGAGTTCGTGCGGAAGGTTGCAAGATCCAAGAATGACCCAAGCTTCTTCTATCCAGATACAACCACCATTCCTTTAAGTACTTCTTTAAGTACTTCAAGGGGTATTGCCACCAACAGTAAATTCAAGGATTTAAGGCATCCTATTGCCGTGAGGAAGACTGCAATAGCATCCAACGTCTTAGCTACAGACATTAAAGCTAGCAATCTTAATCAACAGTGTCCTATTCATAATGCGCCACACTCTCTCTCCAAATGTCGTGCATTTAAGGACAAGCCTATTGAAGAACGCAAGTCATTTCTCAAAGAGCATAATATCTGTTTTAAGTGTTGTGCATCCTCCGATCATTTAGCTAGAGACTGTAAGATCGTCATCAGATGTTCTCTCTGTAACAGTGCCAAACATGTGGACGCTCTTCATTCAGATCTGTTCAAAAGGAAACCTTCACTCGGCAGCAACCCCAAGACTACATCAGATGATGGCGGGGAGAGAACTGAGCAATATGCAGACCCCGTAACCACAAGGTGTACAGAGGTATGTGGAGAAGGGCTTCATAGCAAGTCTTGTAGCAAGATATGTCTTGTAAGAGTTTTTCCTGAAGGATGTCCACAAAAATCCATAAAAATGTATGCCATACTCGATGATCAGAGCAATCGCTCATTGGCCAGTACAGAATTCTTTGACCTATTCAACATTCAAGGAGAGACCTGGTCCTATACCTTGCAGACATGTGCAGGAAAGGTCAATACTTCTGGAAGAAGAGCCCATGGCTTCGTAGTTGCATCAGAATATGAGGACACAGAGTTTCCTCTTCCAACTCTAATCGAATGTGATCAGCTACCGAACAACAGAGAAGAAATCCCCACACCAGAGGTTGCACGTCATCACCCTCATTTGAGTCACATTGCTAACTACATTCCACCACTTAACAAGGATGTTAAGATTTTGATTCTACTAGGGAGAGACATTCCTAGAGTTCATAAAATAAGAGAGTTATGTAACGGTCCAGATGATGCTCCTCAGGCCCAGAAACTCGATCTTGGATGGGTGATAATAGGAGAAGTCTGCTTAGACCAATCTCACAAGCTCTTGGATGTAGCTTCCTACAACACTAATGTTACCTGTCAATTGATGAAATGTCCATCGCACTATTATGTGAAGGAAAGACTTGATTTTAAGAACGAAGTTCCATATCAAGCACTCCAAAGCATTAACTGCAAGCTCACTTCTCAAAAGGACTTTGGTGATTCAGTGTACCAGACTACTTGTGATGACAACAAGATTGCTCCTTCAGTCGAAGACAAGGAGCTCATTAAGATTACGGATGAAGAGTTCTTCAAGGACAATTCCAACAATTGGGTAGCTCCAGTACCCTTCCGAGTACCAAGGCTTACTCTCCCTAACAATCGAGAACAAGCTTTAACCAGATTTGCTGCACTGAAGAAAACTCTCCGTAACAAACCTGAGAAGCGAGAGCACTTTCTAGCATTCATGCAGAAGATTTTAGTGCCAGCAGTTGTCCTCACACAAACCATTTGGTTTTCAGAACCCAAGTTTTTAATGGACCAGTCTTCTACAAACTCAGAAGAAGATATCGATTTCCACCTGGAGGATCCAGATACTGATCCGGAAATCCGGCCTGAAGTTGTAGCATTGAGTTCCAACATCTGCTCAAGAAGAAATTTGGAGGAGGAAGATGACTCCACAGATATGGGGGTTGGAGCTGATGAATGGATGCAGGCCAAGACTCTGGTTAAGCCTCCGGACCAGCTGGAACTCAGTGACGCTGAACTTAAGGAGGAATTCACTCGTATCCTGACTGCAAACAACCCTCATGCCCCCCAGAACATTGTGAGGTACAGTTTTAAGGAACGGGCCTACAAACCCATTAGCATCGTGGACCAGCTGGCCGTACACTTCTCCCTGGATGGAAACATGTCACGCGAAGACTCTGATGAAGCGCGGCGACAGATGGCGAAGTTGGGAGTCATTGAAGAGACTCAGACCAACGACTCCACAGAGCCGGGAGACAAAGATACAGATGGGAAGTCTGATGCTCAGGCTAGTGAAGAATGGACAGAAGGTGAGGAAATACCATCCAGGAACAAGAAGGAGAGAAAACTGACCAACCAGTTCAATTATAGCGAGAAAGTGTCCCAGAGCATTAACAAACCCCTGTGGGAGCGAGCTTCTCAGACAGAGCCACCTCCAAGGGCCACCTTCTCCACCACTGCAAACCAGTGGAAATTCAACCCACCACACCCTTCACACATGGGCGGAGCATGGGAACGTATGATTGGGATAGCAAGGCGCATACTGGATTCTATGTTGCTTGATGTGAGTTCTTCACGTCTTACCCATGAAGTACTTACTACATTCCTTGCTGAGGTCGCAGCAATAATCAACTCAAGACCGCTGACAGCTGTATCCACAGACCCAGAATGTCCAACTGTTTTAACTCCAGCTGCATTATTGAGCCGGAAAATTGGACAGATCCCAGCACCAAAGAGCATCTTTGATGAAAAGGACATATATAAACGTCAATGGAGATATGCTCAATACTTTGCAGACTGTTTCTGGAACAGATGGAGGAGGGAATACCTCACACTTCTTCAAGGACGTAAAAAGTGGCAAACCCAGAAGCCTAACTTAAAGGAAGGAGACCTGGTTCTTCTAAAAGAAAAGCAAACCAATCGGATCCAGTGGCCAGTTGGAGTTATTACAAAGGCCATTGCTAGTGATGATGGAAAGGTCCGAAGTGTGGAAGTCAGGATTGTAAAGGACAGGAGCCCAAAAACATTCCTGAGACCAGTCACTGAGACAGTCCTAATTATGCCTGCTTCCAAAAAATTCTGATTCAGTGTTATGTGAAGGAGTCACTTAGATCTCTAGCATAGTTAGCTTAGAGGAGAGGGCTACATAGCATTCTACTGTATGCAATGTTAATTGTATGTTTATGGAAAATAATTGTGTAGTGGTATCTCACGATACCAGGCGGGGAGTGTGCTGCCACGCAGCTTTAACTGTCTAGCAGTTGTTATTACATGTTACGTTATGCTATGATATTGGTATCTTCCTAGCACCCCTGCTGTTTCTGGCTAGATGGTTTCTCCCATCTCCATTTTCCTGCTGTAACTGCCATTTTGTTTAGTTGTTATGAGGAGACTGCAGAGTGTGGAAGCTATGTAACTTCATTGTAAATTTACCTATGGAAAAGCCTCTATGTTTATGCCTTTGCTAACTTGAAGCATAAAGAAGCATTGGAGAACACCTCTGGAGTCTTTATTCATTGAGTAAACTATCTGTTAAAGCCATCATTCAACCTGCTGCACACACTTAGAGACTGGGGGTCTACAAGAAGGTCACAGGTACAATCGATGCTGAGACAGAACAATTACCATTAAAAACGAGGACATGACATGACATGCAGCTAGCTTGAATAATCAGCAGACGTGTTTCACACACCTGTGCTTAGTTTGCAATGACTAACTAAGCACAGGTGTGTGAAAAGTGTGAGGGTTAAAGACATGAGCTCCAGCTGCTATAGAACCGAAGACACTGCTTGCTAGGATATATCCAGGATCGTAAGACATAACCTTGGGCCAGACAGGTCTGGCAGATGGACATTGCCAATATGGCAGAGTGCAGGGCAAGACCTGTCAGGGAGGATAAGCCTTTTAGCCACAAAGACTTTAAACATGGAGATGTCCTCCTCAGAGACAGCCATGTTAAGACCCCCTCCCTCATTTTGTATTGGGAAAAACACTATCTGGGTTAAGACACTATCTGGGTTAAGCAAATTGCTATGCAAGATCAGGGAATTAACTAGAAAAGTATTAACAGGCTGAGGTTTTTTAAAGAACCCAAGCTGGTAACTTGAGGTCTAGCTAACACAGGTAGCTCCAAGTCTAGGCATGTTCGATAATGTGTCAAAGAAGGCTGAGAAAAAGTAGGAAAGGTTTGCTTCTCCTAGAAGACATCCATTTTCCTGGGATACCAGCCGAAAACATGCATAGCCCATAGTATCTGTTTACTTCATCCTGAATGTATGATTTTTTGAATAGCTGTGATCAGCAGCGAACATACAACTGATTGCAGACATTCATTAAAAATCCCCTTCTCTGTTGACACAACTGTCCTCCCCACTGTGCACCATCAGTTAGCTCCTCTCTTTGTCATCCCCCCCCCCCCCCCAATCTGCTGTTTTCCCAGTGCTGAACATTTCTGTGTTTAGAGCAGCCTGAAATTTTTTTTAGATAAAAATACCCCCGGGACAGTCAGGGCTAGTGCATTTAAGCAACAATAGCCTCTGAACTGTCCCGTTTCACTTACCTTTTAGAAGAAATACTTAAAAATTTCTTGTCCAGCGCTGCCATCTCAGGTGTGGGCAGCTGAAGCCGGAGCGTCCTCTTCGGTGACGTTGGAGTCCCAAAATGCCCTGCTCGTCACTTCTGGTGCAAGCGCGTCATCCCTGCACAGCTTCTAGGCATGCCTAGAAGCTGTTTAGCAGGGAATGATGCGCCTGCCCCGGAAGTAACGAGGTACACCTTTGAAGGCGCATTGACTCTTGGGATCAATGATGCTCATCTCCCAGGAGTCAATGCAAGGAGGAAGTGAGGGCGGCGCCCGTGTCCCCAGAGGGAGGAAGAGGAAGGAAGGTAAGTATATTTTCTTTAAAAACAAGGTAAGTGAATTAAAAAAAAAATTGTAATTATCCAATTCTTTTTCAGGGAATTTAGAGCAAGCGGATAGGGAAAAGTTATTTTTGAGGGTGGAACTCCGCTTTAATGTTTGAAAGTGCAGGGCTGCAAAGGAAAAGGAGATTGAGGATTGGGTGTCCTCAGTCTCTTTCTCAATCTCAAAACTGAAATATCAGGGATTTGTTCAGACCCCTGATATTTCCACAAAGCCCGACTTGGTTAAAAAAAATACAGATGGGGAAAGTTTAAAAATACACACACACACAACACACACATATTGTGGTAATGCACACCAAGGGCCAGTACCCCCCACAGCATACATGAATAATGGTGCCCATAAAGTGTACATGCTTTGTGCATGTGTGCTGCAGTGAGTTGTTAACCACTTTCAGATTGGAAGGATTTGCCCCCTTAATGACCAGGCCCTATTTTGCGGTATGGCACTGCGTTACTTTAACGGACAATTGCGTGGTCATGCGATGCTGTACCCAAATAAAATTGACGTCCTTTTTTCCCCACAAATAGAGCTTTCTTTTGGTGGTATTTGATCACCTGTGCAATTTTTTTTTTTTGCACTATAAACAAAAAAATTGTGACAATTTTGAAAAAAAAAAAAAAAAAAAAAATATTTTTCACATTCTGCTATATAACATTCCCCCCAAAAAAATTTAAAAATCAAATTTTTTTAACATTTTAGGCCAATTTGTTTTCTGCTACATATATTTGGTAAACATATCGCAATAAGCGAATTTTGATTGGTTTGCGCAAAAGTTATCGCGTCTACTAACTACCCGTAAACATTTGTTATTTTTATAGTTTTTTTTTTTACTAGTAATGGTGGCGATCTGCGATTTTTTGCAGGACTGCGACATTGAGGCGGACAGATTGGACCACTAACTGACATTTTTGACACTTTTGGGGGTACCAGTGACATTACTACAGTAATCAGTGCTAAAAATATGCACTGTTACTGTAATAATGACACTGGCAGGGAAGGGGTTAACCCTGTGGGTGATCAAGGGGTTAAATGTGAGCCTAGGGGAGTGATTCTAAGTGGGGGGGGGGGGGGCATGGCTTGTGAAATGGTCACAGAGACGTGATCCTATATAGAAGGATCACATGAGCTCTGTGATCACTTCTCTCTCAGCGGGGAGCGATCGCGGGCGTCAAGCGGCAATCCGAGATGCCTGACACACGCATCGGCTTCCCAGCTGACAGTCGGGGGTGGGACCCCACCTCCGCCCCCTAGCTCCTCCCAGGCAAATGACGTACCCATAGGTGTTTTTGTCTGGGAGAGCCACTCTGCCGCCGTATATATACAGTATGTGGTCGGCAAGTGATTAAAAAACCTCACAGTGCTTGATGTGTTGCAATAAATTGTATTACTGGATCATTTATTTTGCAATGCACATCAACACAGCGCACAAATAGCACTGCAGATCAGGCATTACCACAAGGGAAAAATGTGAAGGCAACCTCCAGATTTTTTCTGTAAGTTGCTTATTTATAGTTTTACGTACATTCAGATTTTCACCCTTCTGCAAAAAGGCATAACTTAAATTTTACAAATATTTGTTCATTAACCCAATATCGTTTTTTCTATAAGATTTTGGTAGGCATTTTGTAGCCAATAGTTAGATAAACTGATATATGAAGGTGTGCTAATAGAAAAGGTGATCAAATACATAGATTATAGTGACACAAATATTAATCATAAATTGCTACAAAGCAAATTAAAAAATATATACAAATAAGAGAAAGGTGTTGCAAAAACAACATATTTTCAATTAAACCAAAAAATAGTAAAGGACTGAAGTGCTGAGTGAGGTGAAAAAAGTCCAAAGTAAGAAGCGTCTTAACCACATAACAACCGCCCACCGCAGATATACTGCGGCAGGCAGCCGCTGCTGGGCAAAGTGACGTAGGGGTACGTCACCCGCTCAGCCGCCTGTAGGGGGTGTGCACGTGCCGCCAGAGTCGCGCTCTCACCCCCACTTGTTCACTGAGATCCCCGCGCGAGTGACCGGCGGCTCCGATGTCCGCCAGTCACTCGCGATCTCCAGCTGGAGAGGGAGAAAGGCAGATGGCTGATGTAAGCACAGCCGTCTGTCATTCTCCCTGATGTAAGTGCAGAGACTGTATGATCCTGCTATGTAGGATTGTATGTCTCTGTGATTACATCACAAGCCACGCCCCCCAAAGTTAGAATCACGCCCCTAGGGACACACAACCCCTTGATCACCAATAAAGTTAACCCCTTCCCTGCCTGGGTCATTTTGACAGTAACCGTGCATATTTATAGCACTGATTACTGTAGTAATGTCACTGGTACTCCCAAAAGTGTCAAAAATGTCAGTCAGGGGTCCGATCTGTCCGCCGCAATGTCGCTGTCCCGCAAAAAAAAATTGCAGACGCCGCCATTACTAGTAAAAAAAAAATAAAAATGACATAAATCTTTCCCGTAGTTAGTAAACGCAATAACTTTTGCACAAACCAATCAAAATACGCTTATTGCGATTTTTTTTTTACCAAACATATGTAGCAGAAAACAAATTGGCCTAAAATGTTAAAAAATTTTGATTTTTACATTTTTTTTGAGAATTTCATATTAAAAAAATGTGAAAAATATTGTCTTTTTTTTTTTTAAATTGTCACTCTTTTTTTGTTTATAGCACAAAAAATAAAAATCGCACAGGTGATCAAATACCACCAAAAGAAAGCTCTATTTGTGGGAAAAAAAGGACGTCAATTTTGTTTGGGTACAGTGTCGCACGACCGTGCAATTGTTCGTTAAAATCACACAGTGCCGAATCGCAAAATAGAGCCTGGTCTTTGAGAGGCCTAATCTTCCGGGGCTTAAGTGGTTAAGCAAGATACACAGGATATCGGGGAACTGGAGAAAGTGCAGAGAAGGGCAACCAAACTGATAAGAGGCATGGAGGAGCTCAGCTATGAGAAAAGAAATAGAGGTACTGAATTTATTCTCTCTTGAGAAGAGATTAAGGGGGGATATGATCAACATGTATAAATACATAAGGGGAACATATAGTGAAGTTGGTGTTGAGTTATTCACTTTAAGGTCAACACAGAGGACAAGGGGGCACTCTTTACGTCTAGAGGATAACAGATATCATCTTCAAATACGGAAAGGTTTCTTCACCATAAGAGCTGTGAAAATGTAGAATAGACACCCTCCAGAGGTTGATCTGGCTAGCTCACTAGATTGCTTTAAAAAAGGCCTGGAATCTTTCCTGGGTGTACTTAATATACAGTAAGTGGGTGCTAAAAAATTTTTTTTTAGGTAAAATTGATTCAGGGAATATCAGATTGCCTCTTGGGGGATCAGGAAGGAATTTTTTTTCCCCTGCTGGAGCAAATTGGATCATGCTTTGCTGGGGTTTTTTCACCTTCCTCCGGATCAACTGCGGGTATAGGATTGTGTATATGGGATTGTATGGTTAGGTTTTCAATACTGGTGTCTTTTTCTTTTTTTTTTTGGTTGAACCGGATGGACTTGTGTCTTTATTCAACCTGACTTATGGGCCATACACACTATAAGATTTTCTGAAGACTTTTTCCTTTAGATTTACCAAAACCATATAATATGAGGTCAAACCTAAACACTTTCAATTTGTATGCAATCTGGCAGGCCCTTGCACTACATAGAAAAGGTAAATCTGAAGGAAAAAGTCTTCAGAAAATCTTATAGTGTGTATGGCCCTTAACTATGTAACCATACAGCTTGTTTTTTTATTTTCTTTAGATTTACCTTCAACTCTGTAGTGCAAGGGTCTGCCTGATTGCATACAAATTGAAAGTCTTTAGGTTTGACCTCATATTATATAGTTTTGGTAAATTTAAAGGAAAAAATCTAAAGACAATTGTATAGTGTGTATCCAGCTATAGAATGGGAAATCTTCAGGCAAGTCCATAGGATTTCAGACTGCAATCAGGGTAAAGGTGGTTCACTTATTTAACCCCTCTAGTGCTGCATTGGACTTTTTTCATCTCACTCAGCACTTCATTCCTTTACTATTTTTGGTTTAATTGAAAATATGTTGTATTTGCAACACTTTTCTCTTATTTGTATATATTTTTTAATTTGCTTTGTAGCAATTTATGACTAATTTTTGTGTCACTATATAGTCTATGTATTTGATCACCTTTTCTATACGCGCACCTTCATATATCAGTTTATTTTCTATTCCAAAGGTTCAGGAATTCAGGTGCTGCTTTTATCATCCGGGTTTAGCGCATCTATACATCTACCCATTAAATATTTAGATAAACATTTGCGCAATTATAGCAGGATGTACAAAATAACTAGCATTGCCTTTTTATATACTGGTTCTGTGCTTTCAGAAAATGTATTTTTTGGGGATTTATCATACAAATTGTCACAACTGTAAGTAAAAAAAAAAATAATAATAATAAAATAGCGAAACATGTTAACAAAGTGAAAAAAATAGCAAAAAATGATATGGCCACCTTAAGGGCTCTTTTACACATGGAGTCCGCCAGGCAGACTCCGTTTTTCTCAGCGGGGGATCGATCCGCCAATCCCCCGCTGAGCAGGCGGATGACAGCTGTGTCTCCGCGTTGTGTGCGGAGACACAGCTGTCAGGTCCTCATTCATCTCTATGGGGGAATCGGATGGGAACGGACCATTTGTCCATTCTCATCCGATCCGATCCGCCAGATGGATGGAAAATAGGGTTTCCATCCGTCCGGTTGTGTCGGATCGGATCAGATGTCAGCGGAGAGTCTCCGCTGATATCCGATGCCCCATAGGGATGCATGGGGCGTCCGTTCAGATCCCCCAAAAAAACTAACAGGCAAATCTGAACGGACTCCATGTGTGAAAGGGGCTTGAGGTTAAATGTGCTGAGCAGGAATTGCAATGAAAGGTTAATAAAAATGAATCTTGTTGCTCCAATCAGTATGTTCACATTCACACTATTGCAATTTAACCGGTTGCCGACCGCCGCACGACTATATACTGCGGGGGTCAGCCCCGGCCAGGCAGAGTGACGTATCGGTACGTCACTCGCCTGTCACTGACTTGCGATCCTATCGCGGGCGGGCGCGCGCCCGCCGAGGCGCGCGCCCGCCGCGGCTCGTTCACAGGCAAGTCAGTGCGTGTGACCGGCGGACTCGATGTCCACCAGTCACACTGCGATCGCTCCTGTGAAGGGAGAAAGACAGAGCAGCTTGTGTAAACAAGCTGCCTGTCAGTTCTCCCTGTGTAAAAGTGAAGATCTGTCCGTTCTACTATGTAGAACGGTTGATCTTTGCTTTTACACCAATAGGAATGTCCCTACACAGTAGAAAGCACGCCCCTAGGACACACTTAACCCCTCCCTGTCCAATAAAGTTAACCCCTTCCCTGCCAGTGTCATTTTTGCAGTAACAGTGCATATGTATAGCACTGATTACTGCAGTAATGTCACTGGTAACCCCAAAAGTGTCAAAAATGTCAGTCAAGGGTCCGATCTGTCCGCCGCAATGTCGCAGTACCGAAAAAAAATCGCAGATCGCCGCCATTACGCGTTAAAAAAAAAAACACCAAAAATGACAAAAATCTTTCTCTTTGTTAGTAAACGCGATAACTTTTGCGCAAACCAATCAAAATACGCTTTTTGCGATTTTTTTTTACCAAACATAGGTAGCATAAAACAAATTGGCCGAAAAATGTTAAAAAATTTTGATTTTTACTTTTTTTTTTGGGGAATTTCATATAAAAAAATGTGAAAAATATTGTTATTTTTGCAAAATTTACGCTCTTTTTTTGTTTATAGCGCGTGATCAAAAAATCGCACAGGTGATCAAATACCACCAAAAGAAAGCTCTGTTTGTGGGAAAAAAAGGACGTCAAATTCGTTTAGGTACAGCGTCGCACGACCGCGCAATTGTCCGTTAAAGTCACGCAGTAAAAAATCGCAAAAAAACCCCTGGTCCTTTAGCAGCCAAATCCTCCGGGGCTTAAGTGGTTAATGTGTTGCCTGAGGTGTGACGTATAACAAGAGGATTTCCACTTTTTTTTTTTTATAGGGCTTGTTCACATATTGCATTGTGCTGCTGTGAATTGGGGAAAACACTACAGGTCCTTTTTTTTATTTCTTTTTATTTTTTGATCCCTATAGACCTCAATGGCAATGCCCAAAAAGCATGCATCAAAAATCAAACCCATAAAATGCAGGCACAAATGTATCGACCATGTCTTACCTTACTTTACACTTGCATGGCAAAATGAAATTTTGGAAGTGAGCAACAAGAACACTTTAGGAACCACAATGCTTATTGAATGCATCCTATGTTGTTATTATACGTCAATACAGTTTCCTGACCAGCTACACCTTCTCACTTTCCCATATAAACAAAATGTCAGCAGTGAAAACGGTTCATTTTCTTTACACTCGAAAAAGGAAGTATAGATCACTTAACTTCATTGGGTTAAATAAAAGGTTCTCTTGTGTTTCTGGAATCTAAACTTTCCAGCTCGTGTGCTGGGGGCAGCAAGTGGGGAAAGTGGAAAACTTAGGCTGAGCAGTAAATAAGAATAAGGAAACAGATAACTAAGCAGTGGTAGTGTTACAGAGACCAAATTTACTGCAGCCGAGTCTAATTTAAAATCTAACATTCCTCTATGGTGCCAGCCACCAGTTCTGCCCTGCAAGCAGTCTGGTGACTTTGGCCTGATTATCCCTTTTCATCTACACGGGGAAGATATTGTCCTTGTAGTAGCCCAATATATTTAAGTATTATCTACTAAGTACCCATATAAAAAAATGATTTTATTTAGGTGGGAGAGAGGATGTCATCAGAGCAATGATTTACTAGTAGACAGTCCCGCTCACAGAGTGGATCCAGTTTCATTGCAGAGGAAATTTTGTCTCTAGCTCAAGCTGTTATGATCTGTCGCTGATAGTTTAATGCTGATGTATTTTACTTATGACCTTCTGATTTCTGTAGTTAAACATAGGATTAATTCAGAATGTGTGTATTACAATCATATCTTTTTTGGTAGTGATGCAGAGGAAAAAGATAAGATGTAGATGTTTTACTCAAATTTCTATGCCTTATAAATTGTGGCAGGTCAAGCCCGTGCCCCTGCTTAAAATGGCAGTCTAGGTCAGATTTTGCAGGAAACAGGCACACTAATGATGCAAGTGTGTGCTGGGTTTAAAGCGGAGTTCCGGCCCCAAATATCTTCTTTAACTAAAAATACCCCTATAATACTAATCCATCGTCCTTTACAGAACCGCTATTCTCATACTTACAAGGTGTACGGTATTGGCTTTTAGTCAAAATCTTACTTTTAAACACTCTGTCTGGGCGCGGCCATCTTGGATGTGGGCATCTGAAGCCGCAGTGTAATCTGCTGTGTCCTTCTTCCTGATTCCAGGGAGTGTTCTGGGAGTTCTTCCTGATTCCAGCCTCCTGGGAGTGATGACAAACAGCTCCCAGGATGCAGTGCAAAGGAGGAAGTGATGTCGGAGGCCGTGGCCACAGAGAGGGGAGAAGGAGGAAGTACAATAAAAAATGCCCTGAAAATAAGGTAAGGGACCCCAGAAAAAAATTGAAACTGCCCAATTGTTGATCAGCATAGCGAGCATTTCAGGAATCACTAAAGTTGCAAAATAGGCCGGAACTCCGCTTTAAGTTAAAGAAAGAGGTCAGTGGCCCCACCCTATAGATGGGGTCAGTGTGTGAGGTGCACATCCCACTGTACTGTCCATGTCAGGACAGACAAAGGTCAGAGACTGTGAGGCTGTAGCAGCTGGGAGCTGCAGGAGAAAGTCAAGCTGACAAAGGTACAGCATTTTGTGCATAAGCACTGGGACTGTGTGTTTCACAGTCTGGAGGACCAAGGCAGATGGCCGGAGCAATGAAGCTGCAAAGAGAGCCACGAAGCTGAATTCTATGGTTTGTTGCATTGATGGTGAGAACCCCCTGCGCGGGAAACTATTCAAGTGTGAACATTTTGCTTTGTTTCAAATAAAAGTGGGCAGAAAAAGCCCTGCAATGCACTTCTGGCATGGAGTAAACCCTTCCGTTTGGCAGCTGTGGCTGGTCAATAAGAGGTGCTGCCCCCCCCCCCCCCCAGCCCGCAAAATCAATGCACTGTGCGGGGCACAAAACCAACAGGTCTCTACCAGGTCCGTCACCCCCGTACAAGCACATGGACAGAGTCCGGGGGCCCCAATTGGCCTGTTCCATGTTGTCCCCGGCGCGCAGTGCTCAGTGCCTAAAACCCTCCCACCCTGCGATTTCAGCGAATCAACATGGTCTTCCAGCTTCCCGCCCGATCTAGACAGGAGGCCGAAGACCCAGAGCCCAGAAAGATGACTGGGTCAACACAGAAGCCATGGCCCCAGTCACTAGGGGAGCTGTGATCTCTGCAGGGCTCCACCCGTAGGGTAAGTGCGGACCTGAAGGGCCTGTCTTCGCCCCCACAAAATCCTCCAGCTCCAGCAGCCACTGCTGTTTGTTGCTACAAATTCCCCAACTAGTCACAAAATACTCAGGAGGGTTGAATCAACACTCATGGAAAAGCGTTAGTTTGTGTGACCAGCAATTTTGTTTTGTAGTTTTGACCAGCAATTTTGTTTTGTAGAATATGGAAAGATTGCAATCCTTGTAAAATGTTATTGCTGTCCCCACTTGGTAGATTTAACCTCTCTATTTGTCCTGGTGAATAGACTATTATCAGAAAGGGACAGTAAATCAAAATTTTTACAATCATCACCAGATCAAGAACTGATCAGTCTTCCAGTGTGAATACCTTTTACTGAGACAACTATCTAAGGTAAGCCATACATTATACAATTTTCTTCTCTTCAACCACAACACAGCCCCACATCAGCACAGTTAGTGTTGATAGGGGAATTTCCCCTGCTGCGCTATTATAGCCTGACAGTGGGTGGTTACCCAGCTGTCAGAACATAATGATCACTGCTGACTGCCATAGCCGACCGGAAATGATCACATGGCAAAAACCTGACAGGCTTGTTGCACTGAGGTCATTCGATGGTGTGCTAATCACAGAACGTAATAAAGGGCCAATCACAGCTGATCACATGTACACAAACGTGTCGGTTATCTGCATTCCTTTCCTCACGCACTGTCACAGCGTGAGGAGAGGAGAGCCGGTAACCAGCAGTTCTGACAGCACACAATACACTGATCTTCAGTGCCCTGATTATCAGTGCAACCCCATCAGTGCCAATCAGTACTGCCTATCAGTGCCTATTAGTGCAGCCTCATCAGCACACATCAGGAAAAATTACTTATTTACAACATTTTAAAACCGAAACTAAGAAATACGTGGTGTTCTTTTTTTTTTTTTTTTTTTTTTTTTTTTAATTTTCAGTATTTTTTCATTTTGTTTAGCGCAAAAAAAAAAAACCCTGTGGTGATTAAAGCGGAGTTCCACCCTAAAAAAAAAACTTTGCAGCATCATGTAGAGTAAAAAAAAACCTGAAAAAGAATTGGATAATTAATGTTTTTTTTTGTTTTGTTTCACTTACCTTGTTTTTAATGAAAATTAACTTACCTTCCTTCCTCTTCCTCCTTATGCGGCCGCGGCCCCCGACGTCACTTCCTCCTTTGCATTGTGTCCTGGGAGATGAGCGTCATCAATCCCAGGATGCAATGGGAATGGTCGGCCGCTACTCTGATTGCCGATTGCAATCTACAGAGCATGCTCGAGATTGCGACCAGCATTCTGGGTAGCTGAAACCAGGAAGAAGTACACAGCGAGGGACACATCGGCTTCAGACCCCCACACCAGAGATGGCCACGCTCTTCAATCAATTTTAAAGGTAAGATTTTATCTATATTAATTTACTGTACGCTACTGTAATGTGGGGTTAGTGTTAGTGTAATTGGGGTTAGTTTAGGATTAGGAGAGCATTTTTAGCTAAAAAATGTGTATGTGGCCGAAACTTCGCTTTAAATATCACCAAAAGAAAGCTCCATCTATCTCCAAAAAATGTTAATTTTTTTTATATGGGTACAGTGTTGCATGGCCGCACAATTGTCATTTAAAGTGTGACAGCTGAAAATTTGCCAGGGCAGGAAGAAGGTGAAAGCCCCCAGTATTGAAGTGGTTAAAAAGTAAATTTACTTTTTTCTTAGGAGCATGGCACCTATAATCAGCACATTGCGGGTGCAGAATCCTGCAGACTCTGAGTACAGCTATCTGTCCATCCCTCCCATATAGGCAGAAAGTTACTAAAGAGCAGCAAGAATTATTAAACTAACAAAGCACTCCGCAGTGCCTTCAAAGTTAGTTTATAACAACAAACCATCTGCCACTGGCATTTGTGATTCGTACATTCACAGAACTCTGTGAATAAATGACTAGCTGTGTAGGTGGAGCCCTGCATAGTCACACTGTTTTTAAATTGTGACAGAGGGTGCAGGGAGACAATCACCTGTCCGCTGTCTTAATGAGGAATTGGGGGGTGTGGGGCTGCTGCTTTAGTAACATGTTACACAATGAATATGATGAGCTTATCCTTTAATGCACATTTTACACACTACTGAATGGATTTTACCATATGCTTGCATATATTAAAACATTGTTTTAATCATATACATAATACTTGTGATTCATATTTTAAAAAAATAAACAGAATTATTGTAATTGCTTAAATTTTTTAAAGTATGAATGGCAACAAAATGTTTTTAGTCATTTTCTTTTTTGCAGAAAAGCTCATTTCTTTTACTGCAGGAAAGAAAATTGCAATGAGTGAATAGGCCCTTTTAGGACAGCAGGTATCGGTGCTGTAGAATATCAATATGATGGTAGGTTTGGGGCTTTCTTTCTCAAACAATAGGTGTAGGAACTCAACCATAGCCACCCCCTGGTCGCGGGGGAGAACGAGCCACATCTAATGGTAGGTGTGGCCAAACTGCATGAGGGTCTTTAAGGGGCATGTTTTAATTACAAGGAATGTGTTACATACAGAGTTCAGGAGTGCGCTGTGTAGAGTTCAGGAATACGCGATGTACAGGGTGAAGAGTTCAGGAATACGCTATGTACAGGGTGAAGAGTTCAGGAATACGCTATGTACAGGGTGAAGAGTTCAGGAGTGCGCTATGTACAGGAGTATGCCATGTACAGGGTGCAGAGTTCAGGAGTATGCTATGTACAGGGTGCAGAGTTCAGGAGTATGCTATGTACAGGGTGCAGAGTTCAGGGGTACGCTATGTACAGGATGCAGAGTTCAGGAATACGCTATGTACAGGGTGAAGAGTTCAGGAGTGCGCTATGTACAGGGTGAAGAGTTGAGGAGTATACTATGTAGAGGGTGCAGAGTTGAGGAGTATGTTATGTACAGGGTGCAGAGTTCAGGAGTACACTATGTACAGGGTGCAGAGTTGAGGAGTACACTATGTACAGGGGGCAGAGTTCAGGAGTACGCTATGTACAGGGGTTCAGGAGTTCAGGAGTACGCTATGTACAGGGTGCAGTGTTCAGGAGTACACTATGTACAGGGTGCAGAGTTCAGAAGTACGCTATGTACAGGGTGCAGAGTTCAGGAATATGCTATGTACAGTGTGCAGAGTTCAGGAGTATGCTATGTGCAGAGTTCAGGAGTATGCTATGTACAGGGTGCATAGTTCAGGAGTACGCTATGTACAGGGTGCAGAGTTCAGGAGTACGCTATGTACAGGGTGCAGAGTTCAGGAGTACGCTATGTACAGGGTGCAGAGTTGAGGAGTTCACTATGTACAGGGTGCAGAGTTGAGGAGTTCACTATGTACAGGGTGCAGAGTTCAGGAGTACGCTATGTACAGGGTGCCGAGTTCAGGAGTACGCTATGTACAGGGTGCAGAGTTCAGGAGTACGCTATGTACAGGGTGCCGAGTTCAGGAGTACGCTATGTACAGGGTGCAGAGTTGAGGAGTATGCTATGTACAGGGTGCAGAGTTGAGGAGTTCACTATGTACAGGGTGCAGAGTTGAGGAGTTCACTATGTACAGGGTGCAGAGTTCAGGAGTACGCCATGTACAGGATGCAGAGTTCAGGAGTACGCTATGTACAGGGTGCAGAGTTCAGGAGTACGCTATGTACAGGGTGCAGAGTTCAGGAGTATGCTATGTACAGGGTGCAGAGTTCAGGAGTACACTATGTACAGGGTGCAGAGTTCAGGAGTACGCTATGTACAGGGTGCAGAGTTCAGGAGTAAAAGAGAGAGAAGACCAAGCGCCAATCTAAGTGTAGCAATGCAGTTGATTTATTAGCAATAAAAAGAGTATTACTCACAAACGTGCGTTAAAAACAGGCATCTCAAATAGGCCGAAGAAGGAGTGCATGCTCCGCAACGCGTCGCCGTTCTACGCACCAGCATCCCCAGGAAGTGATGTCATAGCCCTCCGACCCAAGGACCCACGCTGCTACACCACCGCTGAAGGATCTGCACGTCCCCTGCCTCACAACAGGAGATCGCCGCTCATCCCCCACAGCGCCAGCTCCACAAGGGATCCGGAATGACACCCTGGATGAATAGCGCCCAGATGCCCTGTACTATTTGAGATGCCTGTTTTTAACGCACGTTTGTGAGTAATACTCTTTTTATTGCTAATAAATCAACTGCATTGCTACACTTAGATTGGCGCTTGGTCTTCTCTCTCTTTTTGTCTTGGATCCATACAGGGTTGCTTCACCCTACAAAGCCTGCAGCCATCAAAGTGTTTAGCAATCCCACTGGACTCAATCATCTGCATTTTTGCCCATATCTAGATTATCGCAGCAGCTCGTGTAATCCGATTGCGCCAATCTCCCCCCCTTTTTTCCTGCATGAACTAAAGAGTTCAGGAGTACGCTATGTACAGGGTGCAGAGTTCAGGAGTACGCTATGTACAGGGTGCAGAGTTCAGGAGTACGCTATGTACAGGGTGCAGAGTTCAGGAGTACGCTATGTACAGGGTGCAGAGTTCAGGAGTAGGCTATGTACAGGGTGCAGAGTTCAGGAGTACGCTATGTACAGGGTGCAGAGTTCAGGAGTACGCTATGTACAGGGTGCAGAGTTCAGGAGTACGCTATGTACAGGGTGCAGAGTTGAGGAGTACACTATGTACAGGGGGCAGAGTTCAGGAGTACGCTATGTACATGGTGCAGAGTTCAGGAATGTGCTATGTACAGGGTGCAGAGTTCAGTAGTGCGTTATAAACCGAGTGAAAAGTTCAGGGTTGTGCTACATACAGGGTGCAGAATTCAGAAATGTGCTACGTACAGAGTGCATAGTTGCCAAAATTTCAAATAGAGTTTCTGGGATACCATTTTTTAGTTGTGTGGACCGCAAACCATTGTAGAATGTACTTCATGTGAGGAGCATTCAAGTATGGAGTGTATGTCAAATTTTCTGGTGCCAATTTAATAATTGTGTGTATTCTACTTCTATAATTTATTAATCCTATAAAATATACAGATTCCCATCCTTTTTTTAAAGCTCTTATATATGTACATGAATTTTCGTAATTTTCCAATTCTATTTACTGATACTTTTTAAATTCAATCTATATAGCAATCTACTGTATATTTTACTTATATGATCTGTAAACCTTTATTTTTTATTTTTAGCCACTTCTGGACCGGAAGATGACCAGAAGATGACAAGGCCATTTTTTGCGATTCGGCACTGCGTTACTTTAACGGACAATTGCATGGTCGCACAACGCTGTACCCTAATAAAATCAATTTCTTTTTTTTTTCCCACAAATAGAGCTTTCTTTTGGTGGTATTTGATTACCTGTGCAATTTTTATTTTTTGCACTATAAACAAAAAAAGTGGCAATTCTGAAAAAAAAAAAACAAGATTTTTCACATTCTGCTGAATAACTCCCCCCCCCCCCCCCCCCCCAAATGTAAAAATCTAATTTTTTCATCATTTTAGGCCAATTTGTATTCTGCTACATATTTTTGGTAAAAAAAAAGAAACCCGATAAGTGTATTTTGCTTGGTTTCCGCAAAAGTTACTGCGTCTACAAACTAGGGGAAGATTTATGTCATTTTTATTTATTTATTTATTTATTTTTACTAGTAATGGCGGCGGTCAGCGGCTTATAGTGAGACTGCGACATTGCGGCGGACTGATCAGACCCCCTAACTGACATTTTTGACACTTTTGGGCGGACCAGTGACATTACTACAGTAATCAGTGCTAAAAATATGCACTGTTACTGTAATAATGACACTGGCAGGGAAGGGGTTAATCCAGGGGCGATCAAAGAGTTAAGTGTGAACCTAGGAGGTGTTTTCTAACTCTGGGGGAATGGGCTTGTAATATCAAGACAGAGACCTGCGTTCCTAAATAGCAGGAACACAGGGGCTCTGTGTTGATAGAGAGAACCATGGTCTGCTGTTTTTTCAACAGCAGACCGCCGTAATCTCTTCACAGGGAGCCATCGTGGGTGCCCGGCGGCACTAGCGGCCGCTGGCCCCGTGCCTCGGCTTCCCTGCTGGTGAGTGGGTGCACACCTCCAGTGGCGCGCGCACACTGGACCGTTCCTGCCAACCCGACGTATAGGTATGACGATTCACGTGAACCTGCTGACCTGCCACCGTATAACTGCAGTGGCTGGTCGGCAAGTGGTTAAATCATTTTATATCTTATATATTTAATATTTCCCTAGGTTTTAAATTTGAAACTCTATACTACATACATACCAGTTAATACTGTATACTGATCATCATTTGGGGGGTGGTGCTCCACGGGCCGAGGGGGGCGGCAGATGGACCACACCATACCCCCCCAACCACACCAGTTCCAGCCCACACTGTCCCCCCCCCCCCCCCGGGTCGCCGGCTCACTCACCCTAGGCAGGCAGCGGCGGCGGCTTCCCCCTCAGTCTCCTCCACCTCCGCTCCTTGGCCAATAGTATGGCTTTTCCTTTCGGCCAATCGGGAAACGGGAAACCCGCTTCCTGATTGGCCAGGAGTAGAATCCGTGTGGCAATAGCGAATATTAATTCGCTATTGTCACACAACTGGGTGGGCTCGGGCCGCAGTGCTCTGTGCCCCCAGCCCACCCTTTATTGATGCCTATTAGAGCCTCTGGCTCTAATCACATGCTTCAACAAAAAAAAAAAAAACCATTGGAATCCATGCGTCCGGCGCCCTGCATGTATATTAGGGGAATGGACACATGGATAGGGGGGGAGGGGCGGCGCCCCTGCGCCCCCAATGCACCAGCCCCATAATCTTGTGTTGTGTTATTTGTAGTCCTGATATAGGGGACGGTCTTAATAGGACCAGCCTGTGCTCTTTGTCTCAAGTAAATTTTGGCCTAGCTTTGCTATTTAAAATTGTTCTGCTTCTGGACAGTTTTATACTGCTGTGTCATCTGCAGTCTCTTAATTCTAAACGGGAGCTTGATAGACATTGACCAATGGCAGGCAGTTTTTTGCACCAGTGAGAACTGGAACATCCATAGGAAACCAATGACAAATGTCTATCTGCTAACCAAAGCTGGTTTATTACTGATTGATTAAAGAGTATGTGTTGTTTCCTAAGCCTCGTACACATGATGAGATTATCGGACGAATGATTGTCTGTTTTTTTTTTTTTGGGATGCTGATCTTAAAATCTCAAAAATGAAGAGGTTACTAAACTTTCAAAAATTCTTGTATGACATAATAGAACTTTGGAAGCAATTTATTGTATTGTAATGTATTCTTTCATTTCAGAGCATGTGTGGTCTTGCTCTTCTAATTATTTTTGGATGAATACTGTACTGATTAAACAAAAAAATTTATGTTCTGGTATCGTACGAGAAAAATTTTGTTTGTCCCTTCAGGTAATTTCTGATGAACTGTCGTGTTTAGCTCTCAAAAGACAATCAGACTATCGTACGACTGCTTTGAAAGCAGTATTTTTCTTCCAAATTTCTGATTGTGTGTACTAGGCTTTCAATTACCTCAAAGAAAGCCTTTTTTTTTTATTAAACTGAAAGGAATCAGATTAGGGTGCTGCTGCTGTATAAACGCCAAGCTAATTGTAAAAGGAAAACAAAATTCACAGCCAACTATGTACTGCCATTGTCTGTTGCTGAGGCTATTCAAGAAAGTTGAACTATTCTGAAATGAAGATGTACAGCTTTAGGGCTTGTTCACATGTGCATCAATGCTTTGTGTTTAAAAACATTTATGCAGCATTTTTAAAGCCTCAGAACCGCCCCTTATCACAGTGGCGGTCATATCACAGTAGTGTCTGATCACAGTGGCGGATTGTGATAAATCAGTCCCATATCTCTAATGGTTCTAAGGGTACAGATCCATTAGTGTATCTGTAAAAAAAAAAAAAATCAGCCCTGTACCTTTCATTGTCTTATCAAAATAGTTGATTATGATAAATAAATCCAGCCTCTTTAAATGTCTGATCACAGTAGTGGATTTTGATAAATCAGTCCTGTCACTTTAATTGTCTCATCACAGTGTTGGATTGTGATAAATCAGCCTTGTCTATTTAACTGTCTGATCACAGTGGTAGATTGTGAACAATCAGTTTTATATCTGTAACTGATCACAGTAATATATTGTAATAAATCCATCATGTCCCTTTAATTGTATGATCACAGCAGTGGATTGTGATAAATCAGTCCTGATGCTTTATTTGACTGATCACAGTAGTGGATCCCGATAAATCAATCCTGCCCCTTTAAATGATCACAGTAGTGGATTGTGATAAATCAGCTCTGTATCTTTTATTATCTAATCACAGTAGTGGATCTTGATAAATCAGTACTGTTCCTTTAAATGATAACAGTAGTGAATCTTGATAAATCAGTCTTGTCCCTTTTAATTTGTAGTGGACCGTGAAAAATCAGTCCTGTATATTTAATTGTCTGATAGCAGTAGTGTATTGTGATAAATCAGTCCAACTGCTTTAATTGACTGATCACAATTGTGGATCCTGGTAAATAAATCCTGTCCCTTTAATTGATCACAGTAGTGGATCCTGATAAATCAGTCCTGTCCCTTTATTTGTCTGATAAAGCAGTGGTTCGTCATAAATCAGTCCTGTCCCTTTAATTCTCTGATCACAGTAGTGAATTGTGATAAATCAGCCCTGTCCCTTTAATTGTCTGATCACTGTGGTGGATCCTGATAAATGTTTCCTGTACCTTTTACTTGTCTGAGCACAGTGGTGGATTGTGATAAATCAGTCCTGTCCCTTTAATTGTCTGATCAAAGTGGGGGATAGTGATAATCCCACCCTGTCCAATTAATTGTCTGATCATAGTAGTGGGTCCTGATGAACCAGTTCTGGCCCTTTAATTGTCTGATCACAGTGGTGTACCATGATAAATCAGTCCTGTCCCTTTAATTGTCTGATCACAGTGGGGGATAGTGATAAACCCACCCTGTCCAATTAATTATCTGATCGCTGTAGTGGATTGTGATAAATCAGTCCTCTCCCTTTAATTGTCTGATCATAGTAGTGGATCCTGATGAATCAGTTCTGTCCCTTTAATTGTCTGATCACAGTGGTGTACCGTGATAAATCAGTCCTGTCCCTTTATTTGTCTGATGACAGTAGTAGATCCTGATGAATCAGCCCTGTCCCTTTAATTGATCACAGTAGTGGATACTGATAAATCCGACCTGCCCCTTTAATTGTCTGTTCACAGTGGTGGATCCTGATAAATCAGTCCAGTCCTTTTAATTAATCACAGTAGTGGATCCTGATAAATAAATCCTGTCCCTTTAATTGTCTAATCCCTGCAGTGGGTTGTGATAAATCAGTCCTGTCCCTTTAATTGTCTGATGACAGTAGTGGATTGTGATAAATCAGTCGTGTCCCTTTAATTCTCTGATCACTGTGGTGGATTGTGATAAATCAGTCCTGTCACTTTAATTCTCTGATGACAGTGGTGGATCCTGATAACTCAGTCCTGTCCCTTTAATTGTCTGTTGACTATAGTGGATTGTGATAAATCAGTCCTGTCCCTTTAATTCTCTGATCTTAGTGGAGGATTGTGATAAATCAGTTGTGTCCCTTTAATTCTCTGATGACTGTGGTGGATCCTGATGAATCAGTCCTGTCCCTTTAATTCTCTGATGACAGTAGTAGATCCTGATAAATCAGTCCTGTCACTTTAATCCTCTGATGACTGTAGTGGATCCTGATAAATCAGTCGTGTCCCTTTAATTCTCTGATCACAGCGGTAGATTGTGATAAATCAATCCTGTCCCTTTAATTCTCTGATCACAGCGGTAGATTGTGATAAATCAGTCCTGTTCCTTTAATTCTCTGATGACTGTAGTGGATTGTGATAAGTCAGTCCTGTTCCTTTAATTCTCTGATGACTGTAGTGGATCCTCATAAATCAGTCGTGTCCCTTTAATTCTCTGATCACTGTAGTGGATCCTGATAAATCAGTCCTGTCCCTTTAATTCTCTGATGACAGTGGTGGATTGTGATAAATCAGTCCTGTTCCTTTAATTCTCTAATGACTGTAGTGGATTGTGATAAATCAGTCCTGTTTCTTTAATTCTCTGATGACTGTAGTGGATCCTCATAAATCAGTCATGTCCCTTTAATTCTCTGATCACTGTAGTGGATCCTGATAAATCAGTCGTGTCCCTTTAATTCTCTGATCACAGTGGTAGATTGTGATAAATCAGTCCTGTCCCTTTAATTCTCTGATCACAGCGGTAGATTGTGATAAATCAGTCCTGTCCCTTTAATTCTCTGATGACAGTAGTGGATTGTGATAAATCAGTCGTGCCCCTTTAATTCTCTGATGACTGTAGTGGATCTTGATAAATCAGTCGTGTCCCTTTAATTCTCTGATGACAGTAGTAGATCCTGATAAATCAGTCCTGTCACTTTAATCCTCTGATCACAGTGGTAGATTGTGATAACTCAGTCGTGTCCCTTTAATTCTCTGATGATTGTAGTGGATTGTGATAAATCAGTCGTGTCCCTTTAATTCTCTGATCACAGCGGTAGATTGTGATAAATCAGTCCTGTCCCTTTAATTCTCTGATCACAGCGGTAGATTGTGATAAATCAGTCCTGTCCCTTTAATTCTCTGATGACTGTAGTGGATCCTCATAAATCAGTCCTGTTCCTTTAAATTCTCTGATGACAGTAGTAGATCCTGATAAATCAGTCCTGTCCCTTTAATTCTCTGATCACAGTGGTGGATCCTGATAAATCAGTCGTGCCCCTTTAATTCTCTGATGACAGTAGTAGATCCTGATAAATCAGTCCTGTCCCTTTAATTCTCTGATGACTGTAGTGGATTGTGATAAATCAGTCGTGTCCCCTTAATTCTCTGATGACAGTAGTAGATCCTGATAAATCTGTCCTGTTCCGCTTAATTCTCTGATGACTGTAGTGGATTTCTGATAAATCAGTCCTGTCCCCTTAATTCTCTGATGACTGTAGTAGATCCTGATAAATCAGTCCTGTCCCTTTAATTCTCTAAAGACAGTAGTGGATTGTGATAAATCAGTCGTGTCCCTTTAATTGTCTGATGGCTGTAGTGGATTGTGATAAATCAGTCCTGTCCCTTTAATGCAGTCCACGCCCCCTGAGAAGTCACAGAGCCCCAGCCCAGCAGTGTGATGTGCAGGCTGTATGGGGAAGCACCATGATTCATTGCACTCTCTGGGGCTTTGCTGTAGATTCTGGTAAGTTTCTCCTCCATGCTCCTCTCCCCTCTGCTGTCCCATGAAGTTGTGCTCAGTCAGGATAAGTCAGTGTGGATCTGGGGGGGGGGGGGGGGGGTAGGGAGAAGCAGGCACCCTTCACTGCTATTCCCTCTACTCATGTTTCATAACAATCTGACAGTGATCCTGGATGGGGTGGGGGGATGGGGAGGGGTGTCATTGGAAGTTGGTGCTGGTGATGGAGGAATGGACTCATACACATTACATGATGTGTGGGAGGAGGAATGAGCTGATAAGTCCTCTTGGAAGATGCTGACGCAGGTCCTGATGTGTGGAGCTCAGTGATCAGCCTTGTATGGGGAGGTGATGGGTGAGATTACATAAGGACTGGGAGTGATGGGGAGGAGGGTGCTGATGCTGATCATCACCTGTGTATGGCATGAGCTGGGGGGGGGGGGTGACAGGTGTCACATGGTTTGTGTTTTCTACTTAGGAAATCCCATGACTGGGGAATTTTCTATAGAAGGCTGACACTTTCTGAATCATACCCCTCCACATTTCCTTTGTTAACTTGAGCTGTGTAATACAATGAAAGTATAATACTAATAATGTTCTAATGGTGAACTTATGTTTAAAAGAAACCTGTACTGCAATTGCTGACCATTTCCTGAAAATGCTACCTCCCTGGCTGTCCTACTGTCCCAAATCATGCAGATTTGGGGCAGATCTGATCTGCATGCTTCTTCTTATAGAGGATCTTCACTTTGTAAACAAAAAGATAAAAGTCAGCAGCTACAAATACTGTTGCTGCTGATTTTTAAAAAGCACACACTTACCTGTCCCAGGATCCAGTGAGGTTCTTACCCAACCCCTCTCTTTGCCAGTCTTCAGGTCCAGGCATCTTGACTGCCAGCAGCTGGCGTCAGGTCCCTGCAGCATCACAGCCGGCTGCCCACTGTGTATGCGTGAGCTGCACTGTGCCCTGTGAATGGTCCCGTAGTCTCCTGGGACCTGTGACACGTCCCAGGAAGTTGCGGGGAGGGGGGTGAACTTGTGCTCTGATCGCCTAGGTCAGGGGTGTCAAACTCAATTTCATCGCGGGCCACATCAGCATTATGGTTGCCCTCAAAAGGGACGGTTATATCTGTAGGATTAGATGTCCAGAGAACCTCCCCCCCCCCCCCTTACACCCTTACATGAGATGTCAAGAGCCCCCCCACCATCAGAAGTCAATAGTCACTCACCCTTCCTTCCTTACATCACAATGCACCCCCTTACCTTGTGCTACTGCCAGGAAGAAGATGCAAATGGATCTGGAGAAAATAAATTGCAAGGTCTGGAGGAGGACCAGAGGAGGGCTGCAGAGTCTGCTGAATTCTGAGAACAGGGGAGGCAGAGACAAGCTGGTGTTGTGGCTGCACAGAGAGGCGCAGGATCTGTAGAAGGAGTTCTGCCCTCCTCTCTGCTGCAGACTGCTGAGAAGGCGGGGGGGGGCAAAGACGAGCCTTTCTGTAGCATCACAGAGAAGCACAGGATCTGGCAAAGGAGTTCTGTCCTTTCTGCTGCCGACTACTGAGAAAAGGTGGAGGCACAGAGACAAGGGGGGGGGGGGGTGCTGCAACTGCAGGAGAGGTGCGAGGGCCACATAAAATGACCTGGGGGGCAACATTTGGCCCGCGGGCCTTGTGTTTGACACCTGTGGCCTAGGTGGTCAATGCAGAAGAGGGGGCTGGTACCTGACAAAATCGGGTATCTTCCCCCCTCCCCCCCAAAAAAAGACATTTCAAATATGGGGGGAGGAGGAAAAGCAGAACTTCTATTTTTGGGTGAAGTTCCGCTTTAAGGCTTCATTCACATATTGGCGTCCTGGTCACAGGCAGAATCGCAGCAAATCACGGGATGCCCACGCGATTCCCGTCACTTCCAATGGCACCCCAAACACGACGTGACTTTGCCGCCGTTGTTGCCTGACAAATCACAGTAAAATCACACAAATAGAATCGCAGGACACCTGTTGCCCAAAAGAAGTACAAGTACCGTGCTTGGGGTGGCATTGGAAGTGACGGGAATCACGCGGGAAATCCATGATTTGCCGTGATTCGGGATCGCTAGCAGAATCGCGGCATTTCTGCTTGCGATCCGGGACGCCAATATGTGAGTGGAGCCCAAGGGCCAGTTCACACTGCAGGGGAAAGCCCAGAGCTCATGGGTTTCAGTAACATTTTGACTGTGATGATATTTATTTAGACAAACATGTAGGTAGAGAGACATGTTTGGAGAGCAATGTTTATCAAATCAACAGAATGTAATGTAACTGAATTACTCTCCAAACATGTCTCTACCTACATGTTTGTCTAAAATAAATATCATTACAGTCAAAATGTTACTGAAACCCATGAGTTCTGGGCTTTCCCCTACAACACCATAGAAAAGCAGTCTGGATGCATTCCATGTGCATGCACGTTTTTGATGCGTTTCCGGTGCGTTTTTGATGCATATTTAATGCTTTCCATTGCATTTTTTTTTTTTAATTTCCTTTTTTTTTTCTTCACCTTAAGGCTCGGTTCACACTGCAGTGCGACTTTTCCAGGCAACTTCCGGGCGACTGGAGTACTACTTTGATAGAAGTATAGAATAGAAGTCACCTTGAAGTAGTACAGGAAACTTTTCTAAAGTCAGAGCGACTTCAGTAATGCTAATTAATACAGCTCTCATTGACTAACATGGGATTTCACTTCATGTGACTTGTGGGGTCTCCCAAGTCAGATCCCAAGTGGCAGCAGTGTGAATGTAGCCTTAGGGGACGTGCGTTTTTGGTGCATTCCAATGCGTTTGTGAGCGCTTTACTGTGTTCCAGTACAGTTCAGTGCAGAAAAAATGCAGCATATTCTACTTTTTTTTTCCTGGAACTGGACTGCACTGGTTCTGACCACATTGGACTGCATGTGGTGTGAACCGGCCCTAAGACAGTGTTAAAAAACAACCGAAACCTTTATTATATTGCAGCTACCGATTCTTAGGCTGGCCATACACTATACGAAAAATCATTCAAATGCGTTTACAAAAAACTAACACACGGCTGTAAGAGCAAACGATATTGTTATCATTTAATTACTGGATTTCAATCGATAAATTGTTCAATGGACATATATAAATCAGTTTCTTGTCCGTTTATTGCTTCTGGGTAACATATGCGCAGTACCAGCAGTTCAATATTGAACGGGCGAGAAACACATTAACCACTTGCCTACTGGGCACTTTTACCCCCTTCCTGCCCAGGCCAATTTTCAGCTTTCAGCGCTCTCATGCTTTGAATGACAATTGCGCGGTCAAGCTGCACTGTACCCATATGAAATTTTTAATCATTTTTTTCACACAAATAGAGCTTTCTTTTGGTGGTATTTAATAACCTCTGGGTTTTTAATTTCTTACAAAAAGTAAAAAGGCAGAAAATTTTGAAAAAAAAATAAAAATTTTCTTATTTTCTGAGTAGATTTTGAAAATAAATACATTTTTCTCCTTCACTGATGTGCGCTGATGAGGCTGCACTGATGGGCACTGATAGGCTGCACTGATGGGCACTGATGAGGTGGCACTTATGGGCACTGATGAGGTGGCACTGATGAGGAGGTACTAATATGCCGCACTGATAGGTGGCACTGATAGGCGGCACTGATGGGCACTGAGAGGTGGCACTGCTGGGCACTGAGAGGCAGCACTGATGGGCGGCACTGCTGGGCACTGACAGGCGGCACTGATGGGCACTGAGAGGCGGCACTGATGGGTGGCACTAATGGACACTGACGGGTGGTACTGATGGGCAGCACCATCAGTGCCCACACTCAGTGCCCATAGTGCTGCTAGTCAGTGCCCATCAGTGCCTAGATGTGCAGGCACTGATGGGCACTGACTGGCAGCACTATAGGCACTGATTGTGGGCACTGATGGCGGGCACTGTGGGCATTTTTTTCCCCTCTTGTGTAATCAGGGCACTGGTGATCAGTGCCCTGATTACATTCCTCTGTGTCCCCTTACCGGTGATCGGGCTCTCCTCTTCCTCACACTGCAGTTTCTGTGTGAGGAAGGAGCGCTGGCGATGAGAGATGATCTCATATGTTTACATATGAGATCATCTCTCATTGGACGGTCCGATCACGTGGTACATGGCTGCTGTGATTGGCCATTCACCACGATCTGTGATTGGCTGTGTCCAAGGGACACGGCCGACACAGATTTTCCCCGATGCGCGCTCGCGGGAGCGCACGGGGAGCCTGTCACTGGGAGGCCGTTTAAAGACGGCCTCCCGGAAATTAGAGCCCGGGCTGTAGACGTCTTTCGGCTATAGCGCGGGCGGAAGGAGGTTAACCTTTCAATTTATCGCCTTTTCGGCAGAAGTTTTGGAAATTTTACCCTTATTTTTTATTTTTTTTGGGGCTCAAAAACGGCACAACCAATTTACGATTTATGCCCATTAACTGGGCGAAAAACAAAAAAACTGTCCAAATGACTTATTTTCGAAGGAATGTTTGTATAGTGTATGACCATCATTAGATGTGATGGATGAATTCATTTTCTTTTTTAGGCTCTCTTTCTTCTATTTTTATCTGGTGATCTGGCCAGTAAGTCTGTTGGTTTTCAAAACAACAAGCTCTCCATCAGAATGTATTAGTTGCAGACATGGGACAAACAATATACCACTGACCGGGGTGCTTACAATGATCAGCTTTTATTTATTTATGTAAAACCTTAATCCCAAAAGAAAAAAAAACTGTTACTGTAAATGCTTCTAAAGTATTAGCTAGAGTTTGGCTTCAGTTTGTTAGTGTATCTAAATTTGCTAGTGCATTTAACACTCCTCTCCTCCCAGACTGACAATGCTGCTGTTCAAAAGCGCCCCCTGTGCTCCTTCATCCAGAGTGGAGGCAATCTAATACAGAAGGTGTGTTACTGGTCAGATCACCAGGGGAAAGCAGAGGGGAAAAAAAATCCTGAAAAAAAGAAAACGAATGCAGCCATCACATTTAATGATTGGCAAGCTGCAGTATATTAAATTTTTCGTTTTGGGTTTAATACCGCTTTATTTGCAGGAATACTTTTTTTTTTTTTTTTCATAAATTACATTGGCCCGGTGTAGTGACATATAATTATCCATGTGTCACATCCAAAGGGTCGCTGGGGATACAAAAATACCCTTTAGTAGCTTGTACTACATACATACGTGTGCCAGGTGAGCTTGGGCACATCCTAATCACTACATGTAGTGCTAATTCGCACTACGACCCAGGCTTCCCCCTGTCTTGTGCCCCCCCCCTCCAACTGCAGTGCTCCTGGCTTCACTCCTCTACCCCCCCCCCCCAACTGCTTCCGGGGATGTTTCAGGATGGAGAGCAGAAGAAGGAGCTAGTCAATATGAACACACTCACTGCATTCATTCACAACTGAAGCATACTAAACTGTGTTTGCTATGCTTCAATTTGTGAATGAACAGGTAGGCGCTCAGCTCAGAGCACTTCCTATTCATTCACTGCCTAGTGCAGCTTAGGCTGCAGAGAAAGGCATGTGTGTTTGAGCTTTGGGTTGCACACTCTAAAACAAAAGGCTGCGCACACCTATGACTACATATAGTCAGCACTGGTCTCTTCCAGCGACTGTACACTGCACACAAGGGGGCGCTGGGCTCAGCACCTCCACCATTCAGAGAATGTCTTTTAGTTTTTCAATGCATACAAAGCATTTTTGATTGGATGAGGTGATGATTGTGATGCCATCTGCCAACAACACCTCAAAACTTTGGTTCAGGTGTCATCCAATCATAACCTAAAAAATATTCTGAATGGTGGAGCTGCTGGGCCCTGCGCCCCCTTGTGTTCAGTATACAAACACAGATATAAACTCCAGCAGCACCTGGAGGAGACGTGAATAATTACATCTAACCAAGCATTAGCAGTGTAAGGGCTCTTTCACACGGGCGGTCCGATCAGATCCGCCTGTCAGTTTTTTTGGCGGATCTGATTGGATCCTCCATGCAGCTCTATGGGGCAGCGGATGTCAGCGGAGACACCTCTACGATCACCCGCTGCCAGACGTATCTGATCCTGTCTGTGAAATCTATACGGATGGAAACCCTATTTTTCCATCCGTTCAGGGATCGGATCGGATGAGAGCGGACAGGTGGTCCGCTCTCATCCGATCCCCCATAGAGAGCAGCGGGAGCTGTGACACCTCCCTCTCCGCACTGCAAGCGGAGACGGAGCTGTCATCCGCCGGCTCAGCGGGGATCGGCAGATCGATCCCCGCTGAGCAGCACGGATCCGCCTACGGCGGCGGACCGTATGAAAGAGCCCTAAAGTTTAAAAAAAAAGATAATTCCGGGCTCATGCACATGGGCATAAAAACACAGTTCAGATCTGTATAATGTATGTATGTTGTTTTATAGGATCCGAAGGCAGGAGTATTGTAAACTTTGGGCCAATGAACATTGTGCTTTGTGCTTCGTAATCTGTGTTCAGCTGCATAAAATATCGATATCAGATTTTTATTTTATTTTAGGTCTTCCATAGGGAAGCTGTGGACCCGTTCTAATAGGAGCGACACAAGTCGCTCCGACTTAGAAAAAGGGTCCGGAGCTTCTTTGGGGCGACCCGGAGCGACCTGCATAGACTTCAATGTTATGAAGTCCGTGCCGGCCGCTCCGAGGTCACGGTGCGAGCAGCGCGCCGCGACCTATGAGGTCGCCCGGCAAAGTAGCGTCGCCCCAGTGTGAACGTGGCCTAATCCTCCTCTTTTTTTACTGACTCCACCCCATCTCATGATAGTACAGAGCATTAGGAGTCAGGCTGCACATGCTCAGTTTGGTGTGTATTGCTAGAGAAGTTTTTCTTTTGGGAGGGTGCATGTGATCAGCACAGGGCCAATCAGTACTGTCCACACAGGGACCAGAGGATCAGGGGAGAATGAAAACTCCTCCTACAAGCTTTACTAGGAGCT
The DNA here is from genome assembly GCF_965119305.1 of Pelophylax lessonae. Classification (NCBI taxonomy): domain Eukaryota; kingdom Metazoa; phylum Chordata; class Amphibia; order Anura; family Ranidae; genus Pelophylax; species Pelophylax lessonae. Next base: position 129,409,381 of record NC_138776.1, read on the forward strand.
GATCTCAAGACTGCTATATACTGCTGATGAGAAAAGAAATTTAGTTTAAATTTACTAAAATAATTGCATTTCCATGTTCTGTGTAGTGTGTGAGACCAGATATAGTGACTGCAGGGTCCTGGGTTTAGTAACACTATAATGGCACTAGCAGACATGTGCATGTTCAAAAGCCTTTAATACCACAGTACCATGCATTTTAGTGCGGCGAAATTTAAAAATTGTGCTGGCATCTTTTTTGTTTCGCAAGCGTAGGGCAGCCTATTGAAATCAATGGACTGTACTAAAACGCGACATGCAGGAATGTGTAAAAAAAAAAAAAAATGCACACTCTTGGACACACCTCTTGGTGTGAACGAACCCTCAATCCAGAGATATTCCGCAATACTTATTTTTCTGCTACTAGATGTCCTCAGTCTGATGGGCAGCATCATTCAACCTACTTCCTCTGAGCCCAAGTCCTTGTGGACCTGCCCCAGCCTATGACTGCACAGTGTAAGGAGAAGCAGGACAGTGATGAACTGATCTCCCTGTCACTCTGCTTTCTTTTCTTATCTGCAGGGCTTTTTTTCAGCTAAAACTTGGTGGAACTCAGTTCCACCACCTCTGACTAAGGCCCTCTGCTAGCTGCTCACCATTATCTCTTGTAAAGACAGAGGTTCAACGTCTGTGTTTACCAGTGACAGCTTGTCTCCCAGTGACTCCCACAGATCTGATCTCCTGAGCGGCTCCCCCTGAGTGCAGGATGGGGACAAGGGAAATGCAGGTGCATTGCGGATGCTGACACCCCCACTGGATGAACTCTCTGCAAGTGAGAGAGGCAAAGCCACCTACAGTATGAGGGATGGTACTAGAGCCGGCTCGGTGCTTCAGCTTAACACAGCAATAAAAGTAAGACGGGAGATGATGGAGCTTTTAAGGGGGGGGGGTGGAGGTAGGGGAAAGGGGGTTGCATGCAGAGGTCAGAACTGAAGAGGGAAGAAAGTGACAAATAGATGGGAATGCAGAGGTAAGCGTCTGTGGAAGAAGGCTGAACTCTGAACTCTGTGTGTAGTGCACACCTGAACGCTGCACTCTGTGTGTAGTGCACACCTGAACGCTGCACTCTGTGTGTAGTGCACACCTGAACTCTACACTCTGTGTGTAGTGCACACCTGAACTCTACACTCTGTGTGTAGTGCACACCTGAACTCTGCACTCTGTGTGTAGTGCACACCTGAACTCTGCACTCTGTGTGTAGTGCACACCTGAACGCTGCACTCTGTGTGTAGTGCACACCTGAACGCTGCACTCTGTGTGTAGTGCACACCTGAACGCTTCACTCTGTGTGTAGTGCACACCTGAACTCTACACTCTGTGTGTAGTGCACACCTGAACTCTACACTCTGTGTGTAGTGCACACCTGAACTCTACACTCTGTGTGTAGTGCACACCTGAACTCTGCACTCTGTGTGTAGTGCACACCTGAACTCTGCACTCTGTGTGTAGTGCACACCTGAACTCTGCACTCTGTGTGTAGTGCACACCTGAACGCTGCGCTCTGTGTGTAGTGCACACCTGAACGCTGCGCTCTGTGTGTAGTGCACACCTGAACTCTGCGCTCTGTGTGTAGTGCACACCTGAACTCTGCGCTCTGTGTGTAGTGCACACCTGAACTCTGCGCTCTGTGTGTAGTGCACACCTGAACGCTGCACTCTGTGTGTAGTGCACACCTGAACGCTGCGCTCTGTGTGTAGTGCACACCTGAACTCTGCGCTCTGTGTGTAGTGCACACCTGAACTCTGCACTCTGTGTGTAGTGCACACCTGAACTCTGCACTCTGTGTGTAGTGCACACCTGAACGCTGCACTCTGTGTGTAGTGCACACCTGAACGCTGCGCTCTGTGTGTAGTGCACACCTGAACGCTGCGCTCTGTGTGTAGTGCACACCTGAACTCTGCGCTCTGTGTGTAGTGCACACCTGAACTCTGCGCTCTGTGTGTAGTGCACACCTGAACTCTGCATTCTGTGAGGAACCCCCCCAACTCGGTACTCTGTATGTTATGAACTCCTGTTATTTAGTGCCCCTTTAAGACCTTCCCACTGTTAGTGAAATTTTACCACAGCCACTATTTTATGAGGTTTGGACTCAGAGGGTGTGTGTGTGTGTGTGGGGGGGGGGGGGGGGGGTCGTGGTTGAGTTTCTGCACCCATTTTCTGAGAAGAAAAGCCCTGCTTATCCGTATAATTAATAGGAACTGCTTGGCTTCTTGTGCTGCTTCTTCCTCTTAAACCCCTGCCTTGCTATACAGGGACTGCAAGGGGCTGACACCAGGTCCAATTAGGGTCCTTAAACTGCTTACATTTAAAAATAAATGTAATGCTCTATTAGGTCTCATGCACATGGATGCCTAGATGCTGCAAAATCCCTAGCACTTTCTTTTGCCTGGTGAGCCACAAGTAGTGCATACAAGTGAATGGCTGTACATGGGCTTACTCATGTAAACGTCAATGGCTTGTGCATTTGCATTTACTCAAGCATGCACATACTGCTGATCTCTCCAAAGCAAAAGTTCCACATTTAGGGAAATACACTGTGCGTGTGGGAGCCATGTGCATTTACATGAGTATGGCCGCATACAGCCATCTTTTTTATCTGCCTGAAGTTCAGCGTAAAAGCTTTTAGGTTTCTATCAGCCAGACACACAGCATTTTCAGGAGAGGACAGCAGTAGAAGCTTCCTGCATATTTAGTCATTAAGCTCTCTTATTTAGCATATAAAGTCATTTTCCATTTCTTTACATCTTAATCTTTCATTTAAATAGTACCTGGTGATCCTACCATGAAGCTCCTTGTACAGGCACTTATTTTATAGGGTAACAATGCTCTGTCCACATTGTGCCACTGCATTACCACCCTGTTACATGGGCCTCCATGGGGACTACAAGTGTTTTGTTTCATCCCACATTTTACAGATGTGGTCCACTGTTGTCACTGTAAGAAAATGTGCCCTGTAATAAGCCATTTAGCTATCGTACGAGTACATGAAGACAAAAAGTGGCTACAAAGAGGCTGCAGGAGATAATCAGCACTGATACAATTAAACTGTAAATAGCGTATACTGTTTTAAAAACTGGCAGTTGTTTATGGCATGTAGTGCTTTAGCAAACAAAATGTCTAGGTCTATGTTACCTAATTTAAAAACAAATGCATTTTTCTGAGTACAGGTTGAAAAGATAAATTAGAACTTCAGTCTGCCTCTCAGGTGGCTTTGTGCACCCCCCCCCCCCGACGCTGCCATTAGGGCGCATGCACAAATCTGCTATGCCAGGCAATTGGATTTTAGCAGAGCCCATCAGCACATCTGTGCAGGTGATTTTCTGCGCATATACAAAAATAGTGCAGAGCTTAATGTAAATTGAAAGGAATGTAAAGACACAAAAATAAATTAAAAAATGAAATAAAATAATATGATATATAGAAAAAGAGCAGAACCCTGTTTTGCAAAAGGCGAACTTTACTGGCATATACATGAGACCAACACACTCCATAGTATAAAAGTATCAAAATATTTTATTTTTGACATATAACATAAAAAAAGGATATTAACATGAACATCCGACTAACAAGCCACAAAGACACAATAAAATCAATAGAAAAACATATGGATATAGGATGGGGCCCTAGTACAGCACCTCCCTAACTCACACATTTAGGGTGACGTATGCCGGAGGGGGGTGTATCATGTACTGGGTCACCTCCAATGGACGACACTTTTCCCTTAACAGCGTAGCTTCCTCAAGACCCCTTTGCGAGGAAATCCTATTCTGTTAAATATAATGAATAAATGTTACACGTACAAATCCATACATTTTTTTCATAACCAAACATGTATTACATATCAATCTCAATAAATTACAATGATAGGGTGGTTTTGGAATCTGTTGTTGACGTGTGTAGAATGGTGTGTCCATAGAAGGGGCATTTCATGATCCCTGTGTCCGCCCAAGAGGCACGCATAATATGACCAGCTACGGATTTTGCTGATGCTGCTGTAAGTCACTCTATTCATGGGGTTTACCAATTTATTGAGATTGATATGTAATACATGTTTGGTTCTGAATGAATTGATGGATTTGTATGTACGTATAAAATGTATTCATTATATTTAACAGAATAGGATTTCCTCCCGAAGTTGTCTTGAGGAAGCGAAGCTGTTAAGCGAAACGCGTCGACCATTGGAGGTGACCCAGTACATGATACACCCCCCTCCGGGATACATCACCCTAGATGTGTGAGCTAGGGAGGTGCTGTACTAGGGCCCCATTCTATATCCCTAATTTTTTCTATTGATTTTATTGTGTTTCTGTGGCTTGTTAATCGGATGTTCATGTTAACATCCTTTTTTATGTTATATGTCAAAATATTTTGATATTTTTATACTACTGAGTGTGTTGGTCTCATGTATATGCCAGTAAAGTCCGCCCTTTGCAGAACGGGGTTCTGCACTTTTTCTACATTACCAATTGGGATGTGGCATTGATAGAGGTTTTTTTATTATTAATATGATATATAGTCTGAAATATTAACACCACAGTGATCATCTGATTTTCTACGCATGCACAAAGATGGGAAAGGTCTGGCCTGATAGCTGTCTTTGCACATGAGGAGGAAACCCCACGCATGTGCAGATGGTCAGGGAAACCCAAACCAGGGGCGTAGGGGATTGAATGCTGGCCAGTTTCTGAATACAATGGCTCCCAATGCTATGAACCTCATGCTGCTTTTACAGGCATTTGAGCTTTTACTTCAGCTTGCAGAAGCTTTTTTGTGCTCTTATGCACGTTTTTATTGAGCTTTTTGGAGCATAAGCTTTTTTTTTTTTTTTTTTTTTTTTTGCAGACCATCCCCTTAGTTAATTTTTCCTATTTTTTTTTGTATGTTTTTAGGCTTCTTTGAGCGGTTTTTAGCTTCTTTACGGTTTACCGCGCTTCTTCATGCATTTTTGGACACTTAGACATCTTTTCTGCTTTTCTGCGCGAGTTTGGTGGGGGGGGGGGGGGGGGGTTCTGCCTGTAAACTCCTGAAAAGGCCAAAGTATGCATGGGCACATTGGCTAACGTAGAGGGGAGTTTCGAGGCAGAAAAAAACAAATGCTTAAGAAAATTTAAAAAGCCTGTAGGAGCTTCTTTGAGTGTCTTTGAGATGCAGTGTGCATGAGGTGCATGAGGCCTTAAAGTGGCTGTGAAGCCACTGTATAATAAACATACCATCCCCTCTGTTAGCTAACGATATGTGTCCTAGTGTCTGTGCTGAAAAAACCCCCGCCAATTTATACAATAATTTAAAGCGTCTCCCGGCGCTCACGTGACTCCTCAGCTCTCTCCTCTCCCAGTCAGGAGGAGGGGAGAAGAGAGCTGAGCAGCCATGTGAGTGCCGGGAGGCGCTCTAATATAAGGTATAAACTTGCGTTTGTTTTTTTTTGTTTTGTTTTTTTAGCACAAATGCTGGGACACATATAGTTCGCTAACAGAGGGGATGCTATGTTCATGATGCAAATATTATAGCACCAGGAAGGGAAAGGGCGGGGAGAGGATGGGGGAGAGCTGCGGATGACGGAGGCACGTAAACTGTCAGGGTTCAGCAGCCATGATAAACCGTGGTCAGTTTACAGAGGGGAGGGCAGAACCAGGCAGGATCAGCCCGGTTTTTTAGGTTATACAAGGTGCCAAATTATACAGCACAAGCACTGTTCTGTTATACATGCTTTAAGGGAAGAGGGTCTATTTTTCTTTTTTTGGTTGGATTACGAACACTTTAATGAGGCCAAACAATTACACTTGCATTTTGTTTACTTTTTTTGGTTAAAGCAGGTGCTTGCTTCCACTTCCTCATACCTTGCCTAGGCAAGGATAATGACATAGCCTCATAGGATAGCTGTCATACATCCCAAGGTTCTCCAGGACAAGTCTTTCAGCAGTTGGTGGCTTAGGGATCAGGAAGTGATGGCTCGCTCCCCAATCAAACAAAAATAAGCAAAGAATTCAGATGTGAGGAAGACCGCGCTGGACTGCATTGGCTGATAAGTATGTGTTTATAAAAGTCAGCAGCTACAGTAACTTAGTTGCTAGTGTCCGATAACTACAATATAGTAGTTTTTATTTTATTATTAAACCAGATTTATATAATGCCAATAGTTTGCCCAACGCTTAACAACATTAAGGGAGGCAGCACAGTTGCAATACAAGTCAATTAGGAAGACCTTGCTCATAGGAGCTTACAATCTAGATTGAAGGAGCAAATGATACAAAAGATAACTGTGAGAATGTAAAAGTACAGTTTTAAGGCAGAAAGAGTGGGAAATAGCAGGACAGATTTGGGTAGACAGTTCCAGAGGATGGGAGAGGCTCTAGACAGAGAGTCCTAAAGGTAAGCATGGGAGGAGGGAATGAGGGAGCTGGAGAAGTTAATGTTATGGGAGGAACAGTGTGGTTGGTTTGGGTGGCTATTTTAAGATGGGGTTAGTGAAGTATCTTGGGGCAGAGTTGTGGATGGCTTTGTATGATGATGATAGTATTTTCAATTTTATACATTGTGAGAGTGGATGGCAGTGTTGGGATTAGCAGAGATGGGCATCGAAGTAGATGTCAGGGTCCAGGATTACATGTAGAACCAGTAGAGGGTCTGATAATTGTGCTATTGATCTTGATGGACATTTTTAGCAATGATCAAAGCCAAAAATCGAATTTCCAAACTTTCTAAACAAAAGGGACAGTTTACTGTCCTTCAGACTTTGGGGGGGCCAAAGTGTGACCACTGGGAGCAGAAAATGTCCTGGTGTCAGTGGGAGTGAACAATGCCTTTTGGCATCAGAGAAATAGTGTCCTAACGTTGGTGTCAGTAGGAGGAATAGTGCTCCATCATTGGTGTTAATTGGAAAGGAATAGTGCCCCATTGTTATTATTTGGAGGAATAGTGCCCCATTGTCGGTATTAGGGGAAGGAATAGTGTCCCATCATTGGTGTCAGTGGAAGGAATAATGCCCCATCGTTGATATTAGGGGGAGGAATAGTGCCCCATCGTTGGTGTTAGCGGGAGGAATAGTGCCCGATCGTTGGTGTCAGTGGGAGGAAAAATGCCCATCACTGGAGTTAATTGGAGGAATAGTGCTGCAATTGGAGAAATTAGGAGGGGGAATAATGCCCCACCTTTGGTGTCAGTGGGAGCAATAGTGCCCCATTGTTGGTGTAAGTAGGTATTAAAGGGAGGAATAGTGCCCCATCGTTGGTGTCAGTGGGAGGAATAGTGCCCGTCATTGGAGTTTTTTTTGAGGAATAGTGCCCAATTATTGGTATTAGGGGGAGGAATAATGCCCCATCATTGGTGTCAGTGGAAGGAATAGTGTCCCATCGTTGGTGTCAGTGGAAGAAATAGTACCCATCATTGGTGTTAATTGAAGGAATAGTGCCCCATCATTGGTATTAGTGGGAGTAATAATGCCCCATCATTGGTGTCAGTGGAAGCAATACTGCCCCATTGTTGGTGTTAGGAGGAGTAATAGTGTTCCATGGGTGGTGTCAGTATGATGAATAATAGTGCCCTATCATTCATGTCTGTGGGATGAATGGTGCCCCTTCATTGGTGTTAGTGGGAGGAATCGTGCCCCATCATTGGTGTTAGTGGGCGGAATGGTGCCCCATCCTTGGTGTCAGTGGGAGGTATGGTGCCCCTTCATTGGTGTTAGTGGGAGGAATGGTGCCCCATCATTGGTGTTAGTGGGAGGAATGGTGCCCCATCATTGGTGTCAGTGGGAGGAATAGTGCCCCATCATTGGTGTCGGTAGGAGGAGTTATGTCCCATTTTTAAGTCGGTGGGAGGAATAGTGCCCCAAGGACTGGATAAAAGCCCCCAGGTCGCAGTTTGGAGACCACTAGTCTAAGCAATTAGAGCCAAAGTTGGGCCTTGGGCCTCTGCTTTAGCAACTAATATTTGATTTGAAAGATAATCTTGATTGGTTTCCATACGTTGGCTTTTAAAAAATACTCTTTCTTTTCTGAGAAAGTCAAACCCGTTTCTCTTTTTATAAAAGGCTTAACAGCTTCTGTGTGTTGAGGCCTAAAATCCCTAGTGCTTCATCAGTGTTTACCCTTGCATGCGTGTAGAACGCTTCTCCCCACATGCAACATGGCAAACTTTTGGAGAAGCAGTGTATGCGTATACGTGGGTAAATGCCCATGCAGAACCCATTGCCATGTATCCAAGCACAGCTGCGAACAGCCATTCATTTGCATTGGTGGTTATGTGTGGCTCCCTGGGCACCATAAAGCAAGTGAGATTTTACACCTCAGTACACAGGAGCTGCTAAGCATGAGGCCTAAGTGTTTTATCAGCACTTCCAATCTTTGTACCCTCTGTGTTTTCCAGAGAAGAAAGAATGTAAGAGGTTCTAAATACTTGAACTGGTTTATGGAAATGTAATTAAGATGATGTTAACCCAGTTAATCAGTAAGCGACTTGGCAAAGTATGCGTGCTTAAGGTGAAGGTGTAAATGTGACATATGAATGGAACATTGACTATGGAGGATTTTACAGATTACAGAGCTCTTCTGTGACAGGCAACTCTGTCAATACTTGCTTTTGAAAACTGGAACAAGTCACAGCTGTACATGTTTATATGGTCGATAAAGTTTAGCAGTCCATATGTTGTCAGTGTCATATACCAAGAGAATAATTCTATTAGGTTCCAGGACTCTGTTACAAATGACATATCTACTGTACATAGAGAAGATCTTTAGAAAGTCGGAGATAAACCTGATTATTTCCACATCTCGGTATCACCACATTTAGAGATATTGCTAACGGATTTAATGAAGGAATGTGAAGAACTAAGTATGAATTTATAAATAGAACTCGCAAATACTTGGAGAAAGCAACTGGTAGATAATCGCTTGATGGCAGAACATGCACGCATCTTTAGATTCTTTGTTGTGTAGTGTCCTTTAATCCAGAAAGATCTGACAAAGCCATATAGCTGCCTTTTGTGTCATTATATAGTCATTTCAAATCTCTGTCGGAAATCAAGGATCTTCTGCAGCCATTGGTGTCAATACAAGATTCCATGGGTCTAAATGATTCTGGATATCTAACATAGGAAGTCGGAAATATAATCAGTATATGAACATGAAGGGGTGAGCTACAATGTAAGCCATGGCTTGGTGTAAAGTGGAACTGTCGCTGAATTTCACGCTTGACATAAATCAGTAGGACATATGTCAGCGTTAACAAATAAAAGTACTGTTTTGAGCAGAAAAGTACCCCCTTTTTGCCAAAAAATGCTGAAGATACCTCCCTGCATTCAAGCTCCCTCATGGCTAGGCAGCCAAAATAAAATGGTCTTCGACTACCAGGAGTATTATGAGTGTTTCACATTAGGGACTGCCAACACTATAATATTTTAAATAAGCCAGACAATGTCTGATAAACTTGTAATGAAATGCACCAGCCATACCACTACTTTTAAAGTGCACCCCTTTGTTTTTTGTTCTTTTTTTTTTTTTAAACCCTTACCACATATTGGAAAGATTTATGCTAAACTGATGTCCTTTAAATATACTAGTTATGCTTGAGAGGCCTGGTAATGGTGTTCAAACATTTGGCCACTACCATAAGTCTTGACTAGGGATGCACCGATCCGAATTTTTTGGACCCGATACCGATATAAAGGGATGTATTCCAGAGATAAGACTATAATCCTTCCACTTTATAAAACTCTGGTCCAGCCACATCTGGAGTATTCCGTCCATTTCTGGTCACCAGTCCTCAGGAGTGATGTGTTGGAGCTGGAGAGAGTCCAGAGAAGGGCAACTAAACTGATTAGGGGATTGGAGGACCTTAATTATGAAGAGCGTCTGCAATCGCTTGATTTATTCTCCCTGCAGAAGAGACGCCTGAGGGGGGACATGATAGCAATTTATAAATATCTCAATATGGATTTCAGCTTAGAAAAAAAGCTGTTAAGTCAAAGGGATTTCATACAATGAAAGAGGGCATACAATGCGATTAGAGGAGAAGCGTTTTAACCTCAGGCAACGTGGGGGGGTTCTTTACGGTTAGGGCTACAAGATTGTGGAATTCTCTACCACAAGAGGTGGTTTCTGTGGGAAGTATGGTGGCTTTCAAAAGACTCTTAGATGTACATCTCAAGGATCAGGACATTCAGGGCTATGTGAGATGATTACAGCCACACACACCTACACAGGTTGAACTGGATGGACTATTGTCTTTATTCAACCTCCCCTACTATGTAACTATGATATCTGGCGTTGTGAAATCGCCGATACCAGAACCGATCGGGAGCTACACACAAAGCAAGCGGCTGCAGTACAGAGCAAAGCCGCTGCTTCATGTGTGTGGCTCCTCCATTCACAGGCGGAGTGCACCTGATATCACTCCGCCTGTTAGCCGGACCTAAACAGGAAGTAACGGCTCCCATCCCATACTACTACTGCACCTAGTAAGGGATGACTGAGCCGTTACCAAGCAAAAACCAGATCGGTCAATTTTACCGATCCCCCGATCCATCTAAAATGGCCATATCAGCGCCGATATCCGATCCGAATATCGGATCGGTGCGTCCCTAGTCTTGACCTCAAAAGAATATGAAGGTGAAATGACTGTCTGGTAAGGAATGGGTCAGGTTCATGATCTGGTCTTGGAGTAAATCCCAGTAGTAGACTAGGTGGATAACAGATCTGAATAGTCCATATTTATTTCTATTTTTGAATGCTTATCTTATGAAAGATTTATATTTGCCCAAGTTTACATCATTACTTATTTTGACCTTCTCACTCAGGCTGAGGAGTCAGACTTGGGCAAATTTCATCTGAATTCTGACCTCACATACTTTCCACAAACTCCAGAGACTGCATATAGCCCATGTTAGACTACCTAGCCTGCAGCTATCAGCATTCTGATACATACCGGCCTTGTATATGATGCTCCCCCTTGCCAAAAACACTTTAAAAACCTGAGCCGCCAGCAGGGGAGCGATACATGCAAGCAGGCGAATGTTTCATTCCCTGCTGTGTCCTCCAAAGTGATCTTGTTGCTGGTGGGTTAGCAGGACTGCCAATGTCATGTGGCCTTATTAATATCAAATTAAAGCCCTAAAGGAACATAAACAACTACAGCTACTGATATTTAACATAACTACACACACACACAGAAGCAGGGAGACGACTCACAAGGTTAGACAACTATATAGTTTGGAAAAAAAAGACAGAAGTCCATTAAATTTAAGCAATGGGGAAAAAATAAATAAAATAAAAAACCCAATATATGTGAAAACCTTTACCCGCTGTTGACCCAGAGGAATGAAAAACAATTCATAAAACATTTGCTCCAACAGGGAGAAAAATTGCTTCCTGTTCCCCAAAGGCAATCAGATATTCCTTAGATCAACAATCCTTTGGCGTTATTACTTGCACGCATGGGCATTTGTCCCTGAAAGCGAAGGGCCCTAAACATACAACGCAATACCAAGCCTCAGACCCGTCCAGCTGCAGGCTGCCATAGACTTTGACAGGCTGCAGACAGCGGGGCGGGATGCTGCATCTGTCCCTCCCTGCTGCACAAAAATGTGTGTGGAAGAAACCAATAGCAAATGATACCCCTGTGTGCAAGGAGCGTACCCAGTTATATTCTATTGATTTATGAATACATTTAGTTTTTTTGTTTTTTAAAGCAATCAACTGAGTTCATGGTAACAACTGACTTTAGCTTACCATTTGAAGGGGTCAAATGTAAAACTGTGCAAGTAGGCTTGCAAAGATATAGTAATTTAGGATTTCATATTCTGATGATTCTTCCACTAGTACTAATTCTCTTTAACCGGTTGCCGACCGCCGCACAACTATTTACTGCGGCGGTCAGCCCCGGCCAGGCAAAGTGACGTATATATACGTCACTAGCCTGGGAGCCAATAGCGAGCGAGCGCGCGCCGCTGGAGGCACGCTCCCGCCTTGGCTCGTTCACGGACACCTCCGTGCGTGTGACCGGCGGACCCTATGTCGGCCGGTCACTTGCGATCGTCCACTGTGAAGGGAGAAAGGCAGGCGGCTAATGTAAACAAAGCCGCCTGTCATTCTTCCCTGTGTAAAAGCACTGATCGAACGGTCCTGCTATGTAGGACTGTTGATCTGTGCTCTTACACACACAGCCACATCCCTGCACAGTAAGAAGCACGCCCCTAGGGACACACATAGTCACTGCATCTCTAATAAAGTTAACCCCTTCCCTGCCAGTGTCATTTTTACAGTAACAGTGCATATGTATAGCACTGATTACTGTAGTAATGTCACTGGTACCCCCAAAAGTCTCAAAAATGTCAGTCAAGGGTCCGATCTGTCCACCGCAATGTCGCAGTACCGCAAAAAAAATCGCAGATCGCCGCCATTACTCGTTAAAAAAAAAACCAACAAAAATGACAAAAATCTTTCCCTTAGTTAGTAAACGCAATAACTTTTGCGCAAACCAATCAAAATACACTTATTGTGATTTTTTTACCAAACCTAGGTAGCAGAAAACAAATTGGCCAAAAATTTTAAAAAAATTAGATTTTTACATTTTTCTGGGGGGGAATTTCATATAAAAATATTTGAAAAATATTGTTATTTTTGCAAAATTGTCGCTCTTTTTTTGATTATAGCACATGATCAAAAAATCACACAGGTGATCAAATACCACCAAAAGAAAGCTCTATTTGTGGGAAAAAAAGGACGTCAAATTCGTTTAGGTACAGCGTCGCACGACCGCACAATTGTCCGTTAAAGTCACTTAGTGCCGAATCGCAAAATACCCCCTGGTCAGGAAGGGGGTAAAATCTTCCGGGGCTTAAGTGGCCGATTCCCGACCGCTCGCCACAGTTTTACTGCGGCAAGCTGGCTCTCCTGAGCGAACCGATGTAGCACTACGTTAGTCGTGTGCGTGGTGCTATGGGGCGAGGATGCGATTGGCGCCGGGCACCTGTGATTGCTTGCCGCTGAGAGAGAAGGACAGTCAGCTATTGTAAACACAGCAGACCGTTCTTCTCCTTGGAATGATCATAGAGCGCCTGTGATCCTTCTATATAGGATCACAGGTCTCTTGGGTCATTTTACAAGCCCATCCCCCATACAGTTAGAAAACACTCCCCTAGGCTCACACCTTTGATCCCCACTGTGTTAACCCCTTCCCTGCCAATGTCATTATTACAATAACTGCATATTTTTAGCACCGATTACTGTAGTAATGTCAGTGGTCCCCTTGAAAATGTGTCAAAAATGTCAGGGGTGTGATCTGTCCGCCGCAATGTCGCAGTCCCACTAAAAATCGCAAATCGCCGCCATTACTAGTAAAAAATAAATAGTTAAAAATGACCTAAATCTTTCTCCTAGTTTGTAGATGCGATAACTTTTGTGCAAACCAATCTAAATACGCTTATTGCGATTTTTGTTTTGTTTTTTCTTTACCAAAAATATGTAGCAGAATACAAATTGGCCCAAAAGGATGAAAAATTTTTTTTTTTAATTTTTTTTTTTTTTTGGGAATGTTATATAGCAGAATGAGAAAAATATTGTTTTTTTTTTCAGAATTGTCTCTCTTTTTGTGTTTATAGTGCAAAAAAATAAAAATCGCAGAGGTGATCAAATACCACCAAAAGAAAGCTCTATTTGTGGGGGAAAAAAAGGACGTCAATTTTATTTTGGTACAGCGTCGCACGACCGCGCAATTTTCCGTTAAACTAATGCAGTGCCGAATCGCAAAAAATGTCCTGGTCATTAAGGGGGCAAATCCTTCCGGTCCAGAAGTGGTTAATATCAGTTGCCTGTATTGCTCTACAGCAAACATTAAATTAGATTCAAATATTCTTACCCCAGCTGTCGTTTTTCAGTGTAAATTTGGATAAGATCATTTGTTTTGGACAGTATATGTAATTCACTTTACATACAGTGTGATAATCAAGTCTTTATTCTTGTCCTTTTCTGTACTACAACTACTGTATATACGATCATTCCTGTAATTGAAGTTCGCTTTAGGAAAATAAAAGTCACTGTCTGCAAAGCAAATGGGGGAAGAAGGTAGTTCGTGTTTTGGACACATAATTATTTCCAGGAGCTGAAGTTCAAAGCATTCAGAATAAAGACAGTTCTTGAATGAACTTTCTGTGTTCTTACAAGAAGCAGGTAGAACGTTACACAAGAGTATAGTGTATTTCAAATGAAATCAGCTCAGTGCAGAAAAAGCATGCTACAAAGCCTCTTTGTACTACATGATGACTTTTTTTTTTTTTTTTTCCTTTTGTCATGAAAACATTTACCTGAAAGACTATTAATAAAGGTAATGGCATTCTCCCCATGGCATCTACATGTAGGTAGAGTTTCTAGTTTGAAGAATTTTTAAGAGTAATATTGAAAAGTCTAAAGCTGGCCATACACTATACGAAAAATCAGACGAAATTCTACTGTTTCGAATGTTTGGCTGATTTTCTGATAGTTAGTGGCTGACAAAAGATAATCGGCTTAAAATTTTCAGCCCCGAAAATTAAATTGAAAAATTTAAAATTTGGAAATGTTCTAATTAAACGAAATTTGTAAGGCTGGTGGCTTTCTCACATGGGAAAAATTGTTCGATTTTTCGTGTGCAGGTGCAAGAAAACTTTAAGAGCCCATTCACATTAGCGCGACTTGTCAGCCTGACAAGTCGCGCTCGGTCGTGGTCCATTGATTAGCACAGGCCCGTTCTAATAGGAGCGACACAAGTCGCTCCGACTTAGAAAAAGGGTCCTGTACTACTTTGGGGTGACCTGGAGGCGACTTGCATAGACTTCCATTATGTGAAGTCTCTGTAAATCGCGCCAAAGTCGCGGTGCATGCGACTTCACAGGTCGCCCCCCAAAGTCGTGTCGCGCTAGTCTGAATGGGCTCTAACCTGGAAGTAAACAAATTAGTGATACTGTACATAACATACAGACGCAAAGATCTTTCGTCTACACACGGTCAAATACACATTCAGCAAGCAGGACATATAGTACATTTGAGTTTGCCATTGACTACAGTCAGGGAAGATAACGATAACAAAGAGGGACAGAAAGATCTGTCCACAACTCACATACGGTGTACCAAGTGGGCACACACGGAAGCGACATTGAGAGGTCAATTTTATTTCATTATTTCCCTTAAAATGTGACCGAATCGAAGGATAAACTGGTTAATTATTGTTCATTAAAAGTTTATCTTTTCGAAATTTGGTGGCTACATGATGGTAGTATCTTTAGACCTTCTGAAAACTTTCATTTTTCAAAATTGCTATCGTCTGATTTTTCGTATAGTGTATGGCCAGCTTAAGGCCTCGTGCACATGAGACCATACAAAGTAAATTGTGGGCTTATTTCTGCGCCCAAGAGACTGCAGCAAACAGCCAACAATGATAAAGAAAAGCTGTATGCGGGAATACTCTCTGCTTGCGTAAACATGTGAACGGGCGTAAATCCCCAGTTGCCTGCGAGCTGCACCCAGTTATTTATACCTGTGCAAACACAGTATATACCCATGTACAGCAATTCATTACTATGGGCGTCTGTACACTGCAGCTATCTCTGGGACATGACTTTACAACCGCCACTTGTGTTGTGGTTGCTTATTCTAAATGTAGCTGAACCTAAATGTATCTGTACATGTGCTAGTTATCATTGCAAGTGATCAAGTCATTTTAGATCCAATTTTGTAATACCTGAGCAGATAATCACAATGTGAGTAAGGAGAGAAGTATTCCAGATGCTTTAAGTGTATTTCCACTTTTGCAGTCAAACTATGATAACCCCTACTTTATTTTTGTTACGTGTTCCTATTCAAATAGCATAACTTCAAAAAAATGGTGCTTACCATTTTAGATGCCTTTTTCTGATAACTCCAGCACTGAAAAATCCTCCTAATGCTGGCCATAGATGAACTGAAATTTGGCTGGTTCAGCAGAGACCAGCTGAATTTCGATCCACGTGTGGCTGCCACTGTTCGACAGAAGTTGAATGGGAATGTTGGAAAATGTTTTTTCCAACCAGTGTATTCCAACAGTGGAGAGTCCCACTGTCAGAATACAATGTACCAGCGGGGACGATTCCTCTGTCCACCTCTTCTGTGTGGATGGAGGAATCCATTTGTTTTTTTCGTTTAGTCTGCTGGTTAATCTAAAAAAAAAAAAAAAAAAAAAAAAAGAGTAATTTATGGCTAATGTTGGATACCTTTGTTTATGATGGGGCTGGGCAGATCTCATTATCAGGTAAAAACTAAACTTAAAAACTGTCTGTCCAGACAGAATGTTAATGATTTAGATGAGAAAATCCAAGAAAACTTTGTCGCAGCAGTCCCTTGGCCGACAGCTCCGCTACTTCAGTGGAGAGGGTTCTGTCTGGAGTCTTACCCGCACCATGGAAGGGCAAGTACAGTCCCCCCCTCTTCCCTTTTGGCAGTTTTTTGGGGTGGATGTGGGTAACCTCCAGGGACAGTCGGACCTGCCTCAGCTTCCCTTCTCCCATCCTTTAATCTCTCCCATCCTTAAATCTGGGCTTCCCCCACTCCCTTTCCCTCCTGTCTGGACCTGGAGTCTGGGCGGGGTCCCAGGGCAGAGGATGTAACTCATGGAGTCTTTGGAGCACATATTTCCTCCTGATCCCCCCTCTGGTGCTGCAGGGCCCTCCAGGTCCTATCCATCCATCGATGCACTGACAGCTGTCCTGGAGTCCCTTGTGTCCCGGGTGGAGGTGGTTTTTCTTGCCAAGGGAATCTCCCGAAGGTTCTCAAAGGGAGGCTTCTGGAGGACCGTAAGCACCAAATTGAGGTCCCAAGGCGGAAATGAAGACTGCACTGGAGGAACCATATGTCGGACACCCTGAAGTAAGGTACGCACCAGGGAGTGCTCTTCCTTTTTTTTTTTTTTTTTTTTATTTTTTTTTTTTTATATCGTTAGTTTCTTTCAGTGTCCAGATCCCCTGAGCAGAATGTTTGCCGAGGACGCCTTCCCAGCCAGACAAGCTGGCCTCCGTGGTCATCACTGTCCCATACAAGGGGAGGAAGGATTTGCCACCATATCAGGGACTCCTTTGTTCCCCGACTCAGCCAGGTCTGATTGTCCAGAGACTGCAGAGTCTTGTCCCATTTGGCCAGAATCTCCCTAAGCAGGGACCGTGTATGGAACTGTGCAAACAGAACCACCTCAAAGGTAGACACCATCAGGCCCAGCACCCGCATGCAAGTCCGGAGGGATGACCATCTGCTGGACAGCAGGAGATGAATTGAGTTTGTCCAGAGGAAGGAGCACTCTGGTCAAGGCCGAGTTCAGAGTCAGACCCAGATAGTCCAGCTTTGTGGACGGAACCAGAGCAGACTAGCCCAGTACCAAGATCCCCCGTTGGCGTAACAAAGCTAGCACCGGTGCTAACACTTTTGTGAAGACCCGAGGAGCAGAGGTGAGACCATAGGTTAACGTCACAAACTGACAATGAATGCTCCTCTCCCACGACAAAACAGCGGTAGAACTGGTGACCGGCACATATAAGCATCCTTGATGTCGATAGAGGCAAGAAAAACCATGATTTAGATAATTCCTGCTGATCCGGCTGAGATTCAGGTCATGTATGGGGAGGCTAATTGTAAACCAAGTCGATCCATCGATCAACTTGGGTACAACTAGCTTGTCAGATTTTTAGGATGTGATTATTGCCAGCGGCTATAGCCGCTAGAAATAATTTCTGTGTTCTTTCAACAGGGAAGGGTGCCCATGCTCTCCCACTGGGAGAACACAATATCTCCATGGAAGGTATTCCCCCTAAACACTGACTGCGTTGATGGGGGAATCAAATGATATCCCTTTCTGCAACCCATGGTTGCAGGAAAGGAAATTGTATCATCTATGGCTGGCTTTAGAAGCTGACCTCCTGCATTGTATGTTAACAAGAGGGAACTTAGCCATTTCTTGAGAAAAACTGACTATGAAAATGTTAGGAAATTATTGCGGTCTGCAATTACCATTAGACCTTCCTCTGATCTAAAAGATAAGAATATTTTTTTAAGTATGGTGTGCAAATAGGAACACATAACAAACATATAGTAAGTTTATTTAAATTTGACTGCAAAGTGGAAATGTACTCTAGGATCGGCATTGATAATACAAAGACATTCAGAGATGGTGCATAGGGTTGTTCAAAAATATGTTGTCAGCGTATGGGTTTTTTCACATTTTTTGTGATTTTCTAACCTGCATTTGCTTTAATTTTATTTTATTTTCTCTCTTTGCTCAGCAAAAAAAAAAAAATAGCTGTGTAGCTCTATTGTTACTTACTAGAATGTTTCAGAGTTTCAAACAATGTATCAGAATGTTTTCTGTTTCAATAATTATTTTTTTGAGGGGTTATTACAGTATAAAAATTGAACAGTACTTGGCCAAGAGGTGAAGACATGCAACTGTAGGTGAGGCTCCTGTGAAGGAGAATGGTATTATGGTGGAATATAAGGTTGCGTTCAGCTCTACTTGTTGCCCAATCTATGGCGTACTTGGCGTAACACTATAGAACAGGGGCCATATTCAGGGGGATTATGGTTGGCAGTGTAGTAAGCAACGGGTTAAACAAATAGTCAAGGTAGAAAAAGAAAGAAAGATGTAGGTTGGGAAGGCATTGGTGGGGGTGTTGGTAAGGAGTGAGAAGGAAACCAAGAAGTGAATCCTTGCCATCATTTCAGATTTTATTTAACACACCTAACTGCACTGAAGGGTCTCCAAACTTTTAAAGCAAAGGGCCAGTTGACTGTCCTTAAGACTTGGGGGGAGGGGGGGTTGGCGGACTGTGGCCAGTGGGAGTACATAATGGGAGGAATAGTGCCCCATTGTTGGTATCAATGCCAAGAATAGTGCCCCTTTGATGGTGTCAGTAGGGAGAATGGTACCCCATCAATAGTGTCAGATGGTTTGAATAGTGCCCCAAGGACCAGACTAAGACAAAGGGCCACATCCGGACCCCGGGACGCAGTTTGAACACTATTCCATAGTAACTACGTTATTTCGGCTCCCACATTTCTGCCATGTGCCAGGTTTGGTGCTTGTAGTCTCACTACAAAGAACTTGGAATCATTTTTATTTGGTGACTGGTTTTCTTGTACTTCTGGGCTTGGTAATGGTGAAGGTGACAGGTAAACTATCTAGAGACTGACTGTTGAACCTTTTCCACTCCATTGCTGAGAAGTCACAAGATCAGTCACTCTCTGTTTGTCACTCTATACTTTACGTCTGCTGGCGGCAAATGTACGATATGTATGTCTTTTACATCTATGACACAACCTTGCTGAACCAACATAGCTAAGGGTCTTATTATAGAATCAGACTGGCAGCTGGGAGCCACTCTATAAAAACTGCTCAAGCTTGCCCTTCATGCCAGAGTCCTAAGATTCTATGACAGACCACAGACAGACCTTCAAGTCTTTAGTTTAGGATTAGAAATGATTGCTCCAGACTTTGAACCTTGTATAAGTGTGCAGATTCAGTGTGTGATGGTTCTTATTGATCACTTTTAGAAATCAAGGTAGCTGATAGCGTAACGCTAAATTCCAGGTAATTATGCTTTTTTTTTTTTTTTAACAGCACCAGTCAGATAATTGCAGATAATTTATCGCTAATGAACCGTGTACTATGTCCTGCCGGCTGCTGCTTATTATGCAAATCCTCCCTATAGTAATGCCTGTGTTCCGTGAAAAAACCCTACCCGTGAAAATTCCCTACCCTCGTCACTTCCGGTGCACCTACGTCATGGAACAGCTGAGCAGCTTACCAGTGCGCATGCTCACAGCTCCGGAGGGTAGGGAATTCTCACGGGGTAGGGTTTTTTAACGTTACACCGCATCAGCTGTTGCCACGGGTACATGAAATCATCTCCGCTGCAACATGAAATCATCTCCGCTCCAACCCCTGTCACTTCCCTGATCTTGGCTACTAAATGTAAAAGCGGCGGTGGGTCTATGAAAATATAAATCACGGAGCCGAGATCAGGGAAGTGACAGGGGTAGGAGCGGAGATGATTTAATGTACCCGTGGCAACAGCTGATGCGGTGTAACGTTAAAAAACCCTACCCCATGAGAATTCCCTACCCTCCGGAGCTGTGAGCATGCGCAGTAGATATAATGTACCTTTTTACCAATGCAGCATAAGGATTAAAGTGTTACCAAACCCAGAAGAGTAAAATCAGTCTGTATATGCAGTTAAGCATGCTTGTTATACTCACTGTGGAACCTAAGGGGGTTAATCCTGCGCATTCTGTAAAAAGGCTGTTTGATCCTGTCTTCTCTGATCCTCCCCTTCTTCCACTGCCCCCAATCCACCTGTAGATAGCACAGAGCCTTTGGAGTCACTCTGCACATGCTCAGTTTGGTGTGTACTGCTAGAGAGTTTTTTTTTTCTTCTTGGGAGAGTGCATGTGATTGGCAAATGGCCAATCAGCATTGTGCAGACAAAGGGTCAGGGGTCCTGCAGCCCCATGGGACAGTCAAAGGTGAAGGCAAACTCATCCTACAAGCTTTAACCAGACACTGATAGAAGTAACAAGACTGCTATATACTGCTGATGTGATGTTGTGTATACTGTGGGAGACCAGATATTTGCTGGGTCCCGGGTTTAGTAACACTTTAAAAATAACCAATGTTCATTGAGGGAATGAATTTCCGCTTTAAAGAATGTGACTCTTCCAAATGGGGAAACAGACAGCAATAAGGCAGCCATAGATCAGTCGTCGTTAATGCGGGAATCCCTCCCACAGAGCTATTGTGTTCTCCCGGCAGGGGGGGATGGTGGAAAGCTGTCCCTGCCGGGAGAACACAGTGATTATTGCTAGCGGCCATAGCCGCTGGCAATAATTGCATGCTGAAAATCCAACATGCTGTGTGTACCCAAGTGGATCGATGGATCGAGTTGGGTACATTCAGCTTGTCCATAGATGGTTTGAATCTCAGCCGGTCCCTGCTGAACCATCTATGACTGGCTTAAGAACCTCACCATGCTATGCAAAAAAAGCAAGTTTTGTCTTTAGTTATACTTAACCACTTGCCGACCGCCGCATGACTATTTACTGCGGCGGTCAGCCCCTCACAGGCAAAGCGACGTAGTACTACGTCGCCAGCCTGTGAGGGTCTCGGGAGCGGGCGCGCGCCGCCAGAGGCACGCTCACGCGCGGTCACGGACCCCCCCCCTGTGCGTGTGCCCGGCGGACCCGATCGTCCGCCGGTCACTTGCGATCGTCGGTGGAGAGGGAGAAAGGCAGGCAGCTGATGTAAACAAGCCGCCTGTCATTCTCCCCTGTGTAGGAATAGTGATCATACGGTTCTACTATGTAGGACCGTTGATCACTGTTCCTACACCTCAAGCCAAAGCCAATCACAGTTAGAATCACGCCCCTAGGGACACACATAACCCCTCCCTCTCAAAAAAGTTAACCCCTTCACTGCCAGTGTAATTTTACAGTAACAGTGCATATTTATAGCACTGATTACTGCAGTAATGTCACTGGTAACCCCAAAAGTGTAAAAAATGTCAGTCAAGGGTCCGATCTGTCCGCCGCAATGTCGCAGTACCGCAAAAAAAAAAAAAATCGCAGATCGCCGCCATTACACATTAAAAAAAAAAAAACAACAAAAATGACAAAAATCTTTCCCTTTGTTGGTAAACGCGATAACTTTTGCGCAAACCAATCAAAATACGCTTTTTGCGATTTTTTTTTTTTTTTTTACCAAACATATGTAGCATAAAACAAATTGGCTGAAAATGTTAAAAAATTTAGATTTTTACATTTTTTGGGGGGGGGGGAATTTCATATAAAAAAATGTGAAAAATATTGTTATTTTTGCAAAATTGATGCTCTTTTATTGTTTATAGCGCATGATCAAAAAATCGCACAGGTGATTAAATACCACCAAAAGAAAGCTCTGTTTGTGGGGAAAAAAAGGACATCAAATTCGTTTAGGTACAACGTTGCACGACCGCGCAATTGTCCGTTAAAGTCACGCTGTGCCGAATCGCAAAATAGGCCCTGGTCAGGAAGGGGGTCAAATCTTCCGGGGCTTAAGTGGTTAAAGTACACCTGACACTAAAAAAAAAAAATGCACCTACTAGTGACTTACCATTAGTGTTCTGATCCATACCCGAAAATCAATATTTGCATAGCATCAGGCTTGTCCTTGTCCCTTGGTAACTGGCTACTCTTAATGGGGGAGGGGGGAGGGAGAAGACTTGTGTTCCCTATAACTAGAACTAATGAGTTTCTCAATAAGGATACAGTGTGGATTTAGGGTGTCATGTTTTGGTGAATCTATGGCACTGGACGGTCCCACTGTGCAGTGGAGGTGGTAGGTTTTTTAGTAAATTTAGGACCACAAGCTTGCTTGAATATTAATAAAACTTACTTTCCATTTTCATGTTAGAAATAATTTCTTAAAACTAACAAAACCATTAAAAAATAGCATTGGAAGCATTCTGTACACTGTATGGAGGAAATCCCCCGAAATTGCATTCTCTGCTTCTCTTACTGGTTTTTTGCTTTTCTCTGAATTCTGTAAAGAGCTTGAGGTAAAATTTTAGCCTCCCTCGCACCGTTCTTCGAACTGCTACAGCGAATTTCCCATCTTTGAGACACTTGCCAAGGCCAATACATGCCTGGAGCGATGCCAAATTCTGCTTTTATCCTTTTACAGCTCTAGGATTGATCCTGCGATTATAGCTCTCCCACTTATCAGTTTGTTTAAAAAAGGGAATGCAATGGTACCTTATGTCTTAGAGTCGGTTCACACTATGGCGACACGACTTCGGGGGCGACTAGTGAAGTCGCCGTGCACCGCGACTTCGGCGCGACTTGCACAGACTTCACATAATGGAAGTCAATGCAAATCGCTGCAACTTCGGTCAAAAGTAGTACAGGAACTATTTTCTAAGTCAGAGTGACTTGAGTCGCTCCTATTAGAACGGTTCCCATAGCACTGAATGGACCGCGACTTGTCAGGCGGCCAAGTCGCCTGACAAGTCGCGGTAGTGTGAACCGGGCCTTAGATATAACCTGCAGTAACATTTGCTAAAACTTTTACAATGTACATAGCTAGCCTGGAGGGGATAGTTTTTGTTACTTTTTGTTCCCTTTTTAGATTTGTTTCAAAAAGAAACTTTTTTTATAAAAAGTTTTTTGAACAAGGGAGAAATCAGCTCTCCATGTCTGCTTTGTGCCATCATTGTTTTTTGCTCAAGTGAGCTTTCCATATACACAAAAGTATTGGGACCCCTGCCTTTACACGCACATAAACTTTAATGGCATCCCAGTCTTAGTCTGTAGAGTTCAATATTGAGCTAGCCCACCCTTTGCAGCTATAACAGCTTCAACTCTTCTGGGAAATCTGTCCACAAGGTTTAGGGGTGTGTCTACTGTTTTGGTGGTGAGCTCCCTTTACAGCCCATTAAGACTGGCGCGATCCGACTTCAAGGGGCGACCTGTGAAGTCGCGGTGCACAGCGTGCACCGCGACTTCGGCGCGACTTGCAGGGACTTCACATAATGGAAGTCTACGCAAGTCGCTCCCAGGTCGCCCCAAAGTAGTACAGGAACCTTTTTCTAAGTCGGAGCGACTTGTCGCTCCTATTAGAACGGGTCCTGTGCTAATCAATGGCAAGCGACCGATCGTGACTTGTCAGGCTGACAAGTCGCCTGACAAGTCGCGCTAGTCTGAATGGGGTCTTATGTCCAGCACAGCATTGGAAAACTGAGCTTGGGTTTGGATACAAATGCATCAATGTCATTAAAGGGATTTCCTGTATATTCCTACACAGAATTCATTAGATGGACCAAAAGGTTGTCCACAAGGTTTAGGAGTGTGTCTATGGGAATGTTTGACCATTCACTCAGATGCACATTACTGAGGTCAGGAACTGATGTGGAGAAGAAGGCCTGGCTCACAGTCTCTGCTCTAATTTGTCCCAAAGATGTTCTATCGGGTTGAAGTCAGGAGAGTCAAGTTCCTCCACCCCAAACTCGCTCATCCATGTCTTTAAGGACCTTGTTTGTGCACTGGGGCACAGTCATGTTGGAACAGGAAGGGCCAACCCAAACTATTCCCACAAAGTTGGGAGCATGAAATTTCCCAAAATGTCTTGGTATGCTGACACCTTCAGAGTTCCCTTTACTGGAACTAGGGGGCCAAACCAAGCTCCTAAAAAACATCCCCAAACCAGTGGACAAACAAGGTCCATAAAGACATGGATGAGCGAGTTTGAGGTGGAGGAACTTGACTGGCCTGCACAGGAGTCCTGACCTCAACCCAACAGCACACCTTTGGGATGAATTAGAGCGGAGACTGCCAGCCAGGCCTTCTCATCCACATCAGTGCCTGACCTTACAAAGGCGCTTCTGGAAGAATGGTCAAACATTCCCATAGATACACTCCTAAACCTTGTGGACAACCTTGTGGTCTATCTAATGGATTCTCTATAGGAATATACAGGAAATCCCTTTAATATCTTTGTATCCAAACCCAAGCTCAGTTTTCCAATGCTGTGCTAGACCTAAAGGGAGCGCGCCACCAAAACCGTAATTAAGAGAAAAAACACAAGGTCAAATCCTCCCCTTTTTACTCCAAATAGAAAAGTATGTTTAAGATCTAAGTTGGTTTGACTGATAATTTTCCTATCTTTAAAAAAAAAAACAATGCTTGTGTTTCATAATTCACCATAGCAAACCACCATTTGGTAGAGTTTTGGTCAGTAGTTTGGTTTATTTATTGGCTAATTCAGAACTGCTGTCGACTCAAGTGAGCTGGAAGAAATTAATTGCATTGAAGGAGTAAGAAAGTTGCTCAAGCAAAATCATTTAATGAACGTTGAGAAGAACAGTGTAAGGTGTTTTGGGAAACGGTAGGATTCCTAAATGTCAGTGTGGGGTTTTTTCTTCCTTTCTATGACAATGACTGTTTAATTAATGTGGAGCTTTCTTCAGCTCTGTGCTTTCCATATATCGAGGTGTGAACTGTCCAGTAGATGAGATAGAACTAGGTTTTAAAAAAAGATTGTACAGTAGATTTATTTGTTATACCAATTATCACATTAAAGTGGTCTTATTTCTAGGCTATAGCTTAACCAGTTCCGAAATGAAAGGATTTGTCCTCTTAATGACCAGGCTTTTTTTTGCGATTCAGCCCTGCGTTATTTTAACGGAAAATTGCACGGTCCTGCGACTCTGTACCCAAATAAAATTGACGTCCTTTTTTCCCCCACAAACAGAGATTTCTTGTGGTGGTATTTGATCACCTGTGCGATTTTTATTTTTTGTGCTATAAACAAAAAAAGAGCAACACCTTTGGAAAAAAAAAAAACAATATTTTTCATATTCTGCTATATAACATTCCCAAAAAAAAAATTAAAATCAAATTTTTCATCCTTTTTAGCCCATTTTAAATTCTGCTACATATTTTTGGTAAAAAGAAAAATCGCAATAAGCATATTTTGATTTGTTTGCGCAAAAGTTATCGCATCTACAAACTAGGGGAAAGATTTATGTAATTTATTTTTTTTTCTACTAGTAATGGCGGCGGTCTGCGATTTTTAGCGGGACTGCGATATTGCGGCGGACAGATCTGACCACTAACTAACATTTTTGACACTTTTGGGGGGGGGCCCAGTGACATTACTACAGTAATCAGTGCTAAAAATATGCATTGGTACTGTAATAATGACACTGCTGGTCCCCCAGCATCAGGCACACAACTGATGTAGGGCTACGTCGGTTCGCGCAGAAGAGGCTGCCTGCCGCAGTAAATGTGCGGAGGGCGGTCTTAAAGCTGTTAAAGGAGAATTTTGGAATTATAAAAAAATGTAAACATCTTTACTCCCCTCTATGCTGCAGCTGTCTCCCGCCGACTCTTAGACTGAGAACTGAGCAATCACATGACCACTGATTGCTCAGTTCTTAGTCAGCTCGGAATGGGGAGTGGTGATTGTCAGTCATTACTCTCTGCTTTGCTTCTCCAGCACTCACTGGAGCACCAAGATGGAAAGGAGGCAGGTGTAGCTTGCTTAAGCTCTCAGAAACACACTGTGAGCCAGGGACAGTTGTTAATCAGGCAGCTGAGTGGATCCTGACAATATGGTTGGGATCTTTCCAGATCCTGGAACGGCTCTGTGATGTCAACTGATAGTGGGCAATAGCCTGCTGTAAACTGACTGCACTCCTGTGACCCACAAGGGAAATTTGACCAAAAAAAAAAAGCTTTTGCCATAATATAAGGATCTTTCTCCAGCTACAACAAAGACTTAACATTTCAAGGTACATTTTTGGACTTCTGAAAATAAAAGCTTACACATACCTGTATAGATCATTTCATTCAGATATAAGTTTAACAACTTCACGACTGGGCACTTTCACCCCCTTCCTCCCCAGGCCAATTTTCATCCTTCAGTGATGTCATGCAACACTGTACCCATATGACATTTTTCTTATTTTTTTGAGACAGATAGTTTTCTTTTGGGGGTATTTAATCACCACTGGGTTTTTTCTGTTTTTTTGCTAATTTTTTTTTTAAAAAGACTGGAAATTTTGGGGGAAAAAAAGTTATTGTTAGTTTCTGTTATAAAATGTTGCAAGTTAGTAATTTCTCTTACTTTCTGAAGTTCACTGGTGAGGCTGCACTGATGGGTCGCTGGTGAGGCTGCACTGATGGGTCGCTGGTGAGGCTGCACTGATGGGTCGCTGGTGAGGCTGCACTGATGGGTCGCTGGTGAGGCTGCACTGATGGGTCGCTGGTGAGGCTGCACTGATGGGTCCCTGGTGAGGCTGCACTGATGGGTCACTGGTGAGGCTGCACTGATGGGTCGCTGGTGAGGCTGCACTGATGGGTCACGGGTAAGGCTGCACTGATGGGTCGCCGGTGAGGCTGCACTGATGGGTCGCCGGTGAGGCTGCACTAATGGGTCGCCGGTGAGGCTGCACTGATGGGTCGCCGATGAGACTGCACTGATGGGTCTCTGGTGAGGCTGCACTGATGGGTCTCTGGTGAGGCTGCACTGATGGGTCTCTGGTGAGGCTGCACTGATGGACGCTAATGAGGTGACACTAAGATGCACTGATGAGGCGGCACTAGTGAGGCTGGACTGATGGGCATTAGTGAGTGTAATGCCCGGTACTCACTGTAGGTTTTTTTTTTATTTAATCCAGCGGTCTGAACAAAAAAAAACGGAGGAGCTCGCTTTACTAGCTATACAATGTTAGTACAGGAATCTCCAGCTGTGCTTTTTGTGCTCTGACCACCTCCCCCGCCGGAACACACCGATCAGCGCTTACAGCCATTGGCTGCGAGCGCTGATCAGATGCTGATTGGCTGCTGGTTTTCCAGCATGCTTGTTCGACAGAAGCTGGTCGTGAGATTGTCTTCTGCACACACAGGCCAAATGTCGGCCGCTTTCTACTATACTGGCTGGCTGACTTTGGCTGATATTCAGCCCATGGATACGGGACTTTACACTAGTGAGTGGAGCTATTTAAAAAAAAAACATCTGGATGCCCACGTCTGTTGGTGGATATTATTTGTGTGACCAACATGAAAAGAAAGATTACTTAAGATGGAGGATTTTTGTGCCATATCACTTTTACATGTTTTTTGAGTAAATTTGCTTGTTATTCCCGAGCTCAGTTTAACCGCTTCAATACTGGGCTATTTTACCATTCCTGCCCAGGCCAATTTTCAGCTTTCAGCGCTGTAACACTTTTAATGACAATTGAGTAGTTATACACCACTGGGTTTTTCATTTTTTTCTTGAAAAAAAATAAACAAAGACCAAAAATTAAAAAAAAAAAGTTTTTCTTACTTCCTGTCAGAAAATGTTGTAAATAAGTAAGTTTTCTCCTTCCCTTATGTGCACTGATAGGTTGCACTGATGAGTATTGATGAGGCCGCACTGATGAGGAGGCAAGAATATGCCGCATTGATGGGCAGTTATGGGCAATGATAGGTGGCACTGACTGGCATCACTGATGGTCACTGGCCGGCATCACTGCTAGGCACTGTTGGTGCTGCACTGATGATCAGTGCCCTGATTACCTGTACAGGTCTCCCCAGGGAGGAGATGCCGCTTATTGGCTCTCCTCTTCTCACACTCTGTCAGTGTGACGCAAGGAAAGCCGATTACCGCCACTTCCATGTTTACATGTGATTGGCTGTGATTGAACACAGCCGATCACATGGGTAAAGAGCCGCGTCATCGGCTCTATAATGAGATCGAGTTAGCGCCATGTTCCACCGCAATCGGACGCGTGAGACTGGGGTGACATCATATGACGTCGTCCCAGAACGAGAGGGGATTAAGGTGGAATTGGGTTTAAAGGGTTAGTTCACCTTTACCAAAAAACTTCCTATGCGGATATAAAAAGTCTGTAGATACAGACAAACTCTGCAGCTCTGACTAAAGTTGAATAATGCCCTTGCTATACATGTAGGCCATTTCCATAGCTCATGAAGCCTGACTGGAAAACTCCCAGGATGTTGCTATGAGTGGCCCGGCTATTGCTGCTTACGTTTACCATCACAGGAGTTTTCCAGTCAGGCTTCATAAGGTATGTAAATGGCCTACACCTATCGCAAAACCATTACTCAACTTTGGTCAAAGCTGCACAATTTTTTCCATCTACAGACATTCCTTATCTGCATAGGCAGTATTCTGGGCAATTAACTGTTTAAAGTATAGCGCCAAAACTCTAGTTTTAGTTAGAGCACTGTAGTCCAGACCGTGCTCCTGCTCGGGTGTCAGATTTGACATGTGACTGTGTCCGTGTGGCTGGTGTGTCTGCATTCACGTCTATAGGCGTGAATCTAGCACACAGCTAGAGGTAAAGGCAGACGCCAAAAGAAAAAACGCCATATCGGCGCCGATATCCGATCGGTACATCCCTAATTACAGCACAGGCATCCAGTATGTCCACTCACCAGTATACATTAACAACAAAGAAAATGGCCTCTGCCCCCACCTATAACTGACCTTTATAGCAAAGAACACATGGAAGGGCAACGGACATGGACAAAAAAAAAAAAATTGTTTGTCTCATGTGCGTTGCCCTTCCATGTGTTCTTTGCTATAAAGGCCAGTTATAGGTGGGGGCAGAGGCCATTTTCTTTGTCACCACTGTATCACCCCTCTACCAAAACTGTATCACCATAGTGCCAGCACTGTATCACCCCTGTACTAGCACTGTATCACCCCTGTACCCAGCACAGTATCACCCCTGTACCCAGCACAGTATCACCCCTGTACCAGCACTGTATCACCCCTGTACCCAGCACTGTATCACCCCTGTACCAGCACTGTATCACCCCTGTACCCAGCACTGTATCACCCCTATACCCAGCACAGTATCACCCCTGTACCCAGCACAGTATCACCCCTGTACCCAGCACAGTATCACCCCTGTACCCAGCACAGTATCACCCCTGTACTAGCACTGTATCACCCCTGTGCCCAGCACAGTATCACCCCTGTACCCAGCACAGTATCACCCCTGTACCCAGCACTGTATCACCCCTGTACCCAGCACTGTATCACCCCTGTACCCAGCACTGTATCACCCCTGTACCCAGCACAGTATCACCCCTGTACCCAGCACAGTATCACCCCTGTACCTAGCACAGTATCACCCCTGTACCCAGCACAGTATCACCCCTGTACCCAGCACTGTATCACCCCTGTACCCAGCACTGTATCACCCCTGTACCAGCACTGTATCACCCCTGTACCCAGCACAGTATCACCCCTATACCCAGCACAGTATCACCCCTGTACCCAGCACTGTATCACCCCTGTACCCAGCACTGTATCACCCCTGTACCAGCACTGTATCACCCCTGTACCAGCACTGTATCACCCCTGTACCCAGCACTGTATCACCCCTGTACCCAGCACAGTATCACCCCTGTACCCGCACAGTATCACCCCTGTACCCAGCACAGTATCACCCCTGTACCCAGCACTGTATCACCCCTGTACCCAGCACTGTATCACCCCTGTACCAGCACTTTTATCACCCCTGTACCCAGCACTGTATCACCCCTGTACCCAGCACTGTATCACCCCTGTACCCAGCACTGTATCACCCCTGTACCAGCCCTGTGCCTGCGCAGTATCATCACAGTGCCAGCACTCCTAGCTTCTAGTAAAGAGAAGTCTGTGCAGCTAAGATGCACGTTGTGCCCCGCGCATGCGCTCCTTCCACCTGAAGGAATCGGATGATGTGCGCATGCGCCAGGTAGATTCTCGTCATCTGTATTTACTGACAGCGACACACGGCGGCGCATGCTCGGTCCTGTCATGGTGAGTTCCAGGCAGAGTGTGTTCTCAGTACAGATTGGAGATGGATGGCTGTGTTGTAGTTAGAGCTGTGTCCTATGTGCGGTCTCCTCTGTGAGCGGCTGCCCGGTGGAGGGTGGGGTGGGCGGAGCAGTGCATGCTGGGAGGTGTAGTCCCGGGACAGGTGAAAGGACTGACAGCTCGTGTCATAAAGAGAAAGTACGAGGAGTGAGTGCGGGGGGCGGGGGGTGGGGGGCCGGGCTTGTTGGCACTTGGTGATGAGCTCTGTGCACTCTGCTGGCTGTGACGGACACTTACCGACATCAGAGGGGGCAGGGGGTCATCTCTAGGCAAAGTGTTTTCTCTTTAGTTTTGGATGGAGTGGGGGAGGGTTACGCCCCCCCCCCCCCCCCCAGTGACTGATGAATTGTAGGGTTGTCACCAGAACAAGTGATGAGGGGAAATCTCCCATTGGGGACACTGGTCTATTGCTGGCCATACACAATACAATCTACTTTAGATTTACCAAAACAATGTAATCTGGAGGACCGGCCTCATCCATCCATCCATGCAGTCAGTGTGTGTTGGGTCAGGCCATGATGGTGGAGGTAGAGGAGATCAGATTGCCCTACGACACAGCAATATACTGCAGGAAACGCACCTACCTACCTACCCGCTCAAAGCCACCCCTGGACTGCACAGCTCCGGGCCAATCATGTGCCGGGATGACTAGCGCATGCACAGGAGTGATGTCATCCTACACTGACCAATGACGATATCTGAAATCTGGCATCCAGGGTTAGATGAATTGTCCTCCTTCCACTTTACAGAATAAATGTAATAGTGATCTAATGGCGTACACCCTCCCGGATCCCCGCTGTACTTACCTCTGGGGAACCTCGGCTCTCAGCACCCCTCTATTCCTGTTCTGGGGACAATCCAACTCTTGGTATTTTCTTTTACCTTCACTTTAGGTGATAATGATGAACTGGACACAGAGAGGGTGACTCTCCCTAAGGCTCCCTTCATATATATGTGAATTGGATGCATTCTGAATGGCATTCGATTCGCATTAAATGTGAACCAATCTGGCTTTCTATGGAGCTGGTCCATGTATGTCCGGGCCGGCCGCAGTCCATTTTCAAGAAGAGTCCTGTACGTTTTTCAGGCCAGTTCAGGTGTGATTTCAAATAAAAAGTCGCACCTGAACTGGTGAAGAAATCCGGACTACTTTTAAAAATCACACTGAAGCTGCAGCCAGGCACACTATATTATCAAAAGTATTGGGACGCCTGCCTTTACACACACATGAACTTTAATGGCATCCCAGTCTTAGCCTGTAGGGTTCAATATTGGGTTGGCCCACCCTTTGCAGCTATAACAGCTTCAACTCTTCTGGGAAGGCTGTCCACAAGGTTTAGGAGTGTCTATGGGAATGTTTGACCATTCTTCCATTTGTGAGGTCAGGCACTGATGTTGGAGAGAAGGTCTCTGCTCTAATTCATCCCAAAGTTGTTCTGTTGGGTTGAGGTCAGGACTCTGTGCAGGCCAGTCAAGTTCCTCCACCCTAAACTTGCTCACCCATGTCTTTATAGACCTTGCTTTGTGCACTGGTGTGCAGACATGTTGGAGCAGGAAGGGTCAACCCAAAACTGTTCCCATAAAGATGGGAGCATGAAATTGTCCAAAATGTCTTGGTATGCTGAAGAGTTCCCTTGGAAAACTGGAACTAAGGGGCCAAGCCCAACCCCAAAGCAGGCCGGCCGCAGTCCATTTTTAAAAAAAGGGGCCTGCATGTATTTTTTAAGTAAAAATTCACACCTGAATTCTGGTGAACAAAACCGCATTAGACTCCTTTTAAAAATCGAACTGAAACCGCGGCCAGACATATGTGAACCGAGCCTAACCGGGACAAATACAGCAATAAAAACCTAATAGATGTTTTCTTATCCCTCTCCACTATGTCCAGCATTTAAAAAAAAAAAAAAAGTTTGCCTTTAGTTACGCTTTCTAAAGTGGAGCTCCACCCAAAAGGAGAAGCTCTGCTTGTTTGCACCCCTCCCCCTTCCACTGCCATATTTGGCACTTTT
The DNA here is from genome assembly GCF_965119305.1 of Pelophylax lessonae. Lineage (NCBI taxonomy): Eukaryota > Metazoa > Chordata > Amphibia > Anura > Ranidae > Pelophylax > Pelophylax lessonae. The sequence continues at coordinate 129,441,822 of NC_138776.1, forward strand.
CTTGGGGGGGGGGGGGTACCTGGTGTTAACAGGTACCCACTCCCACTTCTATCACCCCTGCTTCCCCCACAGTCCTCTGCGACACATCACAAGTCCCAGAAGACTACGGGACCATTCAGAAAGTGCAGCACGGCTCATGCATGCACAGCTGTAAGGCTTCACTTCCTGTTTCCCTTACTAGAGATGGCAGCACCTGCACCCAAAGCCAACTGAAGAATCGGTTCTGGTGATTACATTGCTGGACAGGTAAGTGTCCTTACATTAAAAGTCAGCAACTACAGTATCTTTAGCTGCTGACTTTTAACTTTTTGGGGGGAGACTGGAGCTCCTCTTTAAGTTTTAGTTCACCTTCACAGAAAATAGTGTAACACCATACACCCTAACCCCGCCCCCAGTCCACGCTGTACCCCTGAGGTTGCTGAGCTGTCACTGCCCATGCAAAAAGAAAAAACACATTTTTGGTTGTCCCCATTAAAGTAATAAAGGGGAAATCTTCCAATAGGGACACTAGTTCTGGTGACCTGGGGGGATCCAAGGGATTCATTTTCAGGGGTTTCCTCTCACTTCCTATTTGGAACAGGAAGTGAAGGGAAATCTCCTTAATAGGGCACAAATGGCAAAAAATAACTTGATAGAGGCTATAACCTTCCTTTGCTCCAATAAAAATACTTTAAAGTGTAACTAAAGGCAAACTTTTATATTTTGGACAGCATAAGGAAGGGGGGGGGGTTATAACACCTGTCAGGTTTGTATGCCATTTGTGTCCCATTGGGGATATTTCCTTTCAATTCCTGTCCCATAGCCAAAAAGGAAGTGAGAAGAAATTCCTGCAAAGTGAGGGAATCCAGGCATGTCCCCAGAATTAGCAATCCCTGATTTCCCCTTTATTAATGTTCTGGTGACTAGCCAAAATTTGGGATTTACTTTCAACATGAATGATAAACAGGACAAAGAAAGGGTGATTCTCCCTAACAGGGAATCCGGTAGAAATAAAAACTGACAGGGCTTCTAATCCCTCTCCACTCTATCCAAAACTAATAAAACGTTTTGCCTTTAGTTGTACTTTAAAAGCTGGCCGTACATTATACAGTCTGATATCTTTTATCTTTATCAAAACTATGTATTATAGAACTAAGCAATCCTTTTAGTATCATATCAAGCAGGCTCTTATAATATCATCAATACTCCCGCGTGTGAGTGAAATGACCCGATAATGACTGTGCCACCATTGTAGATATGGAGAATTCCTTTCAAGCCTTGCTGCCCTCTAGGACTGGGGTTGTCCTACATAGTGGATGGTAGATCTAAAGGAGGTTGTACAATCAGATTGTATATTCGTGGCCACACACGGACAGATTTTATATACAATTGTATGGTTGATAGATTTACTGTCTGGAAGAAAAATATCATAGTGACACTGAAAACAATCATATTTATGTATCTGCTTTTCTGCAATCAGATTCTCCTTCCAGGCTGATCAGATTGATTTCAGTGAAATGAATCAGTATTGATCGATGACACAGGATGTGTCTTTTCAATAACTCATAGATCTGATCAGATTATCCCACTCTATAAAGAATCCTTCAGTTAGATTTCTTTCAGAGAGCAGCCATTCATATATCCTGCATTTATCGACCTTCAGTCACATTGTTGTATATGGTTGTCATTAGATCTCCCAACAAGTCGGACATCCCAACCTGCAAAAACATATTACAGGAAGGTGGCATTACGCGCCTGCCCCCCCCCCCCCCCCCAACCACCAATTTAACACAACTAGAGGACAATCAAATGAAATGGAATCAGTATACAGAGGTTTAATTCTTCTGAGAGATATTAAAGGAACACTTTAACCGCCATGGCCACTTCAGTGATTTGAAGTGGTCATGGTGGTAGGAGTCAGAAACACTGCACACGCTGGGATATTTACAATTATGCTTTACTGCTGGTGGGTACAGCTGGCTGGGACTGCTGGCGGGTACTGTTGGCGGTTACAGCTGGCTGGTACTGTTGGTGGTTACTGCTGGCTGGTATTGCTGACTCAGGCTGGTACTGCTGGCTGGTATTGCTGGCTCAGACTGGTACTGCTGTGAGTACTCTGGCTGGTATTGCTGGCTCAGGCTGGTACTGCTGGGGGTACTGCTGGCTCAGGCTGGTACTGCTGGCTGGTACTGCTGGGGGTACTGCTGGCTGGTATTGCTGGCTCAGGCTGGTACTGCTGGGGGTACTGCTGGATGGTATTACTGGCTCAGGCTGGTACTGCTGTGAGTACTCTGGCTGGTATTGCTGGCTCAGGCTGGTACTGCTGGGGGTACTGCTGGCTCAGGCTGGTACTGCTGGCTGGTACTGCTGGGGGTACTGCTGGCTGGTATTGCTGGCTCAGGCTGGTACTGCTGGGGTTACTGCTGGATGGTATTGCTGGCTCAGGCTGGTACTGCTGTGAGTACTCTGGCTGGTATTGCTGGCTCAGGCTGGTACTGCTGGGGGTACTGCTGGCTGGTATTGCTGACTCAGGCTGGTACTGCTGGCTGGTATTGCTGGCTCAGGCTGGTACTGCTGTGAGTACTCTGGCTGGTATTGCTGGCTCAGGCTGGTACTGCTGGCTGGTCTGGTGGCTCAGGCTGGTACTTCTGGCCGGTATTGCTGGCTCAGACTGGTACTGCTGGCTGGTACTGCTGGCTCAGGCTGGTACTGCTGTGGGTACTGCTGGTTGGTACTGCTGGCTCAGGCTGGTACTGCTGGCTAGAGATACATGTCATGATGACCTCAAGTTCAATGGAGTAAGTGTGAGGACTCGGGAGCGGTGCAGCATTGGAGGAAGAAAGAGGCGATGCTTCCTGTATTGGTCAGTCTCCTCACAGGTGGAGTGCATTGAATATCATTCCGCCTGTGACTCACTCAGACTGTCAGGAGCAAGCCGGAACTATACAGGAAACATGGGCTCCGTTCTGACAGATCAGCTGCGACAGACTCGGCGGCATCCGGGACATTGTGCGGCACTTGCGATTGTCAGGAGCCGCATGCGGGAGAGTCCCCCCTCCTCGCGGGAGACTTGGGATATCTGACAAGTATACTGTATAGTGAAAGGATCTCACTGGTTGCATTCAGATTGATTAGAGAGTGAAGGAAGGTCTTCTTATTGCACCGTTTTGTTGTTGCTTGTACTGAGATTGTATGGTCAGATCCTTTTATGGTGAGCCTTAGCTTTACCAAAACATCGGAGACAGAGGTAAACAGTCACTTGAGTTAGTAACCTATCAGATAGGCTTTTATATTATAGTATGTAATGGATGGTAGATATAAAGATCATACAATCAGATTGTATAGTGTGGGGCAAACGTAATATTTGCTAGACATAGAATGATTTTCTATACAATTTTATTTCAATTTTTAGTCTGGAAGAAAAATATAATCATAAAAGATTGTTTGTTGTGCCATACACCTACCAATCATATTGATCTATTCACTTTCCTTCGATCAGATTTTCCATCTAGACCGTTGAGAATAAATTTGAAGGCACAGTATGTGTTCTTTTGATAATTCAAAGACTTGGATCGTATTGTGTGATTCTGTGAAGAATTGTTTTATTAGATTGTATGGCTGCAATAACGGGGCAATACCCCTCACTCTGAGAGATTTCAGCTGTACATGTACTTTAATACTTTAATATGGAATTCTACCCCCCTCCTCTCAACTCCAACAATGCAGCGTCTGTGAGTTCCCTCACAAGTGCCATCATCTGGAGTTCCCTCACAAGTGCCATCATCTTTGCCCATTTTTCTTCTGGGTTTGGGATTTTAATTGGCAGTGCTCGGATGAAGTTACTCCCACAAATGCACAGCTCAATGTACATTGTCAGAAAGATGGCGAACAGTCGGGTCAAAATCCTTTATTGCAGAAAAGACTTAGGCCGCTTTCACACTTGTGGGACCTAAAAGTCAGGTGGTTTTGCCGCAATTTTGCCACGATTTTGACTGGACTTGAAGCAATGCCTGTGTGATCTTGAAAATCTATGGACCTCAAAACGCATCAAAGTTGGACCAAAGTAGAGCAGGGACTACTTTGAAGTCACACAGATATGAATGGTACTCATTGGAAATCATGAAGTATGACTTGTCATGCACCTTTGCAGTATCAAGTCGCAAGACAAGTCGCACAAGTGTGAAGGGGCCTTAGGGCTCTTTCACACTGTGTGTCCGTCGGACAGACCCCGTTTATCTCAGCGGGGGATCGATCCACCGAGCAGGAGAAGTGACAGCTGTTCTCCGCACTGTGTGCGGAGACACAGCTGTCAAAGCCCCATACATCTCTATGGGGGAACCGGATGGGAACGGACCGCCGGCCCATTCTCATCCGATCCCATTGGATCCGATCTGCTGGACGGATGGAAAATAGGGTTTCCATCCGTCCAGATTTGAAGGATCGGATGTCAGCTGACATGTCTCCGCTGACATCCAATGCCCATAGGAATGCATGGGGGAACTGTTCAGATCCGCCAAAAAACTGACAGGCGGATCTGAACGGTCCGCTTGTGAAAGGGGCCTTAGGGGTCTATTTATAAGACACGTATCTGAACGAATGTCACCAGCACTTGATGCCAGCTGTAAGGAATCTTCCCCTTATTTTGTCTAATAGATTTATTTCCTTGGATCATCCATTCCATCCAGTGACATTAATGGGATATTTTCCATAAATCCTTTATTCAGGAAAATATCAGATTACGGGCCCTACAGCCATGGCCAAAAGTTTTAAAAATGACACAGATAATGATTTTCACAAAGTGCTGCTTCAGTGTTTTTAGATCTTTTTGTCAGATGTTACTATGGTATACTGAAGTATCATTACAAGCATTTCATTAGTGTCCAAGGCTTTTATTGACAATTGATGGCAGCCCATTCTTGCTAATCAATGCTGGGAGTTTGTCAGATTTTGTGGGTTTTTTTTGTTCACCTGCCTCTAGGATTGACCACAAGTTCTCAAGGGGATTAAAGGTCTTGGGAGTTTCCTGGCCTTGGACCCAACATTTCGATGTTTTGTTCCCCAAGCCACTTAGTTATAACTTTTACCTTATGCAAGGTGCTCCATCATGCTGGAAAAGGCATTGTTCCTCACCAAACTGTTCTTGGATGGTTGGGAGAAGTTTCTCTCGGAGGATGTTTTGTGAGCGAGCCCACTCCCTTGGCCGGGAAGCAACCCCACATATGAATGGTCTCAGGATGCTTTACTGTTGGCAAGACACAGGACTGATGGTAGCGCTCACCTTTTCTTCTCTGGACAAGGTTTATTCCAGATGCCCCAAACAATCAGAAAGGGGACCCATCCGAGGAAACAACTTTACCCCAGTCCTCAGCAGTCCAATCCCTGTACCTTTAGCAGAATACCATTGTGTCCCTGATGTTTTTCCTGGAGAGAAGTGGCTTCTTTACTGCCCTTCCTGACACCATGGCATCCTCCAAAAGTCTTCCCCTCACTTTGCGTGCGGATGTACTCACACCTGCCTGCTGCCATTCCTAAGCAAGCTCTGCACTGGTGGTGCCCCGATCCTGCAGCTGAATAAACTGTAGGAGACGGTCCTGGTGCTTGCTGGACTTTCGTGGACACCCTGAATGAAGCCCCCTTCACAAATGCAGTGGAAATGTTTTTCATGAGATTAGGTTCATTTTCATGGCAAAGAGGGACTTTGAAATTAATTGCAATTCATCTGATCACTCTTCATAACATTCTGGAGTATATGCAAATTGCCATCATAAAAACTGACTTTGTGAAAATTATTATTTGTGTCATTCTTTAAAACTTTTGGCCAGGGCTGTAGATTGAGCTGACTATCATAGGAAATAAACCAATAAAAAAAAAAAAATATGGGTAGGTTCATTATAGCTGGACGGATGCTTGTGAAATTTGTAACATTTTGTTAAGCTTTTTTTTTTATAACTAGACCTAGTGTCCTCCAGATGATGTCTACTTAGACGAAACGCGTCAGATCTTCAAATGTTGAGGATATTTTCTTGTACAATCGCTTTTTACATTGGATTTCTGTAAGTTTGTTTTTCCTTTGATATTAAATTGCCCTTAAAGGTACACACTGTGAGTTTTTTGTTTCCCTGAGATTTTCATGGAAATAATTATTTCCTGCTGTGGGTACTTAAGATTGTTTCCCCTCGATCCGTGGAGGATGAGTATATACTTCTACATGAATGATTTGTGACATCTGCCATAAGGATTATCCATCTCCCATATTAAACCCAAATGACCCGAAAAGTATATGCTTTGTTGGGTCCACATTTTCTGATTTACCTGTACTATCGGTGGTGGTTATACACCTAGGATTATTCAAAGAGGACTTATTCACACTCTGCACTTTGTGGTGGATGTATCATCAACCATTTTTTTGATGGACTATTTTTTCTTTATTACATAAACACATATGTACTTTTTATGTAGGCATATTTTTGCACATATGTTTGCACAGTTGTTTATTAAGTGTATATGTTTTTATACATATGCACATGCATGCACTTTATTTGCATAATTTTGCACATACATTTGCATTTGTGTGATAATTTTATTTTGTTTGAGATTTTGCACACTTTTTTTGCATAAGTTTGCACATAAGGAAAGTATTTTTTGAACACTGCTTTCATCCAACCATTGATATATGATTCGCACATAACACATTTTCCCACATGCTTTTGGGAGACTTCAGATGTGTTTTTGCAAAATGTAGACGGCCTTGGATGTTTTTCTTTGTAAGAAAAGGCTTCCGTCTTGCCACTCTACCCCATAGCCCAGACATATGAAGAATACGGGAGATTGTTGTCACATGTACCACACAGCCAGTACTTGCCAGATATTCCTGCAGCTCCTTTAATGTTGCTGTAGGCCTCTTGGCAGCCTCCCTGACCAGTTTTCATCAATTTTGGGGTGACGTCCAGTTCTTGATAATGTCACTGTTGTGCCATATTTCCTCCACTAGATGATGACTGTCCTCACTGTGTTCCATGGTATATCTAATGCCCTGGACATTCTTTTGTACCCTTCTCCTTTTAACAATGAGATCCCTCTGATGCTCTGGAAGTTCTCAGTTCTCTGCGGAGCATGGATTTGGCTGTAGGATGTGACTAAGAAAAAGTCAGGAAAGTCAGGAAAGACCTACTAGAACAGCAGAACTTTATTTGGGGTTATTCAGAGGCACTTTAAATAATGGCAGGTGTGTACTGACTCCCATTTAACATGAATGGGATTGCTTAATTCTGAACACAGCTACATCCCCCGTTATTAGAGGGTGTGCACACTTATGCAAACACATTATTTTAGTTTTTCATTTTTACCCCCCCCCCCCCACACCAAAAAAGAAAAAAAAAAAGATTTGTTTGTTTTTCAATTGAGTTGTACAGTTTAGCGGTCAAATTAAAGGTGGAAAAAGTTCTGAAATAATTTTATCTTTGTCTCATTTTTTTACATCACAGAAACCTGATATTTTAGCAGGGGTGTGTAGACTTTTTATATCCACTGTATATTGTACATTCACATCAGTCCCTGCCCTCAGGGAGCTTACAATCTAAGGTTCCTAGTTCACATTCATACATACAGATACCAGACCCAATTTAGACCAGAGACAATTAACCTCCAAGCATGTCTTTGGAGTGTGGGAGGAAACCGGAGCACCCAGAGGAAACCCATGCAGGCACAGGGAGAACATGCGCACTCCATGCAGGTAGTGCTGTGGTTGGAATTTGAACTGACAAACCCTAGTACTGCCAGGCAGAAGTGCTAACCACTGAGCCACTGTGTGTTCACTTCAATTAACCAATTGTGTCCTAGCAAAAATCTTGTTTTTTTTGGATTGGATTTTTAGTGCCGGTTCACACTAGTGCGATGCGGGAACCCTGCGAATCCGATGTGGGTTCCCGCATTGCACCCGACTCGCAGGCAGTTCACACTGCCATGTGCGAACTGCTGGGGGTGTCAATACAAAGTTAACGACACCCCCCAGATCAGTTCGCATATCGCAGTGTGAGCTTTCAGTTCGGGCAGGAATCGGATCGCATAGGTGTGAACATCCATGCAATCCGATTCTGGTGCGGACCACAAAGAGAGTCCTGTGCGACTTCTGTGCAAATGCGATGCAAATTCAGCCATACAATCTGTATGGCTGAATTCTCATCGCACAGACATCGCATGTGATTTGCAGAGCAGTGCGGTGCGAATCACATGCGATGTGTGACATCGCTATAGTGTGAACCGGCACCTATTGTTGATGCAGATTTGCCTTATTTACCACCATTCACTTCACAAAGTGAACATTGACTTGAGAAAATATTTTCTATTCCTTTGGTACATCCAACATCATTGTGTCATTGTGTGTCATAACATTTGAAAGACCATTCAGGTTAGAGAGTGATTTGTTTTATATGCAGAGCGGAGTCACAATAGTGTGCTGAAATATAGAAAATCCTTTTCTTTCTCTAGATTCCTTTGCACAATGTACAGGACCTGAGCAATAGGGAATAGTATATTCTCATGTGGATGTCCAGGGCTGCTGTTAGAAATCACAGGCCCCCTGATAGCCTACCTCAAAGGCCACCCCCCCCCCCCCCTTTCAAAAAATATAATTCACTATAATGCCACAGATGTGATACTATGCTTCACAGCCATGGCAGAAATGATACTCCCATGGAACAAAACTGATTCAGGTGTGCTAGTGCAGGGTTACAGCAGATAGTGTGAAATTCTGCTTGAAGAACGATCCAAATGCTGACTGCTCTTTAGAGAGCAAACCACATTTAACCACTTAAGCCCCGGAAGATTTTACCCCCTTCCTGACCAGGGGGTATTTTGCGATTCGGCACTGCATGACTTTAACGGAAAATTGCGCGGTCGTGCGACGCTGTACCCAAACGAATTTGACGTCCTTTTTTTCCCACAAACAGAGCTTTCTTTTGGTGGTATTTGATCACCTGTGCGATTTTTTGATCATGCGCTATAAACAAAAAAAGAGCGTCAATTTTGCAAAAATAACAATATTTTTCACATTTTTTATATGAAATTCCCCCCAAAAAAAATGTAAAAATCAAAATTTTTTAACATTTTCAGCCAATTTGTTTTCTGCTACATATGTTTGGTAAAAAAAATCGCAAAAAGCGTATTTTGATTGGTTTGCGCAAAAGTTATCGCGTTTACTAACAAAGGGAAAGATTTTTGTCATTTTTGTTTTTTTTTTTTTAACGCGTAATGGCGGCGATCTGCAATTTTTTTTTGCGGTACTGCGACATTGTGGCGGACAGATCGGACCCTTGACTGACATTTTTGACACTTTTGGGGTTACCAGTGACATTACTGCAGTAATCAGTGCTATACATATGCACTGTTACTGCAAAATTACACTGGTAGTGAAGGGGTTAACTTTATTTGAGAGGGAGGTGCTGTGTGTGTCCCTAGGGGCGTGATTCTAACTGTGATTGGCTGTCTGTTGAGCTGTAGAAACAGTGATCAACGGTTCTACATAGTAGAACCGTGTGATCACAGTTTCTACACAGGGGAGAATGACAGGCGGCTTGTTTACACTAGCCGCCTGACTTTCTCCCTCTGCAGCGGCGATCGCAGAGTGACCGGCGGACATCGGGTCCGCCGGTCACACGCGCGGGGGGGGTCCGTGACCACGCGGGAGTGCGCCCGCTCCCTAGACCCTCACAGGCTAGCGACGTAGACCTACGTCACTTTGCCTGTGAGGGGCTGACTGCCGACGTATATAGTCGTTAGGCAGTCGGCAAGTGGTTAAAATTAATTCTTCGTTTTTTTGGGGCGATTTTTTTCTAATTATTTTTTAGAATTTTAATTTTTTTAATGTGTTTTTTTTTCTTTTGTTTTTTGTTGTGTTTTTATTTATTTATTTTTTGACTGCCCTGTTGGGGGCCTTTGGTGAAATATAAGGGGTCTCAACAGACGCCTGATGTCGCACTTTAAGACTGATAATCGCAAATTTTTTTTTTACCTTGTTTAGAAGAAAATATACTTACCTTACTTCCTCTTCCTCCCCTCGGCGGCCACGGCGATTCGTCACTTCCTGGCTTGCAATGATTCCTGGGAGCTGAACGTCATCGCTCCCAGGAATCAATGCGCCTGCACCGGCCTCTACGTCAGTTCCGGTGCAGGCGCCGTCATACCTTGCTAAACAGCTTCTGGGCATGCCCAGAAGCTGTGCAGGGATGACGCTGTGGCACCGGAAGTGACGGTGGGGCCGGTGCAGGGCATCGTGGGACCGAAGAAGACGGAAGAGGAGACAGAAGAGGATCGCGCTGGCTTCAGCTGCCCACACCTGAGATGGCAGCGCTGGACCATACATTTTCAAGGTAAGTATTTCTTCTAAAAGGTAAGTGCAACCCGGGACAGATCAGAGGCTATCCATTGTGGAATGCACTAGCCCTGACTGTCCCGGGGGTATTTTTATTATAAAAAACTTTCCCAGGGTGGAACTCCGTTTTAAGAGATGAATGGACACAGGAGTGATCAGTACCAATCACTCACTGTTTATTCGGGAAAGGAAGGGGCTGGTAAGTATATACGTCATATCCCACTCTCCATCCTGGAACACCTCCCTGTGTGCCCGCAGCAGCTGCCAGCAGAAAAGGAGAGGAGGGAAACCAGCAGCACTTCAAGGGAGGGGGGTACACATGGTGTCCGGATAGCAGGGGGGTGAGGGAGTAGATACCGATCCCTCTGCAGCACAGCAGGAGGGAGAACAACAAAGAGAATCTGGCAGCATTGCGGGGGGAGGCACAAGAGTTGGCAATAAGGCAGTACAGATAGCCCTCCTTTTAAACTGATGGGGCCCGGTACAGAAGGGCTAGCTGTACTGCCTTTATCAGTGACCCTCCTGATGTCCGACAAACTTTTTCAGCTCTGCTTTTAACTACTAAATTAAAATAATTTTAAAAGAGAGCAAGCATGGTTTTGGTATCCTGCCCTGTCTTGCTGAGTAGACTCTCTCCTCCAATACTAAAGATCTCACCACAGAGAACAACATTTCTTATAAGCATGAGAAAGTGTGCTCTGCCAAGATGTTGTATCTTTTTTCAGTCTATAATCCTCAGACATGCTGGCAGATTACTTGCTGGAAAAAATGCCGCATGCAGATGAATGCCTTCCAGTTAGAAGCCATGACACTTGACCACTTCAGCTCCAGAAGGTTTCACCCCATTCTTGACCAGAGCATTTTTTTCAATTTGGTACTGCGTTACTTTAACTGGTAATTGTGCGGTCATCCAACACTGAAGAAATTACACTTTGTTACAATGTAAAGTAGTGAGTGTACAGCTTGTATAACAGTCTAAATTTTCTGTCCCCTCAAAATAACTCAACACACAGCCATTAATGTCTAAACTGCTGGCAACAAAAGTTAGTACACCCCTAAAGGCCCGTACACACGATACGAAAATCAGAAGGAAAATGTCGGCCAACGAACGATCTGCCGATTTTCGGATTGCTTTCGACAGCCGATTACAAATTTTCTGGGCGACAAAAACTGGATGTGCAGGCTATAAAATATTTATTGTATGTCAACACAATGTCTGATTTTCGTTTTAATCGATACAGTTTTCGTCCGAAAAAAATCGTAAGAGCAAGACTACGCATGCTTAGAAACGAAAGAACACATAAACAATTCAACACGTGACATCACTTATGAAGTTGAATTCTGTCGTACGGGAATTTTTTTTTTAAAAGTAACCTCTTCACTTTCCACATGAGACTAGCATGCAACAAAAAACGGACGACAGATCATTCGATAATCTGATCAGGTGTACGAGGCTTTAGTGGAAATGTCCAAATTGGGCCCAATTAACTATTTTCCTTCCACGGTGTCATGTGACTCGCTAGTGTTACAAGGTTTCAGGTGTGAATGGGGAGCAGGTGTGTTAAATTTGGTGTTATTGCTCTCACCCTCATACTGGTCACTGAAAGTTCAACATGGCCCCTCATGGCAAAGAACTCTCTGAGGATCTGAAAAAAAGAATTGTTGCTTGACATAAAGATGGCCTAGGCTATAAGATTGCCAAGACCCTGAAACTGAGCTGCAGCACGGTGGCCAAGACCATACAGCGGTTTAACAGGACAGGTTCCACTCAGAACAAGCCTCACCATGGTCAACCAAAGAAGTTGAGTGCACGTGCTCAGCATCATATCCAGAGGTTGTCTTTGGGAAATAGACGTATGAGTGCTGCCATCATTTCTGCAGAAGTTGAAGAGGTGGGGGTCAGCCTGTCAGTGCTCAGACCATATGCCGCACACTGCATCAAATTGGTCTGCATGGCTGTCATCCCAGAAGGAAGCCTCTTCTAAAGATGATGCACAAGAAAGCCCCCAAACAGTTTGCTGAAGACAAGCAGACTAAGAACATGGATTACTGGAACCATGTCCTGTGGTCTGATGAGACCAAGATAAATTTATTTGTTTCAGATGGTGTTAAGCGTGTGTGGCGGCAACCAGGTGAGGAGTACAAAGACAAGTGTGTCTTGCCTACAGTCAAGCATGGTCGTGGAAGGGTCATGGTCTGGGGCTGTATGAGTGTTGCTGGCACTGGGGAGCTACAGTTCATTGAGGGAACCATGAATGCCAGCATGTACAGTGACATACTGAAGCAAAGCATGATCCCCCTCGGTGCAGAGACTGGGCCGCAGGGCAGTATTTCAACATGATAACGACCCCAAACATACTTTCAAGACGACCACTGCTTGCTAAAGAAGCTGAGGTTATGGAAGGTGATGGACTGGCCAAGCATGTCTCCAGACCTAAACCCTATTGAGCATCTGTGGGGCATCCTCAAATGGAAGGTGGAGGAGCCCAAGGTCTCTAACATCCACCAGCTCTGTGATGTCATCATGGAGGAGTGGAAAAGACTCCAATGGCAACCTGTGACGCTCTGGTGAACTCCATGCCCAAGAGGGTTAAGGCAGTGCTGGAAAATAATGGTGGCCACACAAAATATTGACACTTTGGACATTTTCACCTAGGGGTATACTCACTTTTGTTGCCAGCAGTTTAGACATCAATGGCTGTGTGTTGAGTTATTTTGAGGGAACAGTAAATTTACACTGTTATACAAGCTGTACACTCACTACTTTACATCGTAGCAAAGCCTCATTTCTTCAGTGTTGTCACATGAAAAGATATAAAATATTTACAAAAATGTGAGGGGTGTACTCACTTTTGTGTTTACTGGAATTTACACATCTTTTATTTTCTGACTGCCTATCTAATTTCTTGAAGTGTTAAAATAGGGTAGTACAAAATCCTCCCAAGTTACCCCTTTTTGGAAAGTAGACACCCCCAAGGAATTGGGGGAGACATGTTAAACCCATTGAATATATATATTAGGGATGCACCGAAATTTCGGCCACCGAAATTATCGTCCGAAAATGAGCCTATCCCATTTCGGCCGATAATGGGTTAATATTGCCGAAATGAATATGTCCGCCGTGAGGAAGGAGGAGGGCGCAGCGCAGGGCAGGTTTTAAAAGTCCCGCCTCTGGCCGACCGCCCGCCTCTCAATGACGTCCCTACTACTACAATGTGTGTATGAATGAAGGGACATACCAGGCGGGAGGGCGGGGCGAGCGGCCGCTAATAGATATAACTATGTGATCCTTCCCTGTCAGCGGGACTGTGTGTGAATGAGAACTGACCTGACACCGGGCGGGGGGAGCGGCCGCTAATAGCTGTAACTATGTGATCCTTCACTTCCCTGTCAGGCATGTAACTCCGCTGACAGGGAAGTGAAGGCTCACATAGTTATAGTTATTAGCGGCCGCTCCCCCCGCCCGGTGTCAGGTCAGTTCTCATTCACACACAGTCCCGCTGACAGGGAAGTGAAGGGAAGAATCACATAGTTATATCTATTAGCGGCCGCTCGCCCCGCCCTCCCGCCCAGTGTGTCACTTCATTCATGCACAGATCGTAGTAGTAGTGACATCACCGGGAGGCGGGCCGCCGGCCAGAGGCGCTTCTTTTGAATGAAGGACACCCGAGGAGGGATGCTGAGCCAGAGGGGGGGAGGGTGTACTGCCGAGGGGGACGCTGAGGCAGTGGGGGGGGGGGGAGATGGGGGAGAGCTGTGGCAGCTTACCAATGGTATTTGCATTATGAAGCATGAGGGGTAAATGTATTGTCACTGCTGGTCACTGATGCATTAGTGACCGACCAGTGGCAGTTAATTAACCCCTTTGTGCTGCATTAGTGCAACCAGTATCAGTGTTAATTAACACTGGTTGCACTGATACTGGTTGCACTAATGCAGCACAAAGGGGTTAATTAACTGCCACTGGTCGGTCACTAATAGATGAGTGACCAGCAGTGGCAATACATTAACCCCCTTATGCTGCATAATACAAATACCATTGGTAATTAAATTAACCTCTTGCCAACCCATCACAGTACATATACTGTGACAGGGTGGCAGCAACAGGTGTACGTCGCTGCCTGTTTTTGGTGTATGCCCCTGTTCTATCTATTTTACATTTTTCTTGGGGAAAAAGTCATTTTCGGTTTCGGTTTTCGGCCAAGGGCATCCTGCATTTTCGGTTTTGGTTTCGGCCCAGAATTTTCATTTCGGTGCATCTCTAATATATAAATATATATATATATTATATATATATATATATAATATATATTTTTTTTTTTTTTTGTCACAAGTTTTTTAAAATTGACAAAAATAAATAAAAATTCAGTTGTTATTGAAATTAAATATTGCTTACACATGCCATGGGGTATATGTGGAATTACACCCCAAAATACATTCTGCTGCTTCTCCTGAGTATGCAGATACCACTTGTGGGAGACTTTTTGAGAGCCTAGCAGCGTACGGGTGCCAAAGGGTGTCAACTGCTCATTTAAATTCCTTACTAGCTATCAAAGTTTCAGAGGCCCTGAAATGCTAGAATAGCAGACACCCCCTCCCCCCCCTCCCCCCCATAATTACTGCTTTTTGTAAAGTAGACATCCCAAGCTATTTGCTGAGAGGCATGTTGAATCCACTGAATATTTTATATTTTGCCACAAGTCTCCGTAATTTTTTTTTTCTTTTACACAAAGTTGTCACTAAATTATATATTTCTAACAAATGCTATGGGTATATGTGGAATTACACCCCAAAATACATTCTGCTGCTTCTCCAGAGTACAGGGATACCACATGTGTGAGACTTTTTGGCAGTCTTAACTGCATACAGGACCCCGAAAACCAATCACTGCCTTCAGGCTTTCTAACGGCGTAAATTGTTCATTTGACTTTCTCACTGACTATCACAGTTTCAGAGGCCCTGAAATGTCAAGATAGCACAAAACCCCCCAAATGACCCCCTGTTCGGAAAGTAGACACCTCAGACTATTTGCTGAGAGGCATGTTAGGTATCTTGCTCTTTGTCACAAAGTTTTGAAAATTGAAAAAAGAAAAAATACATTCTCCTTTTCTTTCTTCATTTTCCAAAAATTGTGGCAACAAATGAGATCTGCAAAATACTAGACACTAAATACGGTGATTAGTAAAAAAAAAAAATCAGTACACTGTACCTAATGACATTGTGACAGGGAGTAAAAGGGCTAACTGGGGGGATGATCAAGGGGTTATCTGTCCCTAACTGTGTGTTCTGGTGTCAGTGTAGTGCTTGCACTCACTGTAGATGTTCTCTCCTCTCACGCTGGAAAGGGAAAAGGGCTCCAGGAGAGAAGATTGAAAATTTCCTGTGCCTGTGCTTGCATTACACAGGCACATGCCAATACACCATTTGTCAGAACCGATCAGCAGGTCCAGGCCATAAATCATTGGCCGGGACCTGATGAATGATCAGTTCTAAATCTAATCCAATCACTGCCAGGCACGTGTGCCCCCTACTTGTGTGTGTGAATCCCTTACAGGTACGTGATTTTGCGCAGAGAGGCCGCCCTGCTGCAGTAAATGTGCGTGGTTACCCAGAATTGGTTAAATCATCTGTAGCAAAAGAGCCATCTGACATCATCGTAAAGTGTTGTTTTTGTTTTTTGTTTTTCCTTCGATCCCCTCTTAGAGCCCATTCACACTAGCGCGACTTGTCCATTGACCGCTACAAGACCCGTTCTAATAGGAGCGACGCAAGTCGTTCCGACTTAAAAAAAGGGTCCTGTACTACTTCGGGGGGTCCTGTACTACCTGGAGGCGACTTGCATAGACATTCATGTTATGAAGTCCATGCAAGTCGCGCCGAAGTCGCGCTGCACGCGACTTCACAGGTCGCCCCCTAAGTCGGAGCGACCTAATGTGAACGGGGACTTAAAGTGTTTGTAAAGCTTTTGTAAAGCTTTCTTTTGTATTTTCTTAACACAACACAATGTAATATTTATCTTTTCTGTGCAAGGCACCTGGCTCCTCCTCCTTTGCTTAACCCCCGAACCGGGCTGTTTGTGTCTATTCAGACACACCACACAGCGTGCTCAGCCCTGCCCCGCCCCCCACTCTCTGCTCATCGCCTTTGACTGACAGTAGCAGGAGCCAATGGCTCTCGCTGCTCTCAGCCAAGCCTGTGAGACACGGGAGAGGGGAAAAGAGCTGCTGCAGATGTGCACAGGACTGGATCCTGAACAGGCTTAAGTATTAGGAGTGGGGGGGGGGGGTGTATGCTACTATTAAAAGGTTTTTATCTTAATGCACAGAACAGCTACAGAGCCTAGGTGATGACATCACCCTTAGACTTACTCTGGGGCATCCGTTGTCAGCTGTCCCTTCTCTACACTGAAGCCGGCACTTGGACCCAATCATGTGACCAGACCAGAGCACCCTCAGAATAGGTAAGCCTACAGATCTTTCCTTCACAGGATAGATAGAGTAGAATTAAGTATAGTTAATATTTGGCTGAACTTCTACTTTAAGGCGCAAAAACGTTTTAATTGTTTGGATTCATTATATTACTCAGTATACAAAAAAGGATATAAATTCACATTGTGTGTGCCAAGTGAATTTACAAACCCAGTTATTGCCTTGTTACAGTAGTGGTGATATCACATGCTGCACCTAGCCTGAGCAGAGTTGTAGGGGAGACCCAGCAGGCCCCGCCCACCACAGAAGGGGTGGATACAAGACCAGAGAGAACAGCAGTGAACGGTCTTTATTACAGGGAGCTCCTACGCAGAGGCAAAGTTTCACACTTGATTACTGTACAGAGCGTTTTTTTGTTCTGCTGTCTGTGTCCCATTGGGGAGATTTAGCTTCACTTTCAGCCCCAACAGGAAAGGAGAAGAAATCCCCTCTTAGATATTTGTCACCAGAATAGGTGTTCCGCATTGAAAGACCTTTTAATTGCTTTCTTGATCTGGGAACATCTTGAAAATGTAGCATATACTATCACCTTCTGTCCCAGTGATATTGGTCTCCAGGATAAATGCAGATTGTGAACGGTTCAGACCACAATAAAAGCCTGACAGAGGCGCTTACCCTTTGTGCTCTGTCAAAACTGAAAAGAGTTGTGACATTGAAGCTCTAGTTGTGCTGGGCCTCGAATTGGAGAAAAGCTTTCTAGTGTGAAGACCTACTTAACTAGATACGGTTGGACTGGAACGATTAGATGGGTTTTCAGGCTACATACTTGGTAATTTTTGATATCTGGAACAAAAATATGACTGCTTAGTATATGGCCAGCATTACAGTTCATGTTTTCTAGATTTCCTCACACAATAACTGGTAAAATTATCCATTGGTTTCTGTCCAAATTTCCCAAATGATGTTACTTTTGGTCCAACCTGGAATGTAGACCTGTTGGTGAACCCTGGATACCGGCTTGAAGAAACTGTGATAATAATTATGTCTGAACGTGTATTGCTTTTCTGTTTCTTGAGTCTAGTGTGGGCCACAGAATGCGCATGACCTGGGCAGGGACCTGAAGTCTTCTGCCTTATTCTAGGCTATCTGAAAGACATTCCTTGGACTGTCCGTTTCAACACACAAAGAAATGTTTGCCTGAAATAAGAATGTAAAGATCTATAACAGTTTTTAACTTTAGTTAAATATCAGAAATTACTTATTTTATTTTATTTGCCATTCAAGGCCACAGATGCATAGGTTTGGCTAATGGTGGAACTTGAAGACCCTCCAACATGACCTCTTCCAGTAGATACAAAGCATTCTGCCCCCCATCATCCCCCTGCCTTTCTGAATACCCTCACCTGACATCTAACATAGAACTCTCTTCTATTCTCAATCCTGATGACTGCTATCATCAAGACTGAAAGGGAGAGGAAATATAAAATTTATAGCCATCCTCAGAAAAGACATAGGGAAATAGGGACACCTGTCAAAGGTTGATGTCCCCTGTGAATGCCATAGTGGCAGACTGCTTGTAGTTCTCAATGAACTACTAGGGTGCTGATCAGCCTCCTCGTCATCATCCTGTAGCTGAGAAACTATTTGCCCATACAAAGATACAGAGAGCTCTCAGCAGTGTCTGCAGGAGCCTGACATTGCCCCCTTGATCTACTGTAGTAGGTATTATGCTATGCATGCTGAAGTATGTGTGTGTGTGTGTATATATATATATATATATAGCCTTTAACCACTTCCCGACCGAGCTATGGCCAAAAGATGGCTACATCGTGGCCATCCAGTTCTGGTAGGGCATCTATTGATGTCCTCCCAGAACCATGCACAGCACTAAAAGCTGAAATTTGGCCTGGGCAGGAAGGGGGGGTGAAAGTGCCCAGTAGGCAAGTGTTTAAAGAGTTAAAGTTGTCTGAGGGTGTGGTCTGTAGAGTGATTCCAGGCTGAGGCCATCTCACTCATGTTAACCACACAGAACACCGGACACAGCCGATGACTGATCACTGTACCGGCACGCTGCCAATACCATGTGATTGTTGTGACCAATCATAGCAGATCACATGACAATTATTAACAATGGATGGCTTCCTATGCGGGAAAACCTGTATCCAATTTGCATAAGTGGGAACCCAGCCTAAAGGATAAGGAGGGTAGAGTTCCATTTTAAATGCCATCAGAATTTTAGTACAGGTACCCAATCTCTACCCTTCTCCGCTACATTCCAGAGTGCCCTGAGAACTTCTTTATGACTACAGCAGCTTTTGGGTTTGGTTATTTAAGTCCAGTAGGTTTTTTTCCATTTCATGTTTTGTTTTATTGGTTTATGTGATCAAAGGGTCACAGATATGAACAGATACATGTTTAGGTTTCATATCTAAATATCTTATGTTCTTCATATGATACCATTTTTACAGAGATGTATAGTAACTAAGTAGAACTAATTCACTACTGTACTTAAGTACCAAAAGGGGGTATCTGTACTTTCCTAGAGTAGAATTTTTTTCTCCTACTTCCACTTTTACTTCACTACATTTTTTCGATGATTTCAATACTTCTACTCCGATATTTTTTTTTTTTGTGCTGCATAGTTACTCGTTACTATTATAAAAATTACCACTGCCAGAACAGTAGATGGCAGGTTTCATGAAGCTCAAAACATGTGTATTATCAGTGCATAGGAAAATAAATGCTACTGTATGTATAAATAAAAGCTGCATTTGAAATAATAAAAAACAATATGATGTTCAAACTTTTGACTTCTTTCTTTAATAACTACATAACACAGTACTTGTACTTTTACTTTCAGTACTTGAGTAGCAATTTTTTTTCAAAACTACTGGTACTTTTACTTTCAGTACTTGAGTAGCAAAATTTAAAAAAAAAACTACTTGCAATACTTAAGTACAAAAAATGTTGAATACTTTAGTACTTCTACTCAAGTCACTTTTTGATCGAGCACTTGTACTTTTACTCAAGTATGGGTTTCGAGTACTTTATACAACTCTGCATTTTTATTTTCATGCAAAAAAAAAAAAATTATGTATCTATTTTTTTTTAACAGATAAAACTGATCTTACAGCAGAAGGATCGGGGCTCGATACAGAGGTAGGATTTTTTTTACTGTGACAACTTGACTAGCTGTCTGTTTCTATGACCATATGACCACAAGCTACATTGACGGGCAACCTGGATATTACAGCAGGATTTCTGCAATCTAGTAATACCAAGGTCCCCCCCCCCCCAGAAAGAAAACATATCCATCCCGTCAGAGGTATTATCCTATGGCACAGATCAGTCATAAATGGGTTAACGTGTTTTATTAATAACATGCATGTTTTATGTATTTATATTTTTTGTATATAATATATTTACTTGAAAAGTGTTAAGGCCCCTGTCACACAGACAGACCAATTGGGTCCCCCTGTCAGTTTTTCAGGTGGACCCGATTGGACCATTTATTGCTCTCTATGGAGTGGAAGATGTCAACGGACATGTGTGCATTGACACCCGTCGACATCCGATCCTGTTAACTAAAAACATGGATGGGAATCCGTTCCCCATTGGTCTGGCGGATCAGATGACAGTTGGATGGAAACGGACAAGTGGGCTGTGCCGTATCCACTTTGCATCAGTGGACACAGACCTGTCATTCGCCTGCTCAGAGGGGATCAGCGGAGAGATCCCCTGCTGACTCCAGCAGGCGGACTCCTCTAGTGTGAATGGGGCATATAACAGTATTATGTTTTACATTGTTGCTCCTGATCATTTTAATACAACATATGTTATACTTCACATACTTTTTGTGCACTGGCTTTAATTCTTGTCCCTTGTCTTGTCCCCTCACTTAACAGGAGTCTGGAAGTGTAGCACGTATTAAACAGCCAAAGGCAAACTGAAGCAATGAGCAATATTTTAGAAAAGTTCATCTTGAGGACAGACATCACGTTGATAAAAATGTGAGACGTTCAAGACGTTTTGACGCTTTTTGAAAATCCTGGTCCGTTCTCCCGTCAGACTGTGTCCAGGGATTGTCTGTCTCTAGGCATATTGTCAATGGCAGCCCAAAGGAGGCGCATGGTAAAAGAATTCAATCCTCACGTCACTTGCTATATCTGCAAAGGCTATCTTATCAAGCCCACCACCGTCACAGAGTGCCTGCATACATGTGAGTATTGCTTTGATAATGCATCTCAAGACTCTTCAAAGGAGAGCAAGGATAACGAAGACTGTTAGATGAAAACAAAAAGTAATATATTTCATCTTACCAACCCTTAAATGTGTGGTGGTTGCATTGACTTTCTTTTTACTTTAGGACGTACTGTATCTCTGGAGGAGAAACAATTTCACCCTAGGACCAGACAACAGAACATCTCCCCCTCTTCTCTTCTCCATAACATAGAGGAGATTGTTTTTTTAATCCTAACACTTCCAATATCATTTTTTTCAAACAACACTGCAATGTAGGAAGTAACACTTGAGGGAAAGTGTACTCCATGCGCCAAGTGTATAAAATATTTATATAATATATTTATATTAAAATTGTGTGATGGTAAAAATGGATAGGATTGGTAGAGGGGAGCAGCAGCAGTAGTAAAAAGGGAATTTGTGGAAAAAATAATCCTAGTGAATTAGGGCTATCTACAGCGCTTGCTAACAATCCAAATATATAAAATATAAAATAATTGGTGGGTGTTCAAAATTAATAAATGAAATATCATAAGTAAATATATAAATAAATATCAGACCAATTAATATAGCATAGTGCGGTATTTTGTGCAAGTGGTATAAAATGAATAAAGGTGATCCAAATAAAATTAATATGCAAATCAATCAATATTGTGACATGAAAATAATGAATACATCAAGTGGCAATAAAATTTAAATCAGAATGGCAATAAAATCAAATGAGTGACAAAAAAGTCCCAATTGACTATTCTTCAGTGCAAAAAAAGTTCTTTCAGATGGGTTTAAAAGTGAAGGTGGTCAGTGATAGGTTTTCCTCCAATTTTGTGACTTATTAAAGTGCAGGTGCAGGTTCCTCCTTTCAGTGGTATGTTAAAAGATGGGTGACTTACCAGATGTAATGGGTCTCATATATAATATGATATTAAGACCAATCACGCTTGTAGGCCCTCAGGGCCACGGAAGGTCCCCTTGTACTGCCTCCTGGATGTGTGGATTAGGGTTTCCTCCTCACCATCCCTCGTATCAGCATTACGGTAGGTGTATAAAAAATATAAATGCTCCAATAGTGTGATAAAGTTAATGGACTTTATTTCCCATAGATTGGGTTCAAATCAGTAAAATCATAAAGATATTTGCAGGGTAAAAGTAAGATTCTCGTGACCGCTGTGTACAGCAATGCAGAGTGGCGAGCGGAGGTTCTTCCGGCTTGCGTTCCAATACTCTGTGCGTACGTCACGTTGTGTGTTCCACGTCCTGACGCATTTCGTCACTTCCTGTTTTCAAAGGTGCAATGTATACAAGAAGATAGGAGCGTAATGGATTTCTGGCAGGATAGACGGGTACCCTTTGTCCTAATCAAACAGATATACAAACATGCTTGCAATGGTATATTTAAAGCAGTATTAAACCCAAAAAGCAAACATTTTGCAGCTTACTGATTCTTAGATATGATGGCTGTATTAGTTCAATTTTTAGGCTTTCTTTCTTCTATTTTGGCAATCGAACCAGCAAGTTCTGTTTTTCACAGCACCAACTCTCCAGCAGAATGTATCAGTTTACATGGATGAGACAAACCACTTAAGACTGGCAAGGGTGATTAAATGATCAGCTTTCATTTATTCATGCACAACCTTTAGTCCAGAAGAAAAAAAGCAGCTGTAACAGATTATAAAGTGTGAGCTGGAGTTTGGCTTCATTTTGTAGGTGGTTCTAAATCTTCCAATACATTTAACACAGCCCCCCCCCCCCGGACTGACAAAGCTGCTGTCTGATGTGCCTCCTATTATCCTTCATCCAGGGTTGTGTCTCACTAATACAGGAGGTGTGTTACTGGCCAGATCACCAGGTGAAAACAGAGAAGAAAGTCAAAGAAAAGAAAACTAATGCAGCCACCACATCTAATGATTGATTGGCTGCAATGTACAGTAAAACCTTGGATTGCACACATAATTCATTCTGGAAACGTGAATGTAATCCAAAGCACTTGTATATCAAAGCAAATTTCCCCATAAGAAATAATGGAAATTCAGATGATTCATTCCACAACCATTTATTTATAAGTCCTTCAGTCTATAACCCATATAAAAAGATTAAACCAATGTGACTTTGAGGCAACTTCAGGGAATGCCTGGGTAATCTTCCTGTAATGTTGAAACCAAATCACATTAAGATGAGGATCCGATTTGGGGCTCATGCACAAAAAAAGCTGCTTTTACAGGTATTTGAGCTTTTATTTCAGCTTGAAGAAGCTTGTGCTTTTTGTGCTCTTGTGCATGTTTTAAATGAGCTTCTTTGAGCTTTTTTGAGCATAAGCGGTTTTTTTTTTTTTTACACAAACCTTCCTTAAAGTCTATGGGCACAAGTCAAATAGAAGTCGCTTTGAAGTAGTGCAGGAGTACAGGAACTTTTCTAAATTTGGAGCAACTTCAAAGAGAAGTTTGGGTTTCCTTTTTTTTTTTAATTTATACTTACCTAGGTGGATGCAGCATCGGTCCAATGCACAGTTATTGTTTAAGAGTATCTGTCTTGTACCCTTCTAGCGGCATAATTTGTGCATCAGTTTGTAAAGATAATGTGCAGCGAAAATGATGTATGCTAGCAGCCTGTCACATTGACAGGAAGAGTAAATCCTCTTCCCTTTTGACTTTCACAAGTTATTTAAGCAAATAATCCTCTTATCTGCTGACATGCAGATCTGTTCGGTAGCCATTAAATATGGAAACTGTGTTCTCTAAAATAGCAAGTTTTAAAGAGATTGTTTGTTTTGGGACAGCTGACAATCCCACTGCCCTATTTTTGGTGATGTTTTATCACTTTAGCTTTAACATTGGTACCAATTTGTACTTTATGCTTATTTAATTATTGCAGGCAATGATTCTCTCAAGGCAATCTTCTTGAACTGCACAGCACTTTATAATCTCTGGTATCTTACAAATACAATGGACACCTCCAACACATCGCTGGCTATGCTCCAGAATCATTGTGTTGGCATCAGTGATGCTCTAGTACAGGGGATTCTAAGCTTTCTATACAAAGGACCAGTTTACTGTCCTTCAGACTTTAGGGCCAGACTATGGACAGTGAGAGTAGAGAATGCCTCAGGCTTGGTGGTGGATAAAGGCAAGCAAAGGGCCGAATCTGAGCTGTGAGATGTAGTTTGGAGACCACTGCTCTAGAGTGCCACCTGTTTGGATAACATAAGGGGTGGCCATTTATTAGAGGACGGTTATGCTGCACTGGTTACCCATTAAATGAATGTGTATGCAATGAAGAAATAGTCCATTCAGTACAGAGTATTGGTGTTTGAGCCAATCAGACTTGTTAAATACTTTTTTTTCCAATCCTAACCCTGATCAAACCTGGAACATTTGCATGACTTCAGAAATGGGCAACTGAACCATCTCACTATCGTGTATCAATAGGATCGATGAGCATAACCTTATCACTGGGTCTGGAAGTGCAGAGGTCCATCAGCACCTATTCAGAAGAAACAGGCAACTATGTATGATATGAGTGGCCCCCGCAGTCAATGTGTCTTACCAGTTAAAGTGGTTCTAAAGGCAGAAGGTTTTTCATCTTCATGCATTCTATGCACAGTACCCCCCTCCCCCCCAAAAGAAAAACTTACCTGAGCCCCATCTCGATCCAACAATGTACATGAGTGCCTCGGCTATCCGGGACTCTCCCTCTGGATTGGCTGAGACACAGCAGCACTGACTCCTGCTGCTGTCAATCAAAGTCAGTTAGTCATTGTGGAGAGAGAGGTGGGCCGAACTGCGGCCTCGTGTCTAAATGGACACACAGAGCTGTGGCTCAACTCAGGTGCTCCCATAGCAAGCTGGGCCACTCGACAGGAGAGAGGGGCCAGGAGCGCTTCGGAGGTACCCGAGACGAGGAGGATCAAGGCTGCTTTGTGCAAAGCCACTACACAGAGCAGGTAAGTATGACATGTTTGTTATTTTTAAACAAAAAAAAAATTCACTTTATGTAGTATCTATCAGTAGCCAGTTGAACTTTCAGTTTTAAATAAGCTAAATACGTTTTAGACACATCCATACAAAAAGGTGTTCAATGGCAGTTATTTTCTAAAACTGAAGAGTGCAAAATCTGCTGCACCTCTTTATAGAAACCAATCTGCTTCCAGTTTTTACTGAAAAAGCTTAATTGGCTACCATGCACAGCTGCACCAGATTCTGAGTGCACCAGTTTTAGTAAATCTCCCCACTGTCTTGCTGCTTGTTTTCTTTATAAAGCAACCACAGCTCTTCTCTGCCAGGAGCTGAACTGGGGCCCCTGCTTTCTATGACTATGTAGTAGTCTCATTGCAGAGGTCCGACACACCCCCTGCTGATATTGCCAAAACTCACTAATCAGCAAAGCTTGTGTTCCCTGCTGTTTGGAGAGCTCTAGCTCTGACTTAGCAGGGGGCATGTGAGATCTCTGCAAAGAGATCTCTGCTTCCCACCAGAGAACAATGGTCCCACTTTGCAGTATACTGGCAGGACACAGGCTTTTCTTATCAGGCTGTGGCTAATTATAGGAAGGAAAACAAACTTTAGGAATTTGCACTCCTTTAGTTTTGATACACCTGGAATGTAGTTAGGGAGTTTTAAAATTACTTTTTTCTTTCGTTCATTAGCAGACACAGCTCCTGATCTTCTTAACCATTGGGTTATACTGCCCCCTACAGGAGTAAGACACTAGGAAGAAAAAAAATCTGGGTACGCCTATGGGCAGTCCCAAGAGGTATACTTCTTCTCTCTGCTATAGGTACTCCGTTTTAATTCTGCCTAGTCAGGAGTAAGGACCTAGTTCCTTGCTGGGATCTCTGGTCCTGGCAGTTTTTTCTTTTTAGATAGATTTTTTATTTTTTTTTTCCTCCTGGTTTTTTATCCGTGAGATCTAAAATCAACTGCCGGACTGGGCGACGGGCTGGATAATCTAGATCCAGTGGTCACCCCAGTGAGCGCATGCAGACCCCAGCTCCGCACTAGGTCGGCCGCGACATAGCCCCACTGGATGGGGGCTGGCCTGCGAATTAAACGCCTTGCGAGGTCATGTACGACCGGGTCTTGGCCCGAGTCGCAGCTGTCCTCCTGGCTGACAGCCCCCCTCATTTCAAATGAGAGGAGGTTCTGTCTGGAGCGGTGCCTGCCTGGTTCCTGGTATGGTAAGTAACGGTCCCCCCCCTCCCCCTCTGGAGAGTTTTGGGGTGGACGTGGGACCCTCCATGGGACGGTTGGACCCTTGGGTTCCCCTCCTTCCCATTAGACATCTCCCTTGTAGGTCTGGTGGTCCCTGTGGGCCATCTCGCCCCCCCTCCACTTACGCTGTGGCTGTGGGGTAGCCTGGTCCACCTTCTGGGGTGTGTGGGGGCAGGGTGCTGTGCTGGCAGGGGGGTGCGCCGCCCGCGACCGGGCGATCGGCTATGGGGGGGGCTGTACCTGGTGGGGGCTCCTGCCAGGGGCCTCGCTCCCTGCCTGTGCCATTTTCTGAGGCCTAGGGATCCCTCCTGGGTCCATGGGAGCCTCGTGGTACCGAGCGGAGCTGCCAGTTTCTTCTAGCCTGTGTGCTGAATGCAGGGCGGCCATGTTTGTGTAGTCTAGCGGTCATTTTGCCGTGGTTTGCCATTGGTCTTAGCAGCGGCCATGACAGTGGAGCCCTCAGGGTGGCGATTTCGGCAGTGGGAGCCCCTCCTCATCCCCTGGTGCTGTCTCCTGGGTCTTTTCCCTTCCTGATTGCCGCATGTGGAGTGCGGATTATCCTAGGTGTCTGTTTCTGCTGGGTGGTGAGTCTGGAGGAGTCTTCTTCCTTTCTGCTGAGGATCGATTAGGTACTCTGTTACTGGCGACCGGGTGGTGGTGCCGAAGCAGTGGGGGTGTCCTTTTAGTGTTTTTTTACACCTTTATTGTGGGGTCCCCCTACTGACTCATGAAGTTCTTGGAGCACATCTCCCCACCTGATCCCCTCTCAGAGGCTGCGGGGCCCTCTGAGTCCCAACCATCTATTGATGCACTGACGGCGGTGCTGTAGTCCTTTGTGTCCTGGGTGGAGGTGGCTTTTGGGTGACAGGCAAGCAAAAAGTGCCCCCGCCTTCCCCTGCCTCATCTGTCTCCTCATATCCTGAATCTGATTCAGCAGACGGGGGTCACTCTGCTGGGTCTGCGCCCACACGCCCTAAGTTCCCAGATAATGAGGATGATTCCTGCACTCCTGTAGCCGCACACGAAAAGGCGCTGGTGAATGCACTGATTGTATCTGTGCGTGAGACTTTAAAAATAGAGGATGCAGCTGCGATGGAGGCTTCAGTTGCCTTTGGCACTCGCAAGCCATCCAGAGCGGCAAAGATGTTTCCTTTCCCCTCCTATTTTGACAGAATTGTCGCTAAAGAATGGGAACAACCAAAACATACTTTTTCTTCCGCAGGCTAGTTAGGGCAAGGACCCTTGTCGTAGACGTGGGCCATCTTTCTCGGCTCATTAGAAGTTTTTTCGTTCCTCAGCAGGGAATGACAAGGGATCAAAGCCTTTCAGGGCCGCCTCTGGTGGATCCATGCGAAATTGGTCTGGTAAGTCGAGAGCGGGCTTCTCCAGACCTGCGGACAAGGCTCCTTCAACATAAAGGTGCGTCCTCACCCGTATCAGGGGTGGGGGGACGTCTTCACTGGTTGGTATTACCCTCCGCAAAGGTTCTTTCCTTGCGCCTGTCCCCGGACCACTTTTTTTGGGGTGGTGCAAGACCTGTTACTTCAAGGGGTGATTGTCCCGGTTCCGACATGGAACATTTTCAGGGGTTTTACTCAAACCTGTTTACAGTTTCCAGGAAGGATGGCAAGGAGCACCCAATTCTGGACCTCAAGGCGCTTAACTTCTTTGTACGGGTGCAGAAGTTCAGAATGGAGTCCATTCGCACTGTGGTGGCATCCCTGCATCAGGAGGATCTTCTTGCCTCTGTCGACATCAAGGATGATTACCTTCCTATTCCAATATGTGCCGGTCACCAGTGCTTCCCCTGCTTTGCTGTGGGAGAAGAACATTATCAGTTTGTGGCGTTACTCTTTGGTCTCGCCTCCACTCCTCGGCTATTCACAAAAGTGTTAGCCCTGGTGCTAGCATTGTTACATCAGCGAGGGATCACGGTACTGGGCTACTTGGATGACCTCTTTCTGCAAGTGGAGTCTCCTACTGCTCTGGTGGAAAACCTAGAGATCACCATACGAACTCTGAGGGAGTTCGGCTGGATTCTGAATTTTCAGAAGTCTGCTCTCATTCTGTCCACAAAGCTGGACTATCTGGGTCTGACTCTGAACTCGGCCTTAGCCAGAGTGCTCCTTCCTCTAGACAAACTCCAGAAACTGCAGGCTGCAATTTGTCTTCTGCTGTCCGGGTGCTGGGCCTGATGGTGTCTACCTTTTTGAGGTGGTTCAGTTTGCACAGTACCATACGAGGTCCCTGCAAAGGGAGATTCTGGGCAAATGGGACAAGAATCCGCAGTCTCTTGACAATCAGATCCGGCTGAGCTGGGGAACTAAAGAGTCCCTGAAATGAGGGCTTTGTGCTTTGGCTGGGCAAATCCTTCCTCCCCTTGTATTGGACAGTGGTCACCACAGTTGCCAGCCTATCCGGGTGGGGAGGCATCCTCGGCAAAAAATTCTGCTCAAGGGGTCTGGAAACTGAAAGAGTCCAGACAACCAAACAATGTCTTGGAACTCCGAGCGATCAGACTGTGCCTGGAACACTGGACAGATCGTCTTCAGGGATGTCCAGTGCGCATTCAATCGGACAATGCACGGCCGTGGCTTATGTCAATCACCAAGGGGGCACAAGAAGTGCATTGGCGGCTCTGGCGATAGCCGGCATTCTAAGGTGGGCAGAACGTTTCTTTCCAGCCCTCTCCGCCATTCCTGGGGTAGAAAACTGGCAGTCGGATTATCTCAGTCGGCAGGCATTGGACTAAGGGGAGTGGTCCCTTCATCTGGAGGTGTTTCATCAGTTGTGTCTCCAGTGGGGCATCGCCAAAGTGGATCTGTTGGCATTGCGGCTTAACAGAAAGGGTGCAGAAGTTTGTGGCATGGTCACTGGCTTCTCTGACGGATGCCACAGATGCGCTGGTGGCCCCATGGCTGATTTATGCCTTCTCTCCTCTCAAGCTTCTGCCAGAACGTCTAAGCAGGATGGAGGCAGAAGGGATTATGGTCATCTTAGTGGCCCTGGACTGGCCTAGCCGGGCTTGGTACGCTGATCTGGTGCGGCTGGTCTCCGGCGTTCCTTAGAAGCTTCCTCTCGGGGAGGATCTGCTGTCCCAAGTTCCAATCTTCCATCCTGCTTTACAGTCACTGGCTTTGACGACTTGGCTGTTGAATGCTAGGTGATGATGGATAGAGGTTTGTCTGAGTTGGTGATTCCAGTGCTTTTAAAAGCTAGGAAATCTACTTCTAGGAAGATCTACAATCATACGTGAAAGGCTTACATTGCTTGGTGTCAGTCTCTTGAGGTTCATCCTCGCTCTT
Organism: Pelophylax lessonae; assembly: GCF_965119305.1. Classification (NCBI taxonomy): domain Eukaryota; kingdom Metazoa; phylum Chordata; class Amphibia; order Anura; family Ranidae; genus Pelophylax; species Pelophylax lessonae. The sequence goes on from NC_138776.1 coordinate 129,471,346, forward strand.
TTTTGGTGTCTCTTGACCTTCCTTCAATGGGGGGTTGAGCAGAAACTGGCCTTGAGTACTATCCTTGGCCTAGGCAGTCTTTTTTCAACGGCCCTTGGCCACACTCTCCCTGTTTCGTACTTTTCTTCTGGGAGTTCGGCACTTGGCTCCTCCAGTGCAGCCTTCATTGCCACCTTGGGACCTCAATTTGGTGCTCTCAGTCCTCCAGAAGCCCCTCTTTGAGAATCTTTGGGAGATTCCCCTGCTTACGCTGTCCCAGAAGGTGGCCTTTCTGGTGACTATCACCGCAGGGTGTCGGAATTGGTGGCATTGTCTTGCCGTACACCTTACTTGGTGGTTCACAGAGATAAGGTGTTTCTTCGCCCCCTGTCCGTCGTTCCTTCCGAACGTTGTCTCTGATTTTCATTTGAATGAAGACATTGTGTTGCCTTCCCTGTGTCTCAGGCAAAAACATCTGAAGGAAATTGCCTTGCATGCCTTGGATGTGGTCTGGGCGATTAGGGTCTACCTGGCAGCTACGGAGTCTTTTAGGAAGTCAGACTCACTATTTGTGCTCACGGATGGGCCTCGGAAAGGGTTGTCCGCTTCCTCTGTGACCATTTCCGGATGGCTCAGACAGACAGTGATTCCGGCCTATTCCATCAAGGGTCAGGTTACTCTTTCCCTGTCAAGGCTCACTCTACTCAGGTGCTCAGTGCCTCCTGGGCCTTCCGTCGTCAGGTGTCAGTGACGCAGGTTTGCGAAATGGCCACCTGGTCGTTGGTGCACACTTTCACAAAGTTCTATAAAGTGGATGTGTTGCCAGCTGTGGATGCTTCCTTTGGCCGCAAGGTTTTGCAGGCTGTTGTTTAATGACCTGGTCCTCTTTGAGGGTGTATTTTTTTTTTTTTCAGATGAGCTCCAGTTCTTTTGGTTGAGCTCCCGTTTACCTGGTTGGCTATAGTTTAGCCTTGGGAATTTCTTGTTCGCTGTTCCCAAACCTCATGTTTAACACTGCTTTGGGACGTCCCAATGGTTAAGAAGATCAGGAGCTGTGTCTGTCAATGAACGAAAGAGAAAATGGGGTTTTTGACTTACCATAAAATCCATTTCTCTGATGTTCATTGACAGACACAGCACCCACCCCACTGTGGAGTTGTAATTTTTCTGACACTGCTTGTAACAAAACTGAGTACCTATGGCAGAGAAAGGGGGTACACCCCCTGGGTTCCCATAGGCGTAGCCAGACTTTTTCAACTGCCTAGTGTCCTACTCCTGTATAACCCAATGGCTAAGAAGAACAGGAGCTGTGTCCTTCAATGAACATCAGAGAAATGGATTTTACAGTAGGTCAAAAATCTTTTTTTTTTGTTTACTTTACCCTATTTAGTAATACTGTATATGTTTTCAGTGATGTTTTTCATATTCCATACCATTTGTATATATGAATTTGAGTCGCTGGCAAAAGGACCCTTGTACTATAATATGTTCAGTGTTCTAATTTTTAGTCAGTATAAAGTTTTTCTACAACAAGTATACTGAATAATTTCTTATATCTACATCTCCTGTGTTTTTTTTTTTTTTTCTTCAATAAAGTTTGTAAGAGTTGCATTGTCCAACATTTTGAAGAGAGCAACGATTGCCCGAAATGTGGAAACCAGGTCCATGAAACCAATCCTTTAGAAATGCTAAGGTATGTAAATGCTTTTATTTTCTGTTCTAGAGAAATGCCATTGGGGATGCTTTTGTGCTAGACCCTCTAATGCACTGCCACTGTTAATCTGTCTGCAATTCATTCATATCTTCTAACTTTCCTAAACAATATATTGTATATTTGATAGGCTTTGCAGTTTTATAGTGTTTTTATAAGTGTGAATGTGAATAATACCACCATGTAATGTGAGGAAGCCAGTTCTAGAAATGATCACTTAAATCAAACATTATGTTCATTCATGCAGTTATAGTATAATGGATATCCTGTGTGTGACATGTAGATTTGTTCATCATTTAGGAAGGATACAATATTAGATTCCAGCTCTTTTTTCCCCCGTATCTTCAGATGTGTTAAATTGAATCAACAGCCATTAAAGATAAGCAAATTGTCAATTTGCCCACGTGTAAAAATCGAAAGTTGGGGATACAGATTAAGCTATTCGGTTCCACCTGTATATAAGTGTGTCTAGATTGGACAGAAGCCATCATTAATGCTGTATGATGCAATGCAGTTCACGCAGCTGTGTATATGTGTATATATAGCTTCACCGCTGACACTCAGTTTGCATTTCTATTTATAGATCTGCTACAGCTTTAGTTTGCCATGAACTATACCATCAATATACTACTGTACTCTGATTTGTGTTGTATTACTAAAGACTAAAGGTCTTAATTGGACAACAACTTTTTAAAATGTCTACTTTTGTCTCATACCTATAAGAAAATACAACCTGCTACAGTATATGACAATATGGTTGCTGATGGATAAAATAAAAATATATGTAATGTTTACTTGCATATATTAAACATTGGTTATTCAACTATTCACTGGCTGGAGGACTGGACAGGCCTGTATATTATAGGAAAATAGTATGTGATACAATCAGCACTACCCAAATACTGTGTCAATATTTCTGTATACTCGTTAATATATAAAATTGCTGCTGTACACTCCTAGTGATTCAACCACACTACAAATAACATATAAATATTCTTATAGTGCTGCGCAACCAAAAATCACCAAAAAAGTAATAGAATTAAAAAAGAACACTGCGGTGGATCACTCTTTATAATCCCCCTCTTTTTTTTTTTTTACACATAAACTTTGTTTTTTGGGGGGTAGTTTTATGTACTGTTGATTTAAAAGGACTTTGATTGAAGACACAAAAAATTTATATTTTTATTTTATTACTTTTTATGGTGATTTTTGATTGTGCTGCACTGTAAGAATATTTATATATTATAAGTAAATGGTTTGGTTTTATTTTATCAGTGTTTTTACTTCAGAAAGGAAAATTAGCTCATATTCTTCCAGGAATTAATGAATACGGTCTGTGCGTCCAAATCCATTAAGGGAACCTAGTAACAACAGAAAGCTCATTGTAGTTTAAATCTTCTCTGCCCAGAATGCTGATGTTATACTTAAAGGAGTTATAAAGGTAGAAGGTTTTTTTTATCTTCATGCATTCTATGCTTTAAGATAAAAATTTTTCTGTGTGTAGTAACTGCCCCAGCACCCCTAATACTTACCTGAGCTCCATCTCTGTCCAGCGATGTCCGCGAGACACAGCAGCGGCGCCATTGGCGCTCGTGGCTGTCAAAGTCAACCAATCAGGAGAGAGAGGGGATGGGGCCGCTGCAGCTCGGCTGGGGTTCCCCAAAAGCAAGCTGCTTGCTATGGGGTCGCTCGACAGGAGGGAGGGACTAGGAGCAGGGAAAAGGGGCCCAAGAAGAGGAGGATCCAGGCTGCCCTGTGCCAAACCACTTTACAGGGCATTTAAAGCGGAGTTCCGGGCACAAAAACAATATTTTTTTTTTTGTGCCCCTCCGCTAGGTAGACCTGACCTGAAAAGGAATTGGATAGTTATTTTTTTTTTTTGTTTACTTACCTTGTAATTGAAGATCGAAGATACTCACCTCAGAGTACTTCCTCCCTCGGAGCCGCGGCTCACCCCGTCACTTCCTGTCTCGCTATGATTCCTGGGAGCTGAACGTCATAGCTCCCAGGAATCAATGCGACGGCACCGGCCCCGCTCGTCATTTCCGGGCGACGCCACATTCCCCTGCTAAACAGCTTCTAGGCATGCGGCGCCGCGCGGGAAGTGACGAGAGGGGCCGGTGCAGGCGCATTCTGGGACAAGAAGGCGCGGAAGAAGACACAGAAGAGGACCGCGCCGGCTACAGCTGCCCACAAGAGAGATGGAAACGCTGTGGAAGAAATTTTATAAGTAAGTATTTCTTCTAAAAGGTAAGTGCGAACCGGGACAGATCAGAGGCTAGCCATTGTGGAATGTGCTAGCCCTGACTGTCCCGGGGGTATGTTTAGTAAAAAATGACCTCTGTGCCCGGAACTCCGCTTTAAGTATAACGTTTGTTATTTTAAAGAAAATTGAGACTTCACAATCACTTTAAAAAAGAAGTATGGCTAAAACTGTGCACTCTGCACTCCTGTCACCCAGATTCAGCGGATAATGATCTAAACTCCTCTGTCCACTGACGTCATAGAGCCAGTTCAGGCTCTGTAGGAACCCCAATGATAATGCCCAGATGCTGCTGAGAGCCTAAGCCAGCCGATCCTGCCCCCTCCCCAGCCTTGCACTTCAGTGAGTGCTGGAGGGGAAGACAGAGAGCCGGTTACTGACAGTCACTGATCTGTGCTCAGAGTGGACCCAAGTACTAAGAGATCAGTGGTCTTTGATTGCTCAGTTCTCGGTGCAGAGCCAGCATGGAACAGATGATGTCCCTCTTTACCTTTCCCTGGAAAGTAAATTAGCAGCTCATTTTCCACAGGTGGCTAAAAAAAAGATTTTGTCCTTTTTTCCAAAACATGTTTTAAAGGGATCCTGCCTTCCTTTTATTGCACTTTATTTGAGAAGCTAGAAAGTTATCTCTCCAACAAGCGTTTACGTTTATTCAGTATAAAGGCCAAAGCAAAGTGCAAACTGCTTTAGGCTACATGTACGCTATTCACCCCTAAACGTAACTTTGCACAGAAAACCTTCTCTTCATAAAATCCCAATAATCAAATGGGGAACATGTGCAGTGCAATAGGCAGGAAGATGAATTCATGTAGTTGTAGCAGTGCATCAGACAACAATATATGTGTACTGCTTGTAACCACAGACAGGAAGTAAGGGGGGAAAAAGCCTCCTTCAGTAGTGCACAAGAAAACGACACTTTGAAAAAAAAAACAGTTTGTAAAATTTGTGCAGATTCCAATATAGTGTGAAGGACGTTATGCTGGCATTGAGTTATTTTTGTATGGAAGGTTTAATGACACTAACTATTTTAAGTTTGAGTGCTGCTATTATTATTATTATTAGGTAGGTAAATCAGGAAATGTGCTGCTATTATTATTACTATTATTATTATGTAGGTAATCAGGAAATGTGCTGCTGTTATTATTATTATTATTATTATTATTATTATTATTAGGTAGGTTAATCATGAAATGTGCTGCTATTATTATTATTAGGTAGGTTAATCAGGAAATGTGCTGCTGCTATTATTATTATTATTAGGCTGCATTCACATGTCAGCGTTTGGATCGCGGGCAGAACCGCCGCGGTTCCGCCCGCGATCCGGAGATTATTGCAAATCGCGGGACGCCTAGCGTTGCCCGTTGATTTGCAATAGCCCCCCAAACGCCGAGCGATGTTGCCGCGATTTCCGCCTGCCGAATCGCGGCTTTATCGCGCAAACAAAATTGCGGGACGCAATACGCTCCAAAGAAGCTCTTGTACTTCTTTGGAGCATATTGCGTCCCGCGATTTTGTTTGCGCGATGTTGCCGCGATTCGGCAGGCGGAAATCGCGGCAACATCGCTCGGCGTTTGGGGTGCTATTGCAAATCAACGGGCAACGCTAGGCGTCCCGCGATTTGCAATAAATCTCCGGATCGTGGGCGGAACCGCGGCGGTTCTGCCCGCGATCCATACGCTCACATGTGAACGGAGCCTTAGGTAGGTTAATCAGGAAATGTGCTGCTATTATTATTATTAGGTAGGTTAATCAGGAAATGTGCTGCTATTATTATTATTATTATTAGGTAGGTTAATCAGGAAATGTGCTGCTGTTATTATTATTTTTAGGTAGGTTAATCAGGAAATGCACCTGTTCAGTTGAATTTTGTTTTTTACTCTCAGGCTGGATAACACACTTGAGGAAATCATATTTAAATTAGTGCCAGGACTTCGGGAAAGTAAGTATTGTATTTATACTTTGGGAGTTCTAATGTTTTGTTGTCCAAGACTAACTTTTGGTTACTGTTAAATAGGAGAAGAAGAGCAGGAAACTGAATTCTGGAAGAGGAAACATCCAGAAGAAAGTGGAGAAGGTAGTTTATGTGGTTCTGTGCATGTTTTATTGTTTAATGGGAAAACCGTTTTAGATTACCCCCAGCACAAATAAAGCTGAACTCCATCCAGCCTTACCTTCAGTCTTGCATAGTTGTGCAGACTCCTCCCTTGCCTTCTAAGGCTTCTTTTACATTAGTGAAAAAAATTGTTCAATCCTATCACTTAGTACCAAGTGTTAGTGGCCATCATCCCGATAGACAGATACAAAAAGGGTACCCCCAATGGTTTGGGACTTTACATGCCACTAGAACACTGAAAAATTGGACAAAGGAGTATATAAAATACAATTTTTATTACATAAAGAAAACCAACAATGACTACATACACATAATTATATATACCCAGCAGGCAGCTGGATATGCATAAGATTAAAATTGCATGCAAGGACAAACCACTTTCCGTACAGAAGACTCCTAGGCACCATTGGTGGAGAGAACCGGACAGGACCCTATGCGTTTCGGGTGTAAAACCCTTCTTCAGGGGTCAACCAAAGTTCAATGCACTAATTCTACCAAAGGAAGTCCTCCTATAGAGATAACTGGGCTGTCAATTAAAACGGTATTCACCGAAAGAGGAGTGCCAGGTCTCCCATAAACATAATTCACTGAGAAAGAAAACAGTGTGGAAAATGGCTGGTAAGCGGCAAGACCGTGGGCGCCACAGTGATCCGCCGTTAGTCCTAGACGGTCCTTGATGGGCATATAGGCCGGTATGGAATACCTGCCATAGATAAGTATTTCTCGTGGCTAGAGGTAGGCGAAGTATAATAGGAGTATCAGTCCAAGACGTGGAATGTTCCTGCGTCTTGTCTGTGAGAGAGATGGCAGCCTCTTACACCCGAAACGCGTAGGGTCCTGTCCGGTTCTCTCCACCAATGGTGCCTAGGAGTCTTCTGTACAGAAACTGGTCTGTCCTTGCATGCAATTTTAATCTTATGCATATCCAGCTGCCTGCTGGGTATATATAATTATGTGTATGTAGTCATTGTTGGTTTTCTTTATGTAATAAAAATTGTATTTTATATACTCCTTTGTATCTTTTACATTAGTGCTCTCCAATGTCGCACAAGTTCCAGTGTGACTTTGGAGCAAGATTTTGATCTGACTTTACTTTTTTTCGACAAAAAGTTACATCAAATGTTGGACCAAAATAGCGCAGGATCCTTTTCTGAAATGGCAGCGACTTAGGGCTGGGCGATAAATCGATTTAATCGATTTATCGATTTTTTAGTTTGAAACGATTTTTTTTTTAAAACTCTAGTTTTTTTATACAATTGTTTTTTTCCTCCACCTGGGCTCAGCCAGCTACTAGTCCGCCGCACAGGAACCGAACTCTCCCCAGTATCGGACCACCGCCGCCACGCCTGGATGTGACGTCAGCTGCGGGCGGTGCGTCCGTACAGGGGCTGCGGCGCGCTGTGATAGGTACACAGAGAACTCCCCGGCCTGGATGTGACGTCAGCTGCCAGGAGAGGAAGGGGGCGGTGCGTCTGTACAGGCCAGGGCCTGTGATAGGATAGGTACCTATCCTATCACAGGCCCTGGCCTGTACAGACGCACCGCCCCCTTCCTCTCCCGGCAACTGACGTCACATCCAGGCCGGGGAGTTCTCTGGTCTCAAACAGAAGAAAGGGCAGAAACCTGTCTCTTCATAATGCCAAGTGCCACTTGTGCAGGCCCAACTGCAGGAAGGAGAAAATATTTAGCAAATGGAGAAAATGCTAGGAAGAAAGCCCCAAAGCCCATACGTTCACTGATTTTGCGGGAAGTAGCCACTCTAGATTTTAGCATTGTAGGAAACCCACAAATTTAGAGATGCCCCTGTCTAAAAACCAGGACTTCAAACAGCAATGACCATTAAAGCCAGATACTGGGAAGCAAGATGGTAAATTGGTCCTTGAGACAAGGTTACCAACAATCTGGAAAAGCCCATGGAGCATCTGTCAGGACCTATCACAGCGCGCCGCAGCCCCTGTACAGACGCACCGCCCGCAGCTGACGTCACATCCAGGCGCGGCGGCGGTGGTCCGATACTGGGGAGAGTTTGGTTCCTGTGTGGCGGACTAGTAGCTGGCTGAGCCCAGGTGTGTGTAGTTACGCGGGGGCAGGCGGAAAAAGGCGGAAAAAAGCAGAAAAAAAAACAAATTGTAGAAAAAACTCGTTTGAAAAAAAAAAAATAGTTTCAAACTAAAAAAGGTGGCCGGTTACTGGGGAGTTCTCTGACTGTACCTATCACAGTGCAGCCCCTGTACAAACGCACCGCCCGCAGCTGACGTCACATCCAGGCGCGGCGGTGGTCCGTCAGACACATATACAGCTGCAGCGCTTCTCCTTCTCCTCAGTCCTCCCTCCACACAGTGAGCTCTCCTCCCTCCCCGCTCAGCGCGATATGAGCCAGCCCCCACGTCTTCTTTTACTGTCTAATGTCTAGTCTATTAAGTCCCCGTTCACACTAAGGCGACCTGTGAGGCGACCTTGTCACCTCACAGGTCGCCGTAGGTCGCCTCCCATAGGGAAGCTGCGGACCCGTTCTAATAGGAGCGACACAAGTCGCTCCGACTTAGAAAAAGGGTCCGGAGCTTCTTTGGGGCGACCTGGAGGCGACTGCCATAGACTTCAATGTTATGAAGTCCGTGGCGGCCGCTCCGAGGTCGCGGCGCGCTGCTCGCACCGCGACCTCCGAGGTCGCGGTGCGAAGTAGCGTCACTTGTATGTGAACGGGGCCTAAAAGAACAACAACACAGTCAAAAAATTAACAACATGGCAGCGTGTACTTTTTGTTTTGGGATTCTATGCATTTTAACTCTTGAGGAGTTAAAATAGCAATAAAGTTGCACTTTTGACACTATATCTGATGTCTGCAGTCATTTTTTAAGTGCATTGGAAAAAAAAATCGAAAATCGAATCGAAACTCGAATTTTTCTGTAAAAATCGAAGATTTTTTTTTTAGGCAAAATCGCCCAGCCCTACAGCGACTTCTGTAGTGTCAGTAGGAACAGCTCACATAGGAATACATTAAATTTCACATGTCCTGCGACTTGGGGTCTCAGAAGTTTGATTCCAAATCACACAAGTGTGAAAGGAGCCTAACAGTTGCATTAGAAGCTGTAGCATGTCAGATAGAGGTTGCCTCATTTTCTAGCTGAAGGACATCCAGCATTATTTAGCTCTTTCCTCCCCAACCTTGCTCCCCCTGGCCCCACTCTTTTTATTCATTGGATTTTACTTCTTTCAATCATGAAGGCTCAGCATCACATGTAGGTTACCTAGACCTAAAGTGGGCTGAATGCAGAATGCAGCCTGTCTAGGAATACCTACTTCTTCAGCCTGACATTCATATCGGTGCATTTTGATATTTGCACAATTCCTCCCAGGATCCAGCCAACTACATTTCAGAGAAGCACAGAGACCAAATAATGAAATCAAAGGTACTTAAATAAGGTATGTATTGAGAACAGAAGATATTACATAAAAAGTTCATTAGCATGATAGGGGGGAACCATGGAAAACAAAATATAAGCAGATGAACCTTTAAATGATGTCCTATCTTAGCATATATCCTTGAAATGCAGTAATGGAACTATTTAAAAAGTCATTACTATCGACCAGCAGATTAGTGTAATTTTTTTTTTTTTTTTAACCATTTATAATAAATTGTGCCCTGCAATTTCTTATCTCAAGCTAAACAGTCATATCAATTGATAGCATTGATCATGCTAAATCTTCTAAGCTTTTATTTGTTACCACCACTCATGTGCAGCTCACCTTTTAGAATCAACCTCTAAGTGCTTTCAGTTCATATCATCCAAGCCTAAGTGCTCACGTGCCTGCCTGGGTCCTGAATACTGTCAACGGCTTTCTCAGATCTCCTCTTTATATCGTTTTTCTTTTCAATTTTGTGCATGCGACTTCACAATTCGAGTGCTAGCTGACTCTAGAATAGAGGGGATTAAGTGCTGCGCAGGGTTGGTTTATTTATATTTATGTATCGGAAACCAGTTGCCTAAGCAGCCAGACCTGGAAGCATGACACAATGGTGCCTCTTGACAGGTTTGAGACTTTCCATGCTGAACAATACAGTTGTATTGCAAGTTATCAATACTACATCCAAAGTCTACTTACAAGTGCTTTAACCTGACAGTGCAATGATTGATTTGATTGATTTTACTATATTAAAGGTTGTCTCTTTCAATATGCTTTTGCAGTTTTTAATGTACTTGACCAAAATAGTTGTGATTATTGTGTATGAGAGGAATACTAGATTGCTATTTCCTGTGGCATCATGGATAGGCTTGTTTTCCCATGGGAGTATATCTCTATTTTTCTTGATCTTCAAGAACTACGGGTGCACATGATGAGGTTTTTTGGATGATACTGTGATCAAGATTCCTGGCTGCACCAAAGTCTCTGCAGCTTCTTTTGTAGCCTCTTTGTTGTATGACTGCTTGAGGTAGCATACCTGTAGTATCCTATGTTTGCATAATTGACCCCAGCATTACTCCCTGCGTTCCTCTGGGCACTTCACTGGCCCTTCGGCCACTCAGCCTTCACCCTACTTATCCAAGGAGGAATTTTCTGCCAGAATGATTTCATGGTTGGAGTTTGTCTTTTTAGAGGTCCTAGATAGCAGGAGTTACAAAGAAGCCCCATTCAGTCTCCCCTCCTGGGTCAATCTCATACTTTGCATTGGCTGCAGACACACTCCCAGAGGAGGAGGTATAGGAGAATGATTCTCCCATTTTATTCTGATGAATCAAATCAGGACAAGTCACCTTTGGTTGAAATTTCATTCAAGCTTTAAGAATATAATTGCTACCTTTTATTGATGCTTTACACTCCTGTTTAGCGTTAGAGCAACCTGTATCTGCTCACTGCCAGGTTTCCGACATAGGGTCCCAACAATTTTCCTAACTTGCTAAGCACTTCCCAGTCCACTTGCTCTTAGAATTTATACTTTACAGTTACTAGCCTCAACCCGAAAAGCTTTTTGCTGCTCTAAAACATTTTCTCAGCAATATTCTATCAAGCAGAGCTTCATGCACAAATTGACAGTCCCTGCAATAAACCCTGCCATCTCTTGTCTAAACAAGACACTTATGGCCCCTGTAGAGAATAATTCTGTGTTCATGGACCCAGTGCACAAAAGGTTAGTGGCCCTTAAGGCCCTTTTTTCCATTGCAGGCCCGCCATACAACCTGAAGTTGCTTCCATGGACTTATGCAGTCTGAAATAAACGCATGGCCCAGGACCCTAGCTCCATCTTAAACTGTCCCTCTGTTCACCGCCAGCTAGAGCTTGGTAAATATGTTTCGCCAGATCTACAGGATGAGCCTCCTCAATGTGCAGAGAATACCTTGGCTCAGATACTGGTCAGCAGAACTCCAGGCATCTTGTGTTCTGCCACTTCTCGCCTCATGTGGCCATGTTGATTCTGACATCTTCGGGAGGCCTGCTGGCTTTTCCTGGTTCAGCTGCCACTCCTCCCAATGATGTGGCACTAGGCACAACCGCCTTCCCCTCCTTTTTCTGAATGAAGCGCTATGTCTCCTGGGTTATGTGACTTGCATATCTCAGGAAGCACAGCGAGCACTGTGCATGTCCTTCGTCTAGCTAAGTGACCTGAATGGGGGACAGGGGCCCACATTTAATGAGAAAAAAAAGACCGCTCTATTCATGTAGCGGAGGAGTGATTAGAAGGGAAGTCTTTTCTGAGCGGAGGAGTGATTAGAAGGGAAGTCTTTTCTGAGCGGAGGAGTGATTAGAAGGGAAGTCTTGTCTGAGCGGAGGAGTGATTAGAAGGGAAGTCTTTTCTGAGCGGAGGAGTGATTAGAAGGGAAGTCTTTTCTGAGCGGAGGAGTGATTAGAAGGGAAGTCTTTTCTGAGCGGAGGAGTGATTAGAAGGGAAGTCTTGTCTGAGCGGAGGAGTGATTAGAAGGGAAGTCTTTTCTGAGCGGAGGAGTGATTAGAAGGGAAGTCTTGTCTTAGCGGAGGAGTGATTAGAAGGGAAGTCTTTTCTGAGCGGAGGAGTGATTAGAAGGGAAGTCTTGTCTGAGCGGAGGAGTGATTAGAAGGGAAGTCTAATCACTCCTCCGCTCAGAAAAGACTTCCCTTCTAATCACTCCTCCGCTCAGAAAAGAAGGGAAGTCTTGTCTGAGCGGAGGAGTGATTAGAAGGGAAGTCTTGTCTGAGCGGAGGAGTGATTAGAAGGGAAGTCTTGTCTGAGCGGAGGAGTGATTAGAAGGGAAGTCTTTTCTGAGCGGAGGAGTGATTAGAAGGGAAGTCTTGTCTGAGCGGAGGAGTGATTAGAAGGGAAGTCTTTTCTGAGCGGAGGAGTGATTAGAAGGGAAGTCTTTTCTGAGCGGAGGAGTGATTAGAAGGGAAGTCTTTTCTGAGCGGAGGAGTGATTAGAAGGGAAGTCTTGTCTGAGCGGAGGAGTGATTAGAAGGGAAGTCTTTTCTGAGGTGAAGATCCGCTTGAAAGGGTGGATGTGCAGAAGGACAATGATTTTACTTTGTATGATGCAATTAGATATCGTTGTTGTTTGCTTATTTTGATAGCTAACAAAATAGGCAAAGAAGATTTGGCCTTCAGCACTGTATGGAGGAATCTTGTTTTTTTTTTTTCATTTGGCCTGAAGGCTGAACCAAAAAAAAAAACTATCAGCGTATGACCAGCTTTTTACCTAAAGGAAAAAAAATCCCACTCTAGCCTGAGAATTATAAAGTACTTCGATTTTAACCACACACTCAGTCTCTGACCCCCTTACTTCATTCCTCCTTACTTGATATTATATAACAATGCCAGTGTATAGAATTTTCATTAGCCACGAATACCTGGTTGTTGGGACTGCTATATGTGGACTGCTGTTTTTGTATTAGCCTGGTTAGTGTTCTTGTGTCCTTGTATAGTATTTACATTGGTGGGTAAAATGCTGACATTGTGGGGAAGTATGCTTTAATGTAACCAATGTTATGAGATAATAGCTTTTATTTAGCAGATCAGGAAGTATTGACTTCCTGAAATGAACTATGAACATTGAGTTTTCTATACACTGCTCAGTATAATAATGTGTGAACTTTAGGAAGTGAGAGTTTCCTGGTAAATAACACTTTTTTATTTTTCTTTCTTTTTTACAACTCTGCATGAAAATGAAGATTTGGCAAATGTGATTGTTAAAATACCACCTTGGCTCCAAGTGACTGTCTCTGAACAATAGACAAGAATGTAACTGCAGAAAGGAATTAGGAACAATGTGTATGATAAAAAACCAGGATAAGTCCTCAGTAAACACAATGGGCAGAGTTATGAAAACTACAGTAGAATGATACGTGGCTGTTGCCCCTTCCTGCATGCATCTGGAAAAATAAATGTAAAGGACCCCTTTATGATTCTGTTGATTATGAAATTAGTGATAAACTAATAATACTCGTTTTTCAAGCATGTGTTATTACTTTAAGTGGTATTGAACCCAAAACCAAAAATTGTATACATTGCAGCTTACTAATCGTTCGATGTGATGGCTATATTTGTTTTCTTTTTAGGCTTTTTTCACCTGGTGATCTGGCCAGTAACACACCACCTGTATTAGAACGCCAACTCTCTGGATAAAGGAGCAACAAAGACACCTTTAGACAGCAGCATTGTCAGATTAGGGGGAGGGTAGTGTTGGCAACAGTTCAGCTTCAAGAGGTTTAGTGTATCTAAATCTGCTAGTCATTCTAACACTTTATAAGCAGTTACGGCAGCAGTTGTGTTCCTTTTGGGGAAAAATGTTTTACATTAAAAAAAAAATGATGATTGTAAGCACCCCTGTCAGTGGTACATGGTTTGTCTCAACCCTCTAACGGCTACTCCTGTGGGACAGCTTTTTCTGTTGAAAAACAACAGACTTACTGGCTGTATCTCCAGGTGAAAATAGAAGCCTAAAAAAAAGAAAACAAATCACATCTAAGAATTGCTAAGCTGCAATATAATACACTTTTTGCTTTTTGGGTTTAATACCACTTGCATTTCTGCAATACATGCTGCATTTTTAAGGAAATGTGAAAACCGAAAAATATCTGTTGATATACCAGAATAATCATAAATTAGATCTATGAAAGTCTCAGACAATCTATGTTGCAACACAACATTTAGTCAGATTGTAAGATTCACTCTCCTATACTGTAAAGGTATATGTAATTGGCTGCTGCGGAACAGCTCTGTCTCTTTGCGCAGACACTGGGGGTGATTTGTTTGTCTTTACTGACAATGTAACTTAGGCCAACATGTGTTGGCTCATCTAGCTTTCTATTGATATCTTTAGCACAGGAATCTACTTTCAATCCTTAACTCCATCCTGTACTGTAATATACAAATTTTGACAGTTTCCGAAGTGTCAAAAGCATGATAAACTGTACATTCCATACATCATCCTGTATTCCACGGCGCTGCTTGTCAAACTCGCTCATTGAGTTTAATAGGGCCACACTGCAACTACGGCATTATAGGGTTACACCAGGCAGTGAGTAGACAATATAACCCCTCCTCACTGCCTGTCAAATGGCCTCTGAAAACCACTGACTGGAAGGAGAGAGCCTGAGATTGGTACAGCGCAGATTTCTTCAGATCCTAACCTGGAGTGAAGAACAGGTGCACATGGCTCCTGGGGATTGCAGTGTGCAGGTGCTAACACAAGAAGAACAGGGAGCAGAGTGGTGGGAGAGCATTGGGATGTCTCCTAGGCAATGCTCTCTTACCCCAAAGGAGCCTCTTTGTACTTATCAAATCACCAGAATTCTCTCCCCTTACAGTTCTTGCAGTGAGGAAGCTGACAGGCTCAGAGAGGCATTGAGAGCTGGATGTGGCCCTTGGCATTAAGATAAAAAACCTTCTGGATGTAGCAGCCTCCCCAGCACCCCCTTATACTTGAGGTCCTGAGGTCCTTCTCTGTCCAGCGATGTCCACGAGTCCCTCCGCCGTCCGGGACTCTCCCTCCCGATTGGCTGGGACACAGCCACAGCGCCATTAGCTCCCGCAGCTGTCAGTCAAAATCAGATAGCCAATCCGGAGAGAGAGGGGGCAGGGCTGAACAGCAGCAAAGTGTCTGAATGAACACACGGAGCTACAGCTTGGCTCAAGCTGCTTGCTGTAAGGGCACTCAACAGGAGGGAGGGGCCAGGAGCAGAGAAGAGGGACCCAAGAAGAGGAGGATCTGGGCTGCTCTGTTCGAAACCAACTGCACAGAGCAGATAAGTATAACATGTTTGTTATTTAAAAAAAAAGCAAGACTTTACAATCACTTTAAGACTACATTCACATGGGTGATGCTGTTTACATAGCACAGTTAGGGACTGATAATCACGGCTGGATGCTTTCTGTGTGTTTACAGCAACCATCATGGCAGGTAATGGCTGTGCAAAAAGTTATGAATAGCTGTGGCCACGGTCTGCCTGTCATTGCATTGTATAGGCTGCAGCCATTCGCACACCTTTCATTCCAGATGCAGGAATCCGAAGATTCTTGCCACTTGAATTTGCAGGGTGTGCTAATTGCCTGTGTGGAGGTGGTCTAAAGCCTTCTCAACCAGAGCAATGAGTACTTCATTAAGTCTCTGTGGCTGAGATCTGTAGGGCTGTGACCTGGTCTTCTTGCACGTTCTCTAAGGTTTACAATGTTGATTTATCTGCCTCTGCAGATGCACGTTTCAGCTGAAAAACTCTGCAAGTAGCTATTTAATGCCCTTGTATTTCCATTCGTTTTGGAATTTTTGGGGGCTGGTTCACCTGTAGCGTTTTTGTGTGCCTGACCCGTCAGTTTGGACTGCTTTTGCATGTCCCTCACTGATGAAGAAAGACAATAGGATTTTGTTATATAAAATCCTTCATTTAATCCATACATTGCAGGACACGGGACCTTTATTCATAGGCTGTGGGTTATAAGTAGGCTACCTTGGACACTGACTAGGGCCACCCCTAGAATGTAGTCCTCAAAGTCCGCTTACTCCTTGTGACTGTTTTTTGCTAGTATTCTTAGGTGATAGACCTGTTCTCCTCTGGAGAAATATTTTTCAATCCATTCAATTTGTTTCTTCTCTGAAGCGTCTCTCAAGATCCGACTGCCTATGTCTCTGGGCTATCTAGCAGTCTCCGGATCACTTACCGTTGGTGTATCCCTTGGGGGCATTACCCCGATCCCACTGTGGGGCTGGCTTGTAATGATTGTTTTAAAACTGGAATCCCATGTTAGCCACTGAACTAGGAGCTGGTGTGTAGTTAACCACAGTGTACTTTACAGGTTCAGGGCCTGGTCCATACAAAGCATCATGAAGTACCAGTTATATCAACAGACTTTCAGTGTTGTTGTCAAGGCCAAGCCAAGGACGTCTAGACCCTAAAGAAAGAGCATGACGTCCAAGTCTGCCAATACTCCTCTTCTTGGAAATAGAACAATTTTCCCATTTGTTGAATTTCTTAAATTTTGTCAAGCCAGAGCATTTTTGTAGGGGGGAGAGGTTTGCTTCTACATCACTGGGATGCAGGCTTTGGTCACATTAAGAAGGTGTTTAGGCAAGGAGTGGTTATATTTTTGTAGACATGGGAGTGTCATGTAATAAGTCGCTGCAGGGTTTCATTCAAGAAACACAACTGTAAGGGTTTTTGTTGTACTTTCAACCTTATCCCAGAGTTTTGGGCAGTCACAGAAGATGTGCAATAAGGAGCCTTCTGACAACAGCAGCATTTGTTGGAAACCTGTGGGAACATGTGATGGAGGATTATAGAGGTCCTGTACCATCTAGTCAAATAGTTTATCGCTTCCCTCTTGGTACTTACATGCTTTGGAGGCTTTATGTGTGAAAAGGATAATCTTAACCTTTGGGGGGCTGAGAGAATGTCGTTTTTAGATCTGCTTTCCAATGCTGTACAAATGGAAGCTCTAGTGAGCTCCGTTTCCACGAATAAAGCATAAAGCTATGATAGGGTATGCCTCAAGGGTACGCTGTTGAGACAGGTTTACTAGTACGTGGATGGTTTTCTCACATCTCTATATTCATCAGGTAGAGAACGCAGGTAGGCCCCCAGTTGGGCATGACAAGAAAATCCAAAGTATTCAAGAACGTATTTTCCAATTCTCAGTTATTCATTAGAGTGGTGTTAAATAGAGAAATGTAACAACTAAAAGATCCCCTATGGAATAAGGGCATTGAATTGGGGATCATCCAAGCTATGTTTAAAGTCTACAGAGCCAAATATAGGAAACATGGGACTAGGATGAGGAGAAAGACAGGAAGAACAGAAAATAATTCTAAAGGTCTGTAACTGGGACCCTAAAAGTGGATGTAAATATCATGGGATTGATCTATCTGGGAGCCAAGGAAAACCCTTTTATGTCATGGTAGGATCTTATGCCTCGTACACACGCAACGATTGTTGGCCGACCCATCGGCCGTCTTTTGTCCAGTGTTGTTGTGTTGGTTGAAATGTGCTCTAGACTGCACACAAATTTTTTCGGCCAACAACAACCAACTTCAGAAGTGATGTCATGTGCTGGTTTACTTTCCGTGTGTTTTTTCTTCTCTGAGCATGCCCAGTCTTGCTCGTCTGAATTTTGTCTGCCGAAATCTGTACTGACTGACGAACAATCGGCCGTTCTGTTGACGGCCAACAAAAATTTTATAGCATGCACACCAGATTTTGTTCGGCCGAAAAGTCGCAGTCGGTTGTCGGAAGCATCATACTAACAAGCCAACAATCAGCCGATCGGACGTTGGCCGAAAATTCACGGCCAACAATCATTGCGTGTGTATGAGGCATTACAAGCCGACAATCGGCCGATCGGACGTTGGCCGAAAATTCACGGCCAACAATCGTTGCGTGTGTACGAGGCATAATTCTCAAAAATGGTTCCAGGGTGACTAAAAATAGAAGTGGTGACAATGGACATCCCTGACAAGTCCCATTTTGAATGTGAAAGGGATCTTAAATGGCTTCATTAATTTAGCTTTGGCTGACGTGGAGGAATACAGTGCCGACAGCCATTTCTTCATCCCCTCGCTCAAACCTATATTGTCCAGCTTAGCACAAAAGACCTAATCCACTCTATCCAATGCTTTCTCTGCATCTGCAGAAAACAAGCACTAGTGGAGTGTGTCTCGTTTGGGCAAAGTCAATGGTGTTAAGGATCCGCTGAGTATTGTCCCTACTGAGTGTGAATCCAGACTGGTCTGGGTGGATGAGAGAAGGGATGTGCGGTAGCAATCTAGAGGAAAGGAATATCCTTAAATCTATGTTAAGCAGGGTAATGGGGTGGTAACTGTGGGATAGAGCAGGATCCTTGCCACCTTTTGGAACAACTGCTATGTGTGCCTGTAATGTAACATTCGGGATTGAATGGCTTTCCCTGAGTGAGTTATAGGCCTGTAAAAAATCTGAGGGCCAAACCGTCTTGGAAGGTCTTATAGTATGCCAGAGTAAAGCCACCTGTGCTCAGTACCTTGCCTGACTTCACAGATTTAAATGCACAAATAAATAGGTAATAGCAGTCTCCCAACTCTTGTTTGATATCCACAGTGAGTTTAGACATGCCAAAAGCTTGGATACTGTTAAGTGTTTGGAAAGAGGAGTGGGTTGTTTGATCCCCTAAATTATGGAGGGCAGGGTAATATTCTTTGAAGTCCCTAGCTATATCAAGGGAGGTCTTCAAGCGGAACTTCACCTAAAAGAGGAATGTCGGCTTTAAGTCCTGCTCCACCATATTTGGCATATTATTTTTGGGTGGTGGAGAAGGGGAAGAGGGTACCTAGTTTTAACAGGTACCTGCTCCTACTTCAGCGTGGCTGGCCTAGGCAATGAGTGGAAATTCTCCTTTCTCCCCCCCTCCCCCCCTGTCTAATGGGACATGTCACAGGTCCCAGAAGACTGCTGGACCATTTGCAAAGCGCACGCATGCGCAGTGGCCAGCCAACTTTGAAGCCAAAAGTAGCATAGTGGGCTGCCCACAGTTAGCATGCAGGTGCCAGGAACCTGAAGGCTAGTAGTGAAAGGCTAGCCCAGGTGAGCAGTGGATCTCTTGACAGGTAAGTGTCCTTTTATTAAAATTCAGCAGCTACAGTATTTGTGAACAATTGCTTTAACTGTATTGTCTCCCTGCGTCTTAATTTGTGGAAAATAAATCCTTGCCCTGAATTGTTTGAGTGGTAACATTCTTCCCAGTTAATAAATTCATAGAATGCCCTTCTATATCATGTAAGTTTTGCTTTATTGATAAGGAGGGAGTTTAACTTGCCTCAAAAGTCTTTCGATTGGTCCCCCCCTTTATATAGCCAATGATTTCTTATGAGCTTGTTCTAGAGGGTGCATTTCAAATAGTAGGGTAGAGTAGAGTTTATCTTGGAGTTAAAGTGGTTTGAATGACTGAAGATTTTTACCTAAATGCATTCTCTGCATTTGGTGAAAAACATTTCAAGATTAGCTCCCCACCAGCCCCCCCCCCCCTAAATACTTACCTGATCCTGATCTCGATCCAGCACTGCGCCCAAGAGCAGTATCGCTGATATCTCTCTCCTCACTGTACATAGAGGCAGCAGCTCCTGCTGCTTTATATCAAATCCAGTGAGGAGGGAGCAGGGGGAGGGGAGTAAAAAAACGTGAAAAAATCCGCGCTGGGTCAAGCTAAAAGAACGAAAAGGTAAGCAGCCAGTTAACCAAATATGATAAACGCTGTAAATTATCTAAAAAAAAAAAAATGAAGCAGCGCTAAATCCTAATAGTGCAATCATGAATAGTCATATAGTAAATAATGTGGCATGAAAACAAATAAACGCGCAGTGAATAAATTATGAGAAAAATATATTATTGAAAAAAATCAATCAATGAAAGTAATATAATGAAATTGGTGCAAAATCCAGTGTAAGGTGAACATTAAAAAGTCCTTTTCAATGTTAAATAAGAGTGTCCATAAAATGTAAAAAAGTGTATAAGTAACGTTGATTGATGAAATCCACCACCAAGCACCAAAACTTAGCATACTTCTTACCAGATATCATAGACCATAAATTATAATGGTCATAAAAGCACTAAATAACTCGCATCTGAGATGGGCAGTGGCTGCTCGGCAGTAGCTCCAAATGGATCAGGATTAAAAAAAAATTAACAAGCATAGTGAATCCTGCTAACATTTAAGTCCTTTTATTTAAAATCATAAGAAGTACCTTCCATGAGTTGTACACAGGCACAAATGAGTAAGAAACCAGCAGACAGTCAGCTCATGATAAAGGAATGCCGTGAGTGACGGCTAAGCAAGAGCAATGTCTTCGGTAACAGCCAATCCGATGTGTTTCATCATCGTTGATATCTCCCCAGGGGACGGCCGACGTTGGTATCTGACATTCAGCCTGCCCCTGGGAAGGTGTCATTGGTGACAAAACAGGTTGGATTGGCTGTTAATGAAGACATCACGCTTGCTTAGCCGTCACTCACGGCGTTCCTTTCTTATGAGCGGACAGTCTTCTGTTTTTTTACTCGTTTGTGCCTGTTTACAACTCGAAGGTACTTTATATATATTTTAAATAAAAGAAGTTTAATGTTAGCAGGCTTCTCTATGCTTGTTTATTTTTTAATTATTTGGAGCTGTGATGCCAGCTCTGATGCCAGCTTATTTTGTGCTTTTATGACTATTATAATTTATGGTCCATGCTATCAGGTAAGAAGCGTATGCTAAATGTTGGTGCTTGGTGGTGGATTTCATCAATAAACGTTACTTATACACTTTTTTGCACTTTTATGGACACTCTTGTTTAATATTGAAAATAACTTTTAAATTGAAAAGATTTTATGTTCACCTAACCCTGGATTTTGTACCTATTTCTTTTTTTAATTTTCAATAAATTTTATTGAGAAAACGAGATTACAAAACAGAGTAATGCATTTGGAATCAACAGTGTAATAACAAACAATAAACCAGAACAATCGGTATTTGTACCTATTTCATTATATCACTTTCATATGATTGATTTTTTTTCAATGATATATTTTCCTCATAATTTATTCACTGCATGTTTAGTTGTTTTCATGCCACATTATTTACCATATGATTATTCATGATTGCTCTATTAGAATTTAGCACCTCTTCTTATTTTTATTTATAGACACACACAGCCAGGAAGTGACTGTGTACGTCTGCCCCCACGGCAAGCGCTTGTTATGGGGGCAGGCACTAAAGTGGAGGAGAGGAGGATCAGGGCCACTCTGTGCAATACCATTGCACAGAGCAGGTATGTATAACATGTTTGGTTTTTTTATTAAAAAAATAAAAATAAATAGCTTTTTAATAACCTTTTTAATGGTTTTCTATTTGAGGAACCTTAATTTTATGTGCAGTCACTGGATTGTGCATTTATTCGAGACAGAACGGTGAGACATCCTCAGTAACATATAAATAAAATGTGGCGAAAGTGATTTTAATTCTTGGGAGATTGGATTTTTAGAAGTCGAGTCGTATAAAAGCATTTTGTTCAACTTCCATTGCCACCATGTATATGGCAGAGAGTTAAATTTCATCACCTTACAACATAACAGTTTAAATGTTGGGATAAACTGGGGTATGAAGGTTTGAAGATAATGTTAAAAGGACTTAATTAAAAGTTGTTTTTAATACTTCTCTTTAACAGATAGATATCCAAACAATAAAAGGCTTAAGGATGATGAAGAGGAAAATGATGAAAACAAAGACTACCACAGAAGCGACCCCCAGATTGCCATCTGTCTTGATTGTCTACGAAATAATGGCCAGTCTGGGGATAACATAGTAAAGGTAACTGCAGTTAATTACTAATGTTCTCCAGTACACAGCTTTCCAGGAGCTGTCCAACCACTCAGTGTGTTCTGCCATACTTGTTGTCCTTGTGGCATTTCCCGCAATCAAATGAAGAAAGGCTGAAATAAAGTGGCAACAGTAATATCTGTCCAGAAGCAGTGAGAGGGTGCTGAAAAAAAAAATATATTCTAGAATTACAAATGTAGATGGTATATGGAAAGTACTTGGTTATCAGGGTGGGATAGCTCACATGCGGAGTATACATAAAATAAACACACACTGAAAGTTCAGTTCAGCTTTAAAACATAGGAAATGTGAGTAGAGGATTTGAAATTCCTAATATAAACGTAAAGTGGAACTACACTGCCGCAGAACACCACAAACCAAAAACGCTATTTAATTCATTTTTAATATTCTAAGCAAACTCACCCATCAGAAATCACTTTGAAAAACACCCCAGCATGTTTGGCTTTGGCCATCTTGAATTAGGGTAGATGATGTAGCTTTTTCTTCCTGTAATCCATCTGCCCTTAGATGAGGCATGCATATGACGCTGCTATAAAACATTCCCAATAAAAAAAATTGAAAAATCAAATTTTTTCATCATTTTAGGCCAATTTGTATTCTGCTACATATTTTTGGTAAAAAAAATCCCAATAAGTGTATATTCATTGGTTTGTGCAAAAGTTGTCATGTCTACAAACTAAGGGAAAAATGTATGTAATTTTTATTTATTTATTTATTTTTTTACTAGTAATTGCCACGATCATCGATTTTTTTTTAGTGGGACTGCAATATTGTGGCGGACAGATCGGACACCTAACTGACATTTTTGACACTTTTGGGAGGACCAGTGACATTACTAAAGTTATCGGTGCTAAAAAATAAGCACTGTTACTGTACTAATGGCATTGGCAGGGAAGGGTTTAACACCAGGGCCGATCAAAGGGTTAAATGTGTCCCTAGGGCAGGGATAGGCAAACTGTGGCCCTCCAGCTGTTGCAAAACTACAAGTCCCATCATGCCTCTGCCGCTGGGTGTCATGCTTGTGGCTGTCAGAGTCTTGCTATGCCTCATGGGACTTGTAGTTCTGCAACATTTGGAGGGCCACAGTTTGCATATCCCTGCCCTAGGGGGTGCTTTCAAACTTTGTGGAGTATGGACCTGCTGGGTGAACACAGGGAACTGTGTTCCTAAATAGGAGGAACACAGGATCCCTGTGGTCATCACTGACACAACAGCAGTCTGCCGTGTTTACATTGGCAGACCGCCGTTCTGTCTCTACAGGGAGCGATTGTGGTTTCACGGTGGACATCGCGTCTGCTGGACCTGCTGATTGGCTCCCCCTGTGGCCAATCGACGGGTGCGCTCGTCCTACTAACTGTCCCGCCAAACAACGCACAGGTACGTTGTTTCGTGGGACAGAGCCGACCTGCCGCAGTATAAGTACGGTGGCTGGTCGCCAAGTGGTTAATGGTAGTGCTCTGTTTCAGGGCTACACCACTTAAAGTAGCAGCAGCAGTGTGTTAGGATTCTGACATCTCCAGAGTCTTCAATCTTAGTGAATGAGGATTCTGATGATATCAGCACCCACATTGCAGAGCTTCTGGTAGTATAGGAAACCCTTCAAGGCGTTTGCATGTTAGTTTTAGGGATGGTATGACAAGAAATGCCAATACTTTTTTTTTTTTTTTTGTAAAAAGATTAAAAGTATTTACATACAAATGAAAAGTGCTGCAGAAATGATCACAGTACACAATACCAAGAGGAGAAATAACAGGAAACCGATACATGTAAACCTATAACTCGCTTCTAGGCCTCATGCACACTGGGCATTATACCTGTCAATCCCCCCCAAAAAAATAAAGTGCCAGAAGTTGAAGGGTGAAGTTCAGCTTTAAGCATAATAAAATAAACATTTCCCAGTAAACTATTTGTTAAAACTCTTACCCGCAGTTGCAGCTGGCCCTAGACACAGTCTGTGTCCA